>NC_021164.2:42928820-42934469 GCF_000331145.2 Cicer arietinum
ATTAAAAAAAAGGATCAAATCAAAAAAAAAAAAAAAAAAAAAACTAAAACTTTACACTACGCAAAAAACCTATTTTACAGCGTTTTTTAAGCCATTTACAGCGTTTTTTCAAAAAAATAAGCGTTGTAGCATCCAGCGCTGTAAAAGGATACAACAACGCTTTTTAAAATAAAAAAGCGCTATAAAAGGTAGATATATTGCGCGCTTGTTATTCTCGTTTTACAGCGCTTTTTAGAAAAAACGCTATAAAAGGTGCATTCAATAGATGCAGCATTATTATGCACCTATTACAACACTGTCTTTTAACTTTTTTTCCAAAATAATTTTCATCCATAATCAGTTGACACAATCATTTCACAATTAGTACACAACAACATAACTATATAACTTTACATATTTACACAATCAGTTCACAACATATTCATATATATATATATATATATATATTCACATATTGACAACATCACATAACTATATACATATTCATATAACTACATATTCACAACTTTTCAAATGTGCCATATTCATATACATATAACTGTCAGAACTACACAGAACAGAACTACCATATATTCATATAACTATCCCTTGCAGCATGCCATTTCCCGGCAAATCAAATAATTTTCATTTCAATCACATACAGACACCAGTCTTCCTTTATTTCAATTAGATCTCTTTCAGAGTATGTTGGACTGGAACTGTCAAAGTACTGTGCGATATAAAAATTGAACATAAATAAGTTAGAATCAAATATATACATAGTTTATATATGAAAATCAAATAATGAAAATATCGTACCGTTTTTGAGATTATAGTTTGATTCATATCAACAATCTCCTTCATGAATCGCAATATATAGTACCCATAGTCGATGTTGTTAGTATGACGAGGGCACTATAAAATAAAACATATAAGTCAATAAATATTTGTGCATTGATAACAGTATAAGTTCAACATGCATTTTAGTTAAACAAAAAACTAATAAATACAATACCTAAAAACAGAAGAACAGTAGGGTTATGGCGCATAAATACGAAAAAAGAAGAACAACACATAAATACGAACGGTTCGTAGGAGAGTAGGGTTTGCAGAAACGAGCGTATGAAGTTTACGTAATGGAGAGTAGGGTTCGCAGAAACAAAGATGGTTCGCAATGACAAGGAGAATGAAGAGGAAACAAACGTATGAAGTTTATGTAATGAAGGTTAGTAACAAGGCAATATTGTTCGTAGGGTTCACAATGAGAAGGAGAATGAAGAGGAGGAGGAAACTAGCGTATGAAGTTTACGTAATGAAGAGGAAACTGAAGCGGTTTAGGGTTTAGGGATAGTATTTGAATGAGAGTTGGTAGGGATAGTAACAAAGATGAAGATGGTTGGAAATGGAGATGGTTGGCAATATGGTTCGTATGGACAGTAGGATTCACAATGAGAAGGACAATGAAGAGGAGGAGGACTCTGAAGCGTAGTGAAGTTTATGAAATGAAGAGGAAACTGAAGCAGTTTACTGTTATATATAAAACCATATTACAACGCTCATTGAAAGAGCGCTGTAAAAGGCCTCCTTAACTTATCTTTTTAAAAGCCTATTACAACGCTCTTCGAAAGAGCGCTGCAAAAGACCTCCTTAACTTATTTTTTAAAAGCCTATTACAGCGTTTTTTTTTTATCAAGCGCTTTAAAAGACTTATTTAACTTAGTATAAAACAAAGCTTTGTGACCTCCTTATTTTTTTAAAGGCTTTTATAGCGCTTATTGACAAAAGCGCTGTAAAAGACCTCTTGATTTTATTTTTTAAAAGCCTATTACAACGCTTTTTCAACAAGCGCTTTAAAAGACCTATTTAACTTAGTATAAAACAAAGCTTTATGACCTCCTTATATTTTTAAAAGGCTTTTATAGCGCTTATTGACAAAAGCGCTGTAAAATTACAAGTTTGGATTTTTTTTCTTCTTCTAAATAATTAGTTAAATACCTATATATATATCAATGCTAAATTACATGATCAGCTCATATTGGGATGATCAGTTCAAGTTCAAGAAAAATTCCCAGGATCTTTTGCATTCTTCACTGCAAACTCAACAAACTCATTCACTCCATTTTCATACTGTACCAATTTCAAAATAGAACAGATCAACAAATTTCAAAAAAGAATAGATTTTATATGATTTATTATATAACAATTTATTAGTTTTAGTGACAACAACAAATTAATAAATACAGTACCTGAGAAAACATATCCAATATTTTTTAAAGGAGGAGCAGTAGATGGGCGCACAGTAGAGGAGAGGAGGGTTCACAAAGTAAAGGAGATGAGGGTTCGTAGGGTTTATTTTAAATTTGTTTTTATTTATTTAAAGTAAATGATTTTTATTAAAAGTGAATGATTTTACAGCGCTTGTATAAAAAGCTCTCTAATAGGTCCTTTAATTATGTGAAAACACAAGTCTTTTACAGCGCTTGTCCAAAAAGCGCTTTAAAAGCTATGTAACATAAGGTGAGAGCGCTATATTTTATAGCGCTTGTGTTTAAGGCGCTCCAAAAGCGCTGTAAAACATTATGTGGTGGCGCTTCAGTTTACAACGTTTTTGTAAAAGCATGGTAAACATTATGTGCAAGCGCTATGTGACCCTATATTTAAACAACAATACTTGTATTTAATAAGCGATGTAAAAGACGCGCTATAAAATGTCATTTTTAGCGCAGTGTTAACTGAAATTAAGTTAATGGACCACATATAGTATTTAGACTAATTTTCCTTCTTACACAAAAGAGACATCACTATATATGGATATAAACAATGATATCAAAGTTATTTTCATTAACGAAAATGTATCATAAAAAAATTAATAAAATGTTATTTCTTACGTAAATTTTAGGTTGCACTTTAGCCTTCTTTTTACAAAAGAAATGTAATACATTTCATTAAAAATAATAGATTCAATACAAAATGTAACACGATAAATTTAATAGAGATAAATTATTTATAGTGTTTCCTTTTCAGGATATGAGCTACAATGTTCGATTGACACTCAATGCAACTTACAGTAAAGTTGAGAAAATAGGAAATGTAAGATTTTGAATTTTATAAACTCTAATTTCTACAAATTTATTATATCTTGTGTTGAATTGTTTAGCCTTTTAGCCTAATTTTTATTTTGTGAATTAAGTACTAAAAGTATATTTTTTTAAAATGAGTAATATGTTTAATATATATATATGGAGACCCGATTAAAATTATTTATCGGAGAGTAATTTAATTAAGTTACGAAGAATTTATTATCGACAAAAATTGTAAGAGGTCACATGTTGTGGATAAATTCATCTGTCAATTGAGTTGCGATGAAAATAAATATTTTTATTAAATTAGATTGAGAAGTAAGTGAAGTGATTTATGTAAGACTAATTATATGGTATAATGATGATTTTTGTAATATACCTAAATATTTAATTATATATATATATATATATATATATATTTATAAGTTAAAAAAAAAAAGATAGTGTTGGTGGTTTGAAAAAAACACAAACCTTCATTTTTATATTAGATATAAACTTCCATTCAAAAAGGATTAGGAAGGAAAGTTGCTCCCCTCTACAAGGTGATGCTTGTGAACTAATTTATTTGAGGTGAGACACTTACTTCCTTTCATTTTTTTTCTTCTAAATTCGTAAAATTTTGTAGCAGTGGGGAATGAATGATATATTTTGAGTTCTTAACCAATCATTTGTTGTTGTTGAGAAAAGTGAAACGAGTTTCCTTCTCTCCCTCTCAAACCAAAGGGAGATAATGTTTTGTTGGTTTTGTTTGATTACATTAGTTTAATGCGAAATTAGAGATGTGTTGGTGTTTAGTGTGTTATTTAATAATAAAATAAAATAAAATAAACTTTTTATCCTTGTTATTGATGTTGTTAGTAATGGTTAGAAAAAAATTATTTTGATGTGTTTGAGTTATGTAGTGAGTTATTTTCAAATAAATGAGTTTCAACCGAAGTTGATATTTTACAAGAAAATTTAAAGTTGTTAAAATTGTGAAAAAATTCAAATTTTAACTAAGTAATGAGTTCGAACAAAGATTTAGATTGTGAAATTAATACGTTTAGAGTTAAAATTGTTACTCTTTTAATTACTCTTGGACCGAGTTTAAAGAAGAAGTTTAGAGTACTTTATTAACTCAAATGTTTGTGTTCTAATGGTTGAGTGATATAACTTAAGAGATAAAAATATTTAATTTTGGAATTATGATGTGGTTGGATAAATTTTGGTGGTGAACAAATTTTTATAAATATTTATGTTTATGTAGTTAGATCTTTGAGTCTCGAAAAAGAATCAAGACCGTTGACTCCGAGATAGTGGAGGGGAGAACTCTGAAATGTTAACGTTGTTGTGGTGATTAAAGAAAAATGATTTTTCTTAGTTTATGCCTTTCCAAGAATACTTGTTATGGTGGATGATCAATAGTGTATACATGTGATTAACAAATCTTTGAACTTGTGTTTAAAGGAAAATTAGTGATTTGTGGTTTCAAGTTTTTATATGTATACTTTCAATTGTTAGAAAAGTTTGCATAATTTTAATTAAAGTTTCAAGTTTATTAAGTAAAGGTTAAAGTTTTGAGTTAGAATTTCTTATTTTTAAAAAATATTCTAGGTTTCATGAATTAAAATACAAACTTTGTTAAAAAAAATATTTTTTGAAATGAATGAAACTATTTCAAAGAGTTAAAACTTTAAAACTAGAAAAAAAAAAACATTTATTGATATATTTGTTTTCGTGGTTATGTTGTTATGAGATAAATACTTTGATTGAACACTTAGTCTTTAAAAATGTAATATATCAAACTTGTAGTTATTTGGAAGAAATAAAATTTGTGGCTGCATGAAAAAATTTGAGAAAAATAATTTAAGACGTTTCGAATGATTGTTAGTGAATTCTCTAAAAAATTGAAGGATGTTGATTTCTAAAAATATGATTTATATGTTGAAAGTGAGTATTGTGAATAATAATACTATTTGTCTTTACTTGTTGTAAGCCCTTTTAGTGAAATATACTTTAAGCGAGTTAGGAGTAAGAAAAGGGTTGTAAGGTAGTTAAAGTATCATAGACTAATTTGATTATGTCAAACACTATTTGATTGAAGGTGTTGACACGGACGAAATTTTTGTTGTGTTTGATTGTGGTAACAATAGTTGTTGAAAAAGCTACAATTTAGGTAAGGGTTGCTTCCAATTTTTTAGTTTGCAAATAAGAACCTTATATGTGTGGTTGATGTGTGAATATGTGATGATTAATATTGATGTGATTTTACATTCTTGAATGATAATACGTGTTGCTACATGTTATGAATGATATTAATGAGAAAGTGTTCTGAGTATGCTATGTGAAAAGTATGAAAAATTATTAATGTTTAATGAGTATTAAAAGGAGAGTATTTTAATAGTTGCATTTTCATAATGATTATTGTGAAAAGAGTTAGAGTATGCTCATCCATTTCATCGTTAGTGGTGACCGTGATGGCCACGGGATGGTTCCATGAGTTGATTGGTCCATCTTATCCTTACAAGGATTTTTAGTCGTGTAGGTATGTGATAGATTGCACTATGGTAAATCATGTTGATCTGTGATAGGTGGCACCTCGGTAATTAGT
>NC_021164.2:42934529-42965190 GCF_000331145.2 Cicer arietinum
GTGTAGGTCTGTGATAGACTGCACTCTAGTAAATCGTGCTAATCCGTGATAGGTGGCACCTCGGTAATTAGTGTTGGTCTTTGAGAGGCGGTACATTTATGACTTATGCCCCTCGAGGAGGATTTAGGAATTCTGGAATCATGTGCACTGGCATATAAGAATTGCATTAAGGTGCTTGGCATGCGAGTCATGTTTGTTATGAAATGTTGTATGTATATACATGCTCTGTTATTGTTTGTTATCATGTCATATTGTTAAGTGTTTATTGTTTGTCTTCGTGTCATAATTGTTTAATGTTAATTGTTAATTTTGGTTGGTGACCCTTTACATTATTGTGGAAATTGGTCTTTGCCCTAAGATGATACCCGAGTTCGTTCTATCGACTGTTACCCTGACGACAAAAAATTCGCTAGACTTCCTTGACCGACATTCGCCAACTGCTTGGGTATACGACCCCATCTCAAGTAGAGCTACATATACAGGTCGAGTCGGAGCTCCCACTTTTAGTAGTGAGCTGTTTTGAGATTCCTGTGCTGCCGAAGCCACTTATCTCGTGGGTAGACCTAACCTCTGAGGAGACTGATCCCTTTATGGCCGATGAGGAGGAAGATGTTATATGTATATACATGCTCTGTTATTGTTTGGTATCATGTCATATTGTTAAGTGTTTATTGTTTGTCTTCATGACATAATTGTTTAATGTTAATTGTTAATTTCGGTTGGTGACCATTTACATTATTGTGGAAATTGGGTTTTTCCCTGAGATGATACCCGAGTTTGTTCTATCGGCTGTTACCCTGACGACAAAAAATTCGTTAGACTTCCTTGACTGACATTCGCCAACTGCTTGGGTATACTACCCCATCTCAAGAAGAGCTACATATACGGGTCGAGTCAGAGCTCTCACTCTCAGTAGTAAGCTGTTTTGAGATTCATGTACCGCCGAAGCCACTTATCTCGTGGGTAGACCTGACCTCTGAGGAGACTGATCCTCTATGGCCGATGAGGAGGAAGAAGTTACTTCAAGGAGAGATACTGCGTTAGAAGGAACATGTGCAATGTGTTGAGGTCACCCTTTTTACTGTAATTGTTAGTGGATGATCATATTCGTTATTGTTGTATAGGACCTTAGTGTTTTCTTTTGGTGGTTGTACTTATTTTATTTTGGAATGATTGTATCTATAACATATCTTGACATATGACTTTTTGGTGGGTTCATGTTCTATTTTTTTGACGAGACCATGGGGAGATAACATTCTTGGAACATTACTTCTATGCAGGTATCTGCCGAGAATACCCCCGTATGAGCGATGTCTGATAGGTCTCATAGCCTCGGTGTATTTTCTATTTGTATACTTTAAATTATTGTCCCAAAAACTATTTTATCTTATTTGTATATATGATATATTCATTTATGACTCTTGTCATTTTGTGTTACGACATATTATTTTATTAAGTTGTTTTTTTATAAAAAAAAAAAAAACATTTGCGTTGTTAAAAATCAGAGTGTTACAGAAAACAATATGGAGGCAATCGCCAATGATCATCCCAAAATCAACAACTCAATATGAAGTGTAACACGATAAAATAAACGTAGACAAACTATGGAGAGTGCTTCATTTATAAAGATATTAGCTACACTATTCGATTTTCTCCTAACACAACTTATACTAAAGTTGAGAAAAGAGAAAAGAACATGGAGAGGATCACCAATGTTCATACCAATTCAAGTAAAGCATTAGAATAGTTTGCTTCCATCACCCATTGAAAAACCTTCAAGAGATCAAAAGCCTCTTGTTTAGTAGTCAGGAGACGACGACGAAAACAATCATTCCTAACAAAATTAGTATAAGAAAATTTAACATTTACATAACACTTTTAGCTCCCAAAAGGAAGCTACATCCAAGAAGGAATACATAAATGACTAGAATTGGCATTTATTAAGGCGAGATAATCTATTTTCACCTATTGCCAATCAGAGACATATGTGCCAGTTTTTTTTGAGAAATAGTGTCATGGTAAGTGTGGCATCGTCCAAAGCTTTTCAATCTTCATACTTCTAGGACCGTCTTAATGTTTTTGAAGTCCCTGGTTGAATCTATAAAATTGACTCTCTAACAAAAAATGTAAGTTTAAAATGATAAATTATTTCAAAATATTATATTTTTATCGAATGAAATACAAAAAACTCAAACTATTTTATTTAAATTCATCAAAATAAGTAAATTATAAATAACACTATCAAACTAATACTAACCTTCTTGCTATTTTAAAAGAGTCGTCCTTCTAACACTTTTTGAAGTAAATCTATAAACCAAGTCTTCATATTGTATTGTCTCCAAAAGGTAATTCTTAAGTGCTATCAATACTAATCCATTTTAAGTCTTTCTTTTAACATTGTAGATCGCAAGTAAGACTTCAACAACTTCAATTTTGAAAAACTTCTTTCTGCAGAAACAACTATCACGTGAATAGTCAACACAATTCTATATGCAATAATTGTATGAGGAAAACAATCTAAGCCTTCTAAAAGAGATTCCTCAATAGTAACAAAGTTTGAATAAACATCAACATATGTTATTATCAAAGACATTTGCTCTTGGTAACTAACATGAGGAGTACAATCAATATCACTGAGAAATACTTTGTTTCTTTGTTTTTTCTAATGATTTCATTTTTAATTGCAAAATCAAACAAAAATATTAACTCATTTTGTATGTTATCCCCAAGATAATGAAAGTGAACCTTGTCATATGTAATACGTGTAACATGCTATTGGACAGTTAGGTCAAATTCAACTAACATTTCAATTAAACCGAACAAATTTACATTTCTATTTTGTGCCAAACCATGTTTAGCAAAGAATTTCGAAATAATTCTTTTTAAAATATTTTTCTAAAGTTCCTTTTCCTTCACAATTAATATTTGAGTTGTTTTATCAATAGTTTGACCCTTTTTCCTTTGACGCAATTCATGACAAGTGGTCATATTTTTAACATGATTCATACTTATCTCACACTCTCTAAGTCTTTCACTAATATGTGACCAATCACCAAAACTCTTATTTGTTAATTGAACTTTACCGATTCCTTTATTAAAAACTTAACAACAAAAATAAGATACTTTGTCAAGCTCTTTCGAATAAAGAAGACAATCTCTATTGCACTACTCTCTATTTGATAAAACTCTGGTATACCAATTAGCCGTAAAACGCCTCTTTGAATTATCCTTAGGACCCTTTACAATGAAAAAAAATCTCTTTTAAGACTTTTGGTAAATAAAAACACAATCATTTTAGAATCAAGGGCATCCCAATTTCTTGGATCAAATAGTACCATCGTAAATCAGAAAATCAGTAATGAGTTTCTTAAATCTAAAACCCTAACATCAGATTAAATCCCAATAGATAATGAGTTATAAAAATCAACAATTTCAAACAAATTGAGTTCCTAAATAAGTAAATCACAAAACCTGAACATCAAGAATACCCTAACATCAAGATTCTAACCTTTGGCCTATGGTGATGGCGCTCAGTAGCTACAACAGCTGTGACATACTCACAATGGTGGATGTGGAGAGAAGATGATAGTTGAGAGAAATTAGATTTAGTCTCAGAGAGAATTTAGAAAATGAATATTTATTTTGGGCATCACTACTAGAAATTTGCTTTTTACCTGCGGAATTTCCAGCGGATTTAAACAAAAAATCCGCAGAAACACACGTTACATGCGGATTTCTTGGCGGAATTATATCCCCAAGTAAAACCTTCGTGGATAATTGTTTCCTGAGGATTTCTGTATCCGCAGGTAAATTACCTGCGGATAAATCCGCAGAAAAAGTAAATATATTCTGCAGCAAATGTTAAGTAAACTTAAGGCATTTTCTTACAACTTTTCATGCATAAATATCTGCAGTACTATTCCTACAAATATATTGCGAATGAAAATCTGTAGGTATATCCAAATGAAATTTTGCATTTCGTATGAAAATCCGCAGATAATTTCGTATCAAAATTATTTTCATAAAAACTCCACAGACTTAAATTTCCATTGTAAATGATTTTTTTCTAATTTTTTATTTATATGAAAATTTTAACTAAAAATATATTAAAATATTATTATAAATATATTTTTAAAATTTTTAATATTAGTCTTTAATTGAAATACTATTGCAATACTCCATAACAAAATTTATATCATATTTACAAATCAAAACTAAATATTAATTAAAGCATGAACCAACTATTGGGATAATTCTAAACAAAATTTATATCATGTTCGTAAATCATAACTAAGTATTAATTAAATACTGATAAAAAAATAAAGTACATGATACAACCAAATTAACAAAATAAAAACAAATACTACTCAATTACTACCAATGTCATCATCCCCACTATCTTCATCAGTTTCATTGTTGGGTTGTGGTGATGAACTTGGACGAGAAGAAGATCCAACATATCCTAAATATTGCGTGAAAGGTTAAATTTTTTGCTAGTTTTGACCATCTCTTTTTCTTGTCGTTGCAATTGTTGCTTCATCAACACGAACATTGTGATACATCCATCATACCGTAAGATAAGGGGGTACATTTTCACAACTGAGGAGTTTAAACAGAGACTCAATATCATGAAACCAATTTTTCCTTTCTATAGGGTTACCATTTTCCACAACCTGAATAAAAAAGCAACACACAGTAAAAAGTATTGTTCCTTTCAATCAAATCAAGAAAAAGCCTAGTCTCATACAACAATGAAACATTAGAGTCTGACATAAAATAAGTTAAACTAAGAATTTCTAGCCAGTAACATACTGCAATAAGCAAACATATTTATTTAACAGAAACTTTCGCATAATGTAACACATCTTAATCATATTGTACTATTTTAACCTTGATAATTGATACATCCATTAATCATTTTGTTGCAACCTTTTGGCTTAATTTTCAAATACATGTTATTCAAACGTGTTAGTTTATATATGTATAGATGATTCTTCCACATGTAACTAGACATTACAATTTTCAATTATGTTAAACTAACTTGTGTTAAATTCTACAGGTCATAACACTCCTACAAAGTAAACTTTCAATTTGCAGCCACTCTTAGTTTAGACCAAACAACAACATTAAACTTATCACGAGACTTGTTTCAGTGCTATGACTGAAAATGAAGGAAATAAAACAAAAGAAAAGGAACAATATGCTGCTACAAGCATTGGAAAAATAAAAAAGAGGAAATGATAGTTGCTAATAAATCTCAATCCTTTAAAACAAGTCATAACTCAAATAACTAAGAATAAAAAAAAATATTGTATAGGAACATGATATAAATATTTGAAGTAGAGGTAGTGCCCTCTAGGTTGCTTATAAAATGCAGCGAATATAGGAATTAGGAAACAAAGGATCGAGTCATTGTTTTCCTGACATCATATGTAGAGTGAACATCTGCTCTCCTCCCTCACAAAAATCCATCACCGAGTTGTTTAATCGAACTAAGTCGTTGTTTCTCAAGGATCAAATTGAACCTATGTTTGTCTTAAATTTTGTTAAGGGATCTACACAAGGATTAATTCTTACTACTACAACAACAGGTATGCAGACAACTTTGCCTAACCACCTCGCAAAATGATGAAAACATAAAATAAAATGTTCACACATAACATGCTACTTACGCTCAGTGCAACCAAAGAGGTAAACCTTCTTCCCATACATCAAACCACCCTCGTCAAATGCATCTTGAGCACAAAAATCACAATTTCATCAAATAAAATAGTCAACTTCATTCCATCACAGATCATAAACAAAAATCAAACAACACCAATACTTACTTCTAGATTAGAGAAATTCCACTTGATTTGATACACATAATCCAATTGGTCCCACTGGCATTATAACACAACAGTTAGAATGGAAGAAAAAAAAACGCGAGACAAATGTCAACTCATTAAATCAGAAAATAAAAATCAAATAAATTGAACAAACCTCAGTCCCAACAGGAAATGAAGCTTTGCTATACAATAATAATCCACGAATGCTTTCTTCATCTCTCATAAAAAATGATATCTAATTAAGTTTAGAACAACAGAGAGAAATCCAAATATACCTACAACAAAAACTCACTATCAAGACTAACAACCTTTAAAATCGCTCCATCTAAGGTAAATTAAGCCATCAAGCTAATGTGTGAATGCCCCTGCCACAACCAACACATGAAATAGTTGGTGACTATGACCTGCAAAATAAACGTAGTATGTGAGATCAAGTTAGAAACATCATTTCCTAAACATACACAACAACAAATCGGAAATTCAAAACCTTAAGCAAAGTTAAAATCAGCTTCAACTCAAATCTCTGACTCTGAACAAACACAAAATCAAGTGAACCAGAAAATCAAATTGAAATGTATCAAGATTAATGGCGCAAACTAACGAGAAATTAGCATTTGTGATTGAATCAAATACCTCAATAAATTGAAGCTGAAATTGGCTTGAAAAGCTGAGAAAAATTTGAGGAATGAGAAACGCAAATCAACATAAATGAGAAGCGTAGACGTGAAAAATTTGTAGGAGAGAAAATGAAAATATGATAAGCAAATCCACAATTTTGAAGAATAACATAAAATCCCTAATTTTGAACATATGATAAAACCTAGCAATGATTTCAGAACACAAATATATTACTAATAGTCTCAATCGAATAATGAATCAACCAAATCACTAAACCCTAAACAATGTAACTTTGTGATACCATACCTTGTCATATATAAATATGTGTGTGTGTGAAAAGCAGAAAGAAAAGAAAAAAAAAGAAAATAGAAGAAAAGAAAAGAAAGAAAACGTTTCCTTCTCCCTGCCATGCGATACTCCATCTTTCTTCTTCCTTCTCCCTTCTTTTTCTTTTGTTTTCTTTTCCTTCAAGAAAAGAAATCCAAGGCTCGGTGTGGGAGAAAACAATGATTTCCCAGCTTCCTTCTTCTCATCTATTTCGAAAACAAAGAAAACTGTGTTAGTGGTTTTCAAAACCGTCAAACACAAATCTTCGCAGTTCTTCTAGATCTAAGCTTCGTTTCGAGAAGTGACAGAAGGGAAAATTGCTCATCTCCATGCTACGGTGCTAGTGAGCCAACTTTGAAAGCGACGAGCGAAAATTTTATTGGAATTAATCGCGGTAATCTAATCGCTTGTTAAAGCTACTGTTAAGGTAAAGACTCCTTCCAAATTTTTAGCTTGCATATAGGACGCTATATGTGTATTTGTGGAGTTGGATTTTAGTGAAATGGATGTGTGATTTTGTAGAAAAGGAATTTAATTCATTTATGTGTATTTTAGAGGAAATTAAATTTGATGTGTTTGAGGTGTGGTTTGTGAAAATTAATTTGGCATGAGTTATGTTTGAATTTTGTGGAAATTTATGGGTGATTGATGATTGAGTTTGGTGTGTTTTTTATGTGGAATTTGAATTGATCGAATTTAATGTAAATTGTGGATTAAATTTGATGTTGGTGGTGGAAAATATATGCTTGAGTATGCTCTGTGTTGAATTTAAAAATCATTAGTGTTAAATGAGTATTAAAAATGGGGAATCTTTTAATATATGCATTTACTTAATGATTGTTGTGGAAAGAGTCAGAGTATACTCATGCATTTCATAGTACATGGTGACCGCGATGGTTTCATGGTGATAGTGGTGACCGTGATGAGCCACGAGATGATGCCATTTGATCTGTTGGTTCATCTTACCCTTGCGGAGATTTTCGCGTGGTGTAGGTATGTGATAGACTGCACATTTTTAGTAAATCGTGCTGACCCATGATAGGTGGCACCTCGGTTAATAGTACTGACTTGTGATAGGGGGTACATTAACGATTTACGTTGTTTTTTTAGTAAATCATGTTGACCCGTGATAGGTGGCACCTCGATAAATAGTAGTGGCATGTGATGTCGGTACATTTACGATTTACGCTTTTTAGTAAATCATGCTGACCCGTGATAGGGTGCTTGACACGCAAGTCATGTTCGATATATTGTGATGATTGTATATGTATACTTAGTCTTTGTTGTGATTGTGCCGATATTGGTAAGTGTGATTGTTTGGATTTAGTTTGTAAGTGTTGATTGATTGTGAAACCATTTCGAAACTGAATTCTACATTTTTCTGCAGTTGTATTCGAATACAAGAAGGTTGTAGTCAAATACAGTTGTCCTGATTTTGCTACTGACTTATGAAACAACATTGTATTCGAATACAAGAAGGTTGTAGTCGAATACAGTTGTCCTGATTTTGCTACTGACTTATGAAACAACATTGTATTCGAATACAAGAAGGTTGTAGTCGAATACAGTTGTCATGATTTTGCTACTGACTTACAAAATAGCACTGTTTTCGAATACAAGGATGCGTATTCGAATACTACAGTGCTGTTTTGTTAAAAACTTCATTTTTCAACTTGTTTATGCATGTTTGACATATGAAAACCCTTTCAAGGAGTATGCTAAGATGAAAGGTTATTTTGTGTTTTTAAAATTTAAATGCTATGTATTATTTGTTAATTTCGGTTATTGACCATTACAATTATTGTGGAAATCTGGACTTTGCCCACAGATGAGAATCAGGATCATCCCACCAATTAGTACCCTGGAGATGGAAAGGTAGTTTGATATACCTGACGGAAGCTGTGTCAGGAGGATTTTGCGGGGAGCGTGGAGATCACCCGGGCGTTATAGTTTTTTTTGTAGCATGATCAGATTAGATGGTTGTATAGAGGATATATGTCTTTCTTTCGTGGATGTATTTATTTCAATTTGGAAGACTGTATCTATACCTCATATTGTTAGCTAGACTTTTATTTTGATGGGTCCATATACCACTTTTTGATGTAACGTGGGGAGTTAAAATTCTTGGGGCAGTGCTTTTGTACAAGTGTCTGCCGAGAATACACTAGCGGTATGAGCTATGTCTGATATGTCTCATAACCCTAGTGTATTTTGAGGTTTAAATACTTTGAATTTTTGTTTCAAAAACTATTTCTGCTACTTGTAAATATTGTTGACTTTTGTCGTTATGTTACGACTTAAATATTTTATCCAAAATTATTTCTTCCTTTAATTCTGAAATTTGATTTTTGTTTTGAAAAAAAAAAAACTAACTGATTCATGTGACACATATTTTTTAGGATTTAACTCATCTATATTGTGACTCTAAATGAATTATGACTATGAAATCATTAGAAATATATAAATTTAATTATAATTATTTGGAGCGTCACATATATAATTAATTACAATTACAATTTTTGAGTGGGTAAATAATTTTATATTATATACATAAATCATGCATAATTTTTTTATCAAATATATCAAAATTAAACTATTTTTAATTTTATTACGTACATTTTAGCATCTGGAAATAAAATTTTAAATAAATTTTGAGTATGCATTTTAGCACTGTAAATTACTGTTTTAAAAATAAAATAAAGAGACCTTTTACAGCACTTATTTGAACAAGCGCTGTAAAAGGGTTTTATATATAACATAATAAAACAATGAGGTCTTTTACAGCGCTTATTGAGAAAAGCGCTTTAAAAGAGCCTTTAAAAAAATTAAATAAGGACGCCTTTTAGAGCGCTTTTTAAACAAGCGTTGTAAAAGGGTTATAAAAAAGCGCCGTAAAAGGGTTACGTATATATAAAAGTAACCGCTTCAGTTTCCTCTTCATTACGTAAACTTCACTATCATCTCAACCTTCATCGTTCTTCTCTTCTTTTGCAAACCCTATCATCCTATCCATTACAAACCTTATTTCCACGATCATCTCCTTCATTTCGAACCTTATTTCCATCCAAGATCATCTCTCCCATTTCACACAATATATTTTCATTGAAATACGTAACCCTCATTACGTATTTCTTCAATACTGTATTTCTGTGAACCATATTTCTGTGAACTTTCTGCGTTCCCTCTTTTCTTCACATTTCATCTTTCTTCGAACCATTATTCAGGTATTGATGTTATAAATTTTTTGTAATCATTAAAATGCATGTTGAGCTTGTTTAAGATATACTGATACATGTTGAGCTTGTTTATAATAATGCATGATCCATGTTGAGTTTGTTGATGTTATACTAAACTGCATGTTGAACTTGTTGTAGTTAAATGGATACAAACAAAGATACAAACAAAGATTTAGAATGTCAAAATGAAGAAGTTGGCACCTCTAAGACTTACGAAAAAGAAGTCAAACGTGGTGCAACTATCATGCAAAGGGTGATTAAAGCACGGAGCAGTGGCATTAAATTTGAGGTATACTATATATACTCTGTTTGCTGTGTGTTTTTTTATCTTTTTTTAGGGTTTAGGGCATGTACTTACTATATGAGTTTATTAGGTTGGCTGGAACGAGAGTGGTCAGCCAGTTGACCCCAACAGCTCCATGTTTGTAAGCTACATTGGGGCTGTTGTTCGTCAAAATGTCCCAATAACAATAGACAACTGGAGAGATAAGGCGTTGAAGGATGCCAAAGATATCATCTGGAATGACATTCAAGTAAATATTTTGATCTACTCTTTTGTCATTTATAATGTTTTTTCTGTAAAATACATTACTTATGATTGTTTTCATTGCAGACCACTTTTGTTCTTGATGAGGAACGAAAGTCATATGTTTTGAGAGTTGCTGGGAAAATCCATCGTGGATTTAGATCCCATCTCTCAAATTTCTATCTAAAAGATAGAGAAGGAAACACAAATGCTGAACCTCCAAAGATATATCAACATTATATATCAAAGGATGAATGGAGTGCATTTGTTTCCAAACGTTCTGACCCGGCGTTTGTCGTAAGTGATTAATTTATTAGCATTTGTGTTTTATTATTCATATTCGTAGCGTATTTTAAATTTTTACACAATTGCTATTTTTTTTTATATAGAATATTAGTAAGGCAAATCGCGAACGGGCAAGCAACCCAAAACACCCATACAAGAAATCACGTATGGGATATGCACGCCTTGAACAAAAAATTGTAAGTAATTAAACATCACTTGTAATTTGTATTATAAACTATAGTGTGTAACTAATTTGTATTATTTTGTTTATGATTTTAACGAATAGAGAAAAGACACCCAAGCCGATCAACCCTTGGGTCGTCATATCTTATGGAAGGAAGCGCGTGTTAACAAAGAAGGAGTGGTTGATAATGAAAATGTCAAGAAAGTTGTAGAACTTTGTGTAAGTATATTATCACTTTAATATTTTTTAATATTGTATTTTAAAAATGCTATTGAACTTATCTTTTTAATGTTACATGTATTTTAGGAAACTATTGAACAAAGTTCTGAAACTCAAGAGGGCAACAAGGATACGTGCAGGGACATTCTTGGGAAAGTGTTTAATGTCCCTGAGTATTCCGGTCGAGTGAGGGGGAAAGGATTTGGCGTAACTCCCAAAAGCTTTTTTCCTCAAGAGAAGCGCCAAAAACCTTCCAACGAGGAAGTATTAGAGAAGCTCAGAATCTTATCGGAGCAAGTGGCACTCTTGGTGAATACGAATAAAGACAAGCAACTTCCGGTTCAGCTCCAACCTGAAATACAAATGGAGAGTGAAACCGGGAGTTGCAACGTCGGTTTGAAGAGTATTCCCGAGGTAATTAATTACTTACTACTTACTTGCTTATGTAATTACTTATGTATTAAACAAACTTATATATTAACTGTACTTATGTTTTAACTATTGATGTAGGGTGTCACTACATGTGTCCTATACTTGTCCTCGCCGACTCAACGGAAGGTGGGAAAAGGAATATTGCACAATACTTCGGGAGAAGTATTGCACAATATTCCGATCCCCGCGGGCCATGTCAAAGTATCGCCTACGGTTGCTTTCGAACCAACTGCACCGTTGCCCATACCGGACAACGATGGAGATATGAAGTTCTTAAGCGACGCTATTGGCAGTTACGTGGCATGGCCCACACACCTTGTTGCCCTCGAAAAAAAGATTCCCAAGGACAAATCAGTTACATCTCCCGAAAAGGTTTGTCACATTTATTGCCTAAGGTTTTTTATTTTTTCAGATTCAATAAACTAACATTTTACCTCATTTTTGTAGGTCCAAATAAATAAACCACCCCTACAGCCAAAAAAAGGCAGCAGACCTCAAAAATTGGAGGTTAATAGGGCTGCCAAACTACAAAGGCTGGAGGGTAATAAAGCTGCAAAACTTGCAGCAACAAAAAATCTGGATCGGGGAAAATCGGTCGCTGCTGCTGCTGCTCCTAATAAAAGTCAGCCACGCCTTGGTAAATACGGGGCGTGTCTTGACATCCAAATAAAAAGGAACATGGGCAGCAGCAACGATTCGCCCATTGTACAAATGAATCAAGACATCTTTGGAGATGAGTATATTGAATACCTCGAAAAGGAGCAAATGTACGATCTTCTCGAACATAAGGAGCTGAGTGTTACTGTAATCAGCTTGTACATAAGGTAAAAAATACTTTTAATTGCATTTATTTGTAATTAATTAAATGTATTGGTAATTAATCTAGTTTAAAATTTTCATTGAAGGTTTTTGTACGAGAAGGTCGTGTGCACGAGGAAACTGTCAAATAAATACTCATTCTTGTCTCCGCATAAGATGTCGATGTTCAAACTCGATCCAGACAATGTAAAACACTACATTGTAGATATGTTTTTAAGAAATAAAGAAAGTGATAAATTGTTCTTGGCACCATATAATTCAGGGTACGTAATTTTATCTTTTTTAATTGATGAGAATTTAATTTATTAGTTGTCTATAAACAAAATTGCTTAACCAATTTTTTGTTGTTGTAGGGCACATTGGGTGCTATTTGCAATCAATGCGGTCTCTGAAGTGATATACTATTTGGATCCCGTGCACGGCGATTACACCAATCACCCCGGAATAAAGAATATGCTCGACACGTAAGTAATATTCATTTATTTCTTACATATATATATTTATATATATATATATATAAATATATATATGTAAGAAATAAATGAATATTACTTACGTGTCGAGCATATTCTTTATTCCGGGGTGATTGGTGTAATCGCCGTGCACGGGATCCAAATAGTATATCACTTCAGAGACCGCATTGATTGCAAATAGCACCCAATGTGCCCTACAACAACAAAAAATTGGTTAAGCAATTTTGTTTATAGACAACTAATAAATTAAATTCTCATCAATTAAAAAAGATAAAATTACGTACCCTGAATTATATATAAATAATGTGTTTGTTCATGCTATAATAATCACATTTATTCATTCGATAGTGCCTTAAAAGTTTTTCGAGCTCAAAGAGGTGCTAAAGTGTCGAAGCAAAAGTCTAATAACATTACATGGATCCCAATAAATTGCCTTCGTCAAACAAATAACATCGACTGTGGGTACTACGTATTGAGATTCATGAAGGAGATTGTTGAGAAGAATAAAACTATTATCCCAGAAACGGTACGGTATTTGCATTATATGATTTTCATATATAAATTAGCTATATATTTGATACTAACTTAATATAATATGTTCAATTTTTATATTGCAGTACTTTGACAATTCCAGTCCATCATATTCCAAGGAAGATCTGATGGAATTAAAGGAAGACTGGTGTCAGTATGTGCTTGACATGCAAATTATTTGATTTTCTGGGAAATAGCTTGCTGAAGACTGGTGTCAGTATGTGCTTGACATGCAAATTATTTGATTTTCTGGGAAATAGCTTGCTGTTGGGCAAGGGATCTGAATATTATATGGTAGCTAGTGCATATTATGTATATTCTGTTAGTTATTATATGTAAATGATCATAGGACACAATATATGAACATGCATATGGATCTGAATGTAGTTTAGGTTGTAAATTAGGTTATATATATATGTATCTGAATGTAGTTAACTAGGTTATATATATGTTTTTTTTATCTTTTTTTAGGGTTTAGGGCATGTACTTACTATATGAGTTTATTAGGTTGGCTGGAATGAGAGTGGTCAGTCAATTGACCCCAACAACTCTATGTTTGTAAGCTATATTGGGGTTTTTGCTCGTCAAAATGTCCCAATTACAATTGACAATTGGAGAGATAAGGCGTTGAAGGATGCCAAAGATATTATATGGAATGACATTCAAGTAAATTTTTTGATCCACTCTTTTGTCATTTATAATTTTTTTCTGTAAAATACATTACTTATAATTTTTTTCATTGCAGACGACTTTTGTTCTTGATGAGGGACGAAAGTCTTATGTTTTGAGAGTTGCTGGAAAGATCCATCGTTGATTTAGATCTCATCTCTCAAATTTCTATCTAAAAGATAGAGAAGGAAACACAAGTGTTGAACCTCCAAAAATATATCAACATTATATATCAAAGGATGAATGGAGAGCATTTGTTTCCAAACGTTCTGACCCCGCGTTTGTCGTAAGTGATTAATTTATTAGCATTTGTGTTTTATTATTCATATTCGTAGCGTATTTTAAATTTTTACACAATTGCTATTTCTTTTTATATAGAATATTAGTAAGGCAAATCGCGAACGGGCAAGTGATGACTCTTCATCATATGCATATTTTCCCACTATTTTAGTCTTATTTATCCTCAACTACTAGTTAAATTAAGGATTTATTTGATATATTTTGTTGATTTTTGTTCCTTGAGTTAAATTAAATGTTTTATGTTTTATTTTAGTGATTAAGTAGGAATTTTTTCGTAATTTTACATTGCGTTGCGTTTTGGTGCAGTGCTGAATTTTGGTGAGAAATCAACACGACACATGTAGAGTATTTCAGCCATATCTGGTGTTGTGGATGTCCAATTGGAGTCAAACCAAATGCAAATGAAAGCTAGGATCCATAGCTACAACTTTCATGAAGACACCGGAACCAAATTCAGACTCTAAAGAGGAGAAAAATGCAATATACGCCAAATAGCAGATGCTGAGCGCTGGAGCGCGCCCAAGCGAAAGCCAAGCGCATTTCTCAGCATTCGCCACTGTTGAAACGCGCCCAAGCGCATCCAAGCGCGCTTGGGGCGCGATACCCGCACCAGCAACCATAAAAACAGAGATTTTTACTGTTTTATGATCTGTTTTCATTCTTGGGAAGTTGGGAGGCTTGTGCCCTAGCATAGAAACTCAAAGACGGCCGTTTCTAACGCGATTGAAACAGTTTTATCAAGAATCATCCATGAATCATTCTTGTAATTCTTCTTTAACCCTTATCTTTTGTATCTCTGTCATGAGTAACTAAACCCTATTTGTTAGGGATGAGTGGTCAGCCAGTTGACCCCAACAGCTCCATGTTTGTAAGCTACATTGGGGCTGTTGTTCGTCAAAATGTCCCAATAACAATAGACAACTGGAGAGATAAGGCGTTGAAGGATGCCAAAGATATCATCTGGAATGACATTCAAGTAAATATTTTGATCTACTCTTTTGTCATTTATAATTTTTTTTCTGTAAAATACATTACTTATAATTGTTTTCATTGCAGACCACTTTTGTTCTTGATGAGGAACGAAAGTCGTATGTTTTGAGAGTTGCTGGGAAAATCCATCGTGGATTTAGATCCCATCTCTCAAATTTCTATCTAAAAGATAGAGAAGGAAACACAAATGCTGAACCTCCAAAGATATATCAACATTATATATCAAAGGATGAATGGAGTGCATTTGTTTCCAAACGTTCTGACCCGGCGTTTGTCGTAAGTTATTAATTTATTAGCATTTGTGTTTTATTATTCATATTCGTAGCGTATTTTAAATTTTTACACAATTGCTATTTTTTTTTTATATAGAATATTAGTAAGGCAAATCGCGAACGGGCAAGCAACCCAAAACACCCATACAAGAAATCACGTATGGGATATGCACGCCTTGAACAACAAATTGTAAGTAATTAAACATCACTTTTATATAATGAAGTAATTTGTATTATAAACTATAGTGTGTAACTAATTTGTATTATTTTGTTTATGATTTTAACGAATAGAGAAAAGACACTCAAGCCGATCAACCCTTGAGTCGTCATATCTTATGGAAGGAAGCGCGTGTTAACAAAGACGGAGTGGTTGATAATGAAAATGTTAAAAAAGTTGTAGAACTTTGTGTAAGTATATTATCACTTTAATATTTTTTAATATTGTAAATTATGTTATATATATGTATCTGAATGTAGTTAATTAGGTTGTAAATTACAGAGTTACAGTTACATATATGTTAATTAAGTTACAGAGTTCTGCTTTCTGTTCTACTGATTGCGTGAACTGCTTATGGTGTTTGAATATGTTTTGTTGTTGTGTGCACTGATTGTGAACTGATTTTGGATCAAAATAATTTTGGATACAAAGATAAAAGACAGCGCTTTCTAAAAAAAAATGCTATAAAAAGCGTTTTTCATTTCAAATATTTAATTTACAGCGTTTAAAAAAAAAACACATTTTACAGCGTTTTTTTTAAAAAGTGCTGTAAAATGTTGTTGTAAAGCGCTATAATGGTATACATTTTACAGCGCTTTCTTGAGAAAGCGCTGTAAAATGCAGACCCATAATTTCATATTATGGGTGTGCATTTTACAGCGCTTTCTCAAAAAAGCGCTGTAAAATGCATAACGCGCGCGTTATATTTACATGTTTTATAGCGCTTTTTTGAAAAAGCGCTGTAAAATGTGCATAACGCGCGCGTTATATTTACATGTTTTATAGCGTTTTTTTAAAAGCGCTGTTGTATCTTTTACAGCGCTCGATTCTACAGCGGTTTTATTTTTGAAAAAGCGCTGTAAATGGATTAAAAAAAGCGTTGTAAAATGCAGTTTTTCGTGTAGTGATGTTTGTTATTTCTTCTCATCAATTTATAATATTTTCCTCAAATTGTTCATATTTGTGAGACATGGACTGAGAAGGGTCGACACAGATTGAGAATATGATCAACATATCATCCATACAACCACGGTTTCTTTTCAACACTTTCCTATCCTACCAAATTTCTCTTTTTTGTGGTGCACGTTGTCAGTGTCTTCTTTGTCTTGGTTTTAACATTTAACGAAACATTTGGTGGGTCAATAAATTAACCACTTCAGTTTTTTTGCTTAAAAATGTTTCCTTTGATGACATTCAGCAATAAAAATGTTTATTTTATATGGTATTTGTACTTTTAGTTGTCAATTTTATACCAAATTTAGTTCTAAATGTTAATTGTCATTAGTATTTAATGGAAATGCGTTGTCCAACGAAAACTTGTGATATTGTCACATCTACTTATGGTGGATTTATATTATGTCGATGTAAAACTGGTTTACATTGACAATGCATCTCTCATTTTCTTTTGTTGTTAATTTTATTGTTGGGTTTTCGTGGATAGTACTGATTAAATTGATGTCACTATTATTTCAGAGGTGTGTAGGTTGGCGCTTGTTCGACGTTTGCAACAGAATCAAGGGATTAGAAACAGACGTTTGTCCAAAAACATGGCTTGGAGTATGGATAGATGTGAGTTGGGTATTGAATGTCAAGATCGGGGTTGTTCATCCTGCATCCGATGCTTATGCTGCAGAGGCAGTCGAAGATTTGAATGCTGGGAAGGTCATTGTTGTTCCCACTTATACACTGTGGATTTGCTTGTGATGCTTGGTATGATTTTTTTTTGTTTTGTTTTTTTTGTTTTGCATAAAATCTATTGCTTGTAGCCTTGAAATCGGTCATGCTTCACTTTTTGTTAATGGTTTCTAGTTTTTTATTATATATATATATTTACAGGAATTATATTTTGATACAAATTTATACATGACATACATACGTGGTCTCCACACAATCTCTCTTTTCTTTCATTTTCCATGTCTTTTCTCCCATTTTCCCCTTTTCTTTCCATCTTTCACTTTCTCTACTTTTATCTTTCTTCTTTCACTTTCTCGATTTTTTTTTATCTTCATCTACAAAAACAAAATGTACATGTTCATCTTTCTTTTCTTTTCTAATTCCTTCTTCTTTCTTTTATTTATTTATTTGATTTTAATTTTAAATAAACCTTATATTAGAGAGAAACATAAGTGTTTTAATATGACGAGTATTTACTCGATTCCCTAATTGGGGAAAGTAGACCTCGCCAAAGGCAAGGAGTATATAAAATCTACAAAATTTGACCATGTTAGTCTGAAACGCATGAAACAACACACCAATCCTATGACAAGTTACTTTGTCTTCTCTAAACATCAATAATGTATCACATTCTCCATTTTCATACTCTTCCATACACTCACCTACTATTGGCACTCGTAGTAAAATGAACTATCCTACTCGTAATCCTAAACCCCCACTACGTCCATTCCACCTAGTATCTAACTCCCACAACAAACCATCAAAATGAGGTTGTCTGAATGTGAGTTCGTTGTGCATTTGTAATGTGACAGTTGACATTAAACCACATATTTTGTAAACATGAATGTCTCACACGTATCTAAAAAGTATGAATATGTGGTTAACATTGATAAATAAATTGCAAAAATGCAAATACAATAAATTCCTTACATGGTGCCATGTCTTAAAGCATTAGAATTGTAGAAAAAAAAATATAGCATGTGAAAGTTGCTTATAAAAGAAAGGACTAAATATCACATGTGGCCCCTTAACTTAATTTTAGTTAACGTTTTAGTCTTTTATCTTTTTTTTTTCCTCCGATTTAGTCCTTTATTCATAACAATATCAAATAAGGTATGAAAATATGAGTTTATTTGAAGATTTGCGTTACGAATTTGATGAAATTTGTATTATATTGAAGAATATAATTAATTTTATGAGTTTTGTTTGAATTTTTTTTTTTTTGAATTTTTGTATAAGAAAGGATAACATTGTTGAAATTTTAAAACATAAAATATCAAATTGTCACTTAAAATTAAAATAAATGACTAAGTCAGGGAAAAAAAAGATAAAGGACTAAAACGTTTTTCCTTTGAAATTAAGTTAAGGGACCACGGATGTAATTTAGCCTAAAAGAAAATAAGTCACTGAACAACGTAAAATGAAAACAATAAACATCAAAATATTAACATTAAAATAAAAGAAACTCACTAAAATAATTCATTTGTGATACTAAATTTTTCTAACTTGTAATAAAATAACTCACTAAAGCAACTCATTTTTATAGAAAACAAGAGTACTATAGTTTGTTTTGAACTTACAAAGTGACCAAGAAACCAGAAGCATAAGCAAAAAACATATAGATGAACATATTCAACACCAGAAGTATAAGCACATGTACTTGAATCAAAAATAAATTGAATAACCAAAAAACCCTAAATGAAAAAGCAAAAAAAGAAACCCTAAATTGAAGCAAACAACAATCACACAAAAGCAACAACAATGATAGAGAGAAGTAAACTTACAACGAGAAAACTCAACAATTTGTACTCGTCGCACAACCTGGACCTTTGTCACATAACCTTTCTCTGTCGTAGAATAATAACGAGATGAGTAAATTGACGAGTGAAGAGAAGATAGACGATACGAGAGATAGAAGATTGAGGGCCGAGAGAGGGACAATAGAGAAGCCTGAAGGAGGAGCGAGCGACAAGCGAGAAGCCAAAGGGATGATGGAGGGACGAGAGAGAGAGATGACTTGAGGGGTGTCAGAGGGACGACAACTGAGGGGCTTGATAGGGACAACGACTGAGGGAAGTTTATGTACATTTGATATTATACAGATATGAATTTTATGTTGCATAAAAATGAATTAACAGCGTTCAATTGTTCACCTGCTATTTGCAGTGCAAAGGAAGAGATAGTTGCCATCTTGGAGAAGTATTCTTTCGTTGAGAAGTTGTGAATCCGTCTGCAGTGCCACGTTCTAGGCGAAAATGTTTCACTTGCAAAAACCAATTCTTTTGCTTCTGACATGTGAGGAACTATCTACAAGATAATTTATTTCCATTAACTGTGTATAACATATGTAGTACAAAGTTAGTTATGATAAACTTCCTCTCTGTTATTGCGTGTCTCTTTTATTGCTACCTGTAAGTGATTTGTGCAGGTTCAGAAAAATAAGTGCATCAACCAACCAGACCTTTGTATATGATAATAAACTAATGTGGTTTGTCATATCAGTTTATGAAACTATATTCCTTGCACTCATCATATATAGGTAATTGCGATGTTATCGGGTTTCTGGTCTAATATCAAAACCTTACAAATAGTGTCAGTGAAGACATTTTCATATAAGGAAGCTTTATATTTTGTTTACACCGCCTATCTTGAAATACAAAATCAAAACTGCAAAGTTTTCTGCACAACTTCCTGTTGCTTAGAGAGTGGAATTGAGTTTTTATTTGGTAGAAAACTTGAGCACATAAGATTTTGGAGTTTGAGGGCTTGTTTGATTTAGTTTTTGAAAATTGTTTTTTAATTTATAAAAATTTAGAAAAATAACCTTGTTTGAAACACCTCTGTCTAAAAATACTTTTTTAAAACTATTTTCACTTTGGTGATTTTTAAATCTTAAAAATCAAAACAGCTTACAAATATTTTTGCTTTTAGTCTTACTTTTTAGTTTTAGGAACAGTACGTAAAGCAAAAAATAATCCCGAAAACTCATAATTTTAATTAATGGCAATTTGTAATTATTGTGACATTTTTATCTGTGTTTTTCTTTTGTTCATTTACCACTCTACATGTACCATCCACTGGCCTACCAAGTTTCACTCGCCCCAAGTTGTCCGACTATCTTCACACATTCTTTCGTAATAACAGTGTTTTATTTTATTTTATTTTATTTTTTATAATTTAAAAAAATAATTAGTTAGAGCAATTAGTCAATGCATCGATTAAATTATTCATTTGAATAATAATTTATCAATTAAATTATATTTAATTAAATAATAATAAGGACATATTGATTTTATAACATTTAATTAATATAGTTATCATTCAATAAAATTAGATTATATTTAATATAATTATAGGCTCTAATTAAAATTATTGAATACTAGTACGTGGTTAGACCGAGTGGGAAACAACTCGAACACTTTAATCAAGTGATGATCGGTTCGATTGGTGCTGACATAAAGTATAGTTGGAACAAGAAATCTATCTTCTATATATAAGTGGTTTGCTGACACAAATAATTCACTATTAAAATTATTTGATAAGTAATTGAGATATATCAAAAAATTAATGTCGTATACACTTTTATTAAATATCATTAATCTTTCATTAGTCTCAACAACATATCATATATTCTTTCAGTTTAATGAGTTTTTTTTTTTAAAAAACAAACATAAACAAAAAATAATAATAAAGATGATTGAGATAGATTGAATGAGATTTGGAATAAGAGGGTCCAACTCCTCTTTTAATTTTTTTAACCGGATAACTCTTTTTTTTTTTTTTTTATATATATATTGTTTGAAATTGTTGGTGTAAATTAAATTAGCTTGATATTCAACGTTGTATTTGCTTACATGAATTATGAGCGCTAAGTAGGGGTGGGAATAGGTCAGACTTTGAAAGGCCTGAGCTTGACCTACGATTAAAAATTTCTCATAAATTTTTTTTTTATTTAAAATTTTTCGAAGAAAAACATGTTTTTTAATTTTTTTTGAAATTTTTCCGAGCAAAATAAATTTCGAAATATTTCAAGAAAAAAATCTTAAGATTAACAAAATATTGGATCTATGAGCCCTCTCTTAACCTCACTAAAAGTAATTAAATAATGGATCGGGATCTAATATTAAGAGTTCAGTAAAAAAAAACTTTTTAAGAAAAGCTTTGAAGTTTGGGGCTTTATTGACGAATGATTCTTTTCATGGAACAGAAATTATTTGAGGCCCATTGAAGGAATGCCTTTCCATGAAATTTTCTGCTTCAAGAATGTTGAGAAGCTTCAATTGGTAAGAGATCAAGAGATGTTTTCCCCATTGTATGGACATTCCTTTCACTTCACTGACGTAAGTACAGATGGGATTTATCTTGCAACCTGAAAATTACTTTTCGACATTGCCGGATCATAACTCTGACTAACTTATGAATGGCTACTGTTCGTCACACCCATCTCTTGTATCATGACTACCGATTGATAGCTTTTATGCTTGCAAGTTGCAACTTGGTGTAGGGTATCAATGCTTAATTTGTTTGTTCAGGAGTGCATCTTTGTTAAACTTGGAAGTTGGCAATAACCTAGACAAAATAAGAAAATAAATCTTAGAACCTCCCAAATAATGCATTTTCTCCATAATGAAGTTTTTTATAACACTGCTCTATTATGGGGTTGATTTTATTAGATAACCTTGAACCGTTGCATGTCATATGAAACTTTCTAGTATTATCTCCTCTGACATGTTAAAGCATCGCACAAGATTTAAATTGACATTTTTTTACAGGTATTCACTGGTTCCAGTCATTTAGAACAATTGTTCTTCAACTTACAAATAAACGGAAACAAAAATCAAAACAGACCCCCCTACCCAAGAAGAGAAAAGACATGAATGGATCTGGAGACCAAAACGAAGCTGCAATTCAGTATCCTTTATATTTTTCATTTCACAATACCCATAGCATGGGGTATAATGCTTCAAGTGCATCATTCTTAAGTTATTATGTCGCTAACCTTGTGTTGGTTTACTATTTGCTTATAAGTGCATGCAATTTAACTTGAGAATAAATAGTGGAACATCTTTTGAATTACATGACACAAGGTCATTTAAAATAACGTTACATTTTAACTTGAGTGTCATGGGTATATCTTGCTAGTCAGTATTCTATCTTGTTAAAGTTGCCAATAAGATTATGGATGCAATGACTTATGTTTTTCATTTTGGAAAAGTTCAAGTGACCTCCTTCAAGCCTTTGACGATCCTTGAACTGATTTTTGAACTTTCTGAAGTGTGTAGTAGTTCTTTCAAATAACTTTTCTTCAAATATTATTGGTGACTATTATGCTTAAATCATGTAGCCATTTTTGTTGCAAATTTATTTTTTTTTGGATAAAGTTCAATTTATTACATTTAACTTAGGTTTGAGGGGTTAATTTCTAACATTTGCCTATAAAAAAAGCATTAGGAATCTACTTGTCACGACCCCAAAAGTAAATGCTGTGATCGGCGCACAAGCTATACTCCTAGTCTGACAAGTCTATCAACTAATTTAACAATTAAGCAACTAAATCGCTCTCAATAACCATTTCAAAAATATATATCATTTTTCTCGAAATTTCGACAGAGTATCATTTGTAATTTCAACGTTTTTTAAATTTGTAAAATTCCTGTTTAGACTCTCAATTCAGTCATAATCCAAAGAGCATAATCTAAATATTTTGTACATCTCCCAAAAGACTTTTTAATCTCAAAATAGCTGCAAATTACATTATGACTCAATAGACTTTACAAAAAAACAACAACAAGAAAGGTCCTCGATCACATAGGCCTGCCAAAACAAATATGATCGAAACTTGGATCTACTAACAGCTTGCTATTCAGCTGTCTGTGAATCAGAAAAAATTCAACAACGTGAAAGGATAAGTCACAAAGACTTAGTGAGGAGACAATAATCACCATCAACAAGAAGGGAAACACACAAAAAAAATATGAATAATCATTTTGAAATCTTGTGGGAATTATCTTAAACAATACTATCTCAAATATAGATAATTCTCAAGTAAAGTATACACATATCAAATCAATAAACTTATAATTTAGCCGTTCAGATAGAAATATTAAAAATCTAATTAATAGCGAAGCGAAATCAAAATGGACAACCTTAAAATCATCATAGACAATCAAGCAAGTAAAAATACAAATGGCTATCAATGAGAACCAAGAGGCGGCTTCATCTCATTGATAGCCCTTTCATCCTAAGGGCGGCCTTTCTCTTAGAGGTGGCTCCATCTAACGGATAGTCATCTCCTCTCAATCCCGCAACGCATCTTCACGCATCAATTAGGGAGCTTACATTTCGTTGATATCTCTCTCCTCCCACGGATGACATTTCTCATAGGGGCGGGTCCATCTAACGGGTAACTCTCACTAATCAAAACGAGGTAACTAGGTGCACCTCACACCATTAACTATTTCATAATTATAACGATTTTTCAAAACGCGTATTTAAAATCATCTCTCATTCCATCTTAATTCATGGAAAACATATTCAATTGCATACCAACTCAATATTTAAATACTTTTAACTCATACGTAAATCAAACTAATAACATATTATATAACATAGACCATTAAAATAAATAAATGACGAAATCAAGATAAACTTCAAAGGTTGTGTTCTCCAAATTTTTAAATAAATACTTTAACATAGAAAACGAGTAAAATAATAATTATAGTATTATAAAAAATATATGATGATGACCGACGTCAATTCACAACTATGGAGAATCGCATAAGTTTGTTCTCCAACAACTCCCAGAGTAGAGGCGAGACATCAGCTGACAAATCTGAGTAAAAAAAATATTCTCAAGACTTTAGAAAAATTATTCTAAAGTTTAACTAACTCTAAGAAACCATAAAAATCTACTTTAAGCACAAAATAAGATTTTTACCCAAAACTATATTTTTCTAGATATTCATATTAGCATTAGAGTTGTGTTTTACCTCAAATAGTCTCAATAAACAACTCTCACGAAATGGGTACCCTTCTCCTTTCTTAGAGCACAAACTCTAACCCAAAATCCTAACCGAGAGAATTTGTAGGAGTATGAGAAATTATGATCTTGAGGATGTTAAATTTCATCTAAAGGGTTGAGGGTTTAAGTATCGTGGAATGAGAATAAGCAAGGAGAAGGAAAGAAGAAAGAAAAAAAAAAAAAAAAAAAAAAAAAAAAAAAAAAAAAAAAAAAACAAATGGTGTAGAAGAGTTTTCTATCGTCTAGAAGGAGAGTGAAATAGAAAAATGAAGTGAGGTGGAGTAGGTTAGTTTATTTTATGTATTATTATTATTATTATTATTATTATTATTATTATTATTATTATTATTATTATTATTATTATTATTATTATTATTATTATTATTTATTATTATTATTATTATTATTATTATTATTATTATTATTATTATTATTATTTATTTTTGAAACAAAACGGGCCGTGTTTCACTACTCTACGGAGTTGTTGGTCTTCAAATGATTGTAATTGTAGTCCAACTTTGGTATTTGTTGATTGTTCATATTTGAGTCTTGTGATCTTTACATGATTTTAGCTTGTATGCAGAATCTGGTATGCCTATTGTATTTTGTATTTTCATACTTCACATTTTCATCTCCCAATTTGCAGTGATTGGAATGCATCTGGTATCAGATGTGGATTTGAGTGCTTCCACGTGAGATTGAAGATCTAACCAAGTGATTTCTTGAGATAAAATGGTAAAATAAATGAAAAACAACAAATGGGTTAGATAGAGAAGATGAAGAAGGCGCCACAATCAAGGGTGATTGATAAGCCAATGTGGAATCGCCACAATGGTAAAGAAATCCATTGATAAGATTCAAGTTCTAATCTAAGAACTCAGAGAAGATACATCTCACTAATTCTAATTCATTTCAAAAGTTTTTTTTCTCTCAAATGAGACTCTTACAAAGTATTTAAGATGGATTTACCTTATTCCTAAAATGGGTCATAGGCCAAATCTCTAGACCCATATTGGGCTTACACCACTTAACCAAAATTATTACAATTCAAATTAAACACAAATTAAACTAAAAACTATTATAAAGTCTTGACTTGAAATATTCTTTGTTTTTCCTCCTAATTAGCTCATTTTAGGTCCTCGTCATTCTCTCCTTCTTAGAAGAAATTCGACCTCGAATTTAGCTCAATCATAACCTACAAGAAGAAAAAACACAAGTCAAAGACATGAAGAACAATGTTAAGGCTACCACTGGAGTCAAATGGAAATTGTGAAAAACTACTAAATGTGTCGAGTAGTTGAAGCACAATTCCACTTTTTGCATTCAACAATCCAACATATTCATTTCCAATATAAGGAGTGATGACTGTTCATCATATGCATATTTTTCCCATTATTTTAGTCTTATTTATCCTCAATCATTAGTTAAATTAAGGATTTATTTGATATATTTTGTTGATTTTTGTTCTTTGAGTTGATAAAATGTTTTGTGTTTTTATTTCGTTGATTAAGTAGGAATTTGTCGTAATTTTACATTGCGTTTTGTTTTAGTGCAGTGCTGAATTTTGGTGAGAAATCAACATGACATATGTAGAGTATTTCAGCCATATCTGGAGTTGTAGATGTTCAATTGGAGTCAAACCAAGTGCAAATTAAAGCTATCATCTATAGCTACAACTTTCATGAAGACACCGGAACCAAATGCAGACTCGAAAGAGGAGAAAAATGCAATATACACTGGACAGCCGATGTTGAGCGCTGGAGCGCGCCCAAGCGCAACCCAAGCGCTTTTTCCCAGCATTCGCCACTGCCGATACGCGCCCGAGCGCAAGTCAAGCGCTTTTTCCAGCATCTGCTACTGCCCAAACGCGTTGGAGCGCGTTTTTCCGCGCCTGGGCGCGCGACCCGCACCAGCAACCATAAAAACACAGATTTTTACTGTTTTAGGGATCTTTTTGACTCTTGGGAACTTGGGAGACTTGTGCCCTAGCATAGAAACTCAAAGACGGCCGTTTCTAACGCCATTGAAGCAGTTTTATCAAGAATCATCCATGAATCATTCTTGTAATTCTTCTTTAATCCTTATCTTTTGTATCTCTGTCATGAGTAACTAAACCCTATTTGTTAGGGATGAGTGTAACCAGATGAAACCCTTATTTTTCTGATTTGATTTCTAGTTATATGAATGAGTTTATTGAATTGTTTTTCTCATCTCTGTGCTTAATGCTTTTTATTGCTTGATCAACATTAAAATGTTCTACGATTTGTATTTTGAAACGGAAGTGGACTTTACGAATGCTTGAGATGAGAAATTCATGAATTTGTAGTCTAGACATAGGTGCAGGTCATGAAACCAATTAAATTAGTTGCAAAGCAATAATTTACAAGAGAATTTCTATACGGTAATGCTTAATTCTAATCTTAAATCTACTAAGGAATTAGGGGTTACTTTGGAATTAAAGGTTCTGTCACTAAGACATTAGGGCAAGAATAATAAAGAGAATTCGGTAATAATTCAATAAAGGAATTCAGTAACTAGGATCAAATTAGACACCAAGGTTGGATTCGAAGTGAAACTCATCCCTGACATTTTTCTCATTATAAAAGATCAATTTTATTATTGTTGTTAATTTCAAACATTATTTCAATCAACTTGGGAACCTTTTTGTTCAATTCTAGTAATCAAATATAATTCAATAGTAAAACGCAATCCTTGAGTTCGACACTCGGTACTACCGTTTAATTATTACTTGCAACGATTCAGTACACTTGCTAAAACGCAATCAAGTTTTTGGCGCCGTTGTCGGGGATTGCCATATCACTATTGAATTTAATTTATTTACTGAATTGAAATTTTTTGCTTTTCAATAAAATTTCTTATTTTATTTTATTTCTAATTTAAAAAAAATCTGGTTTAAAACTCTTTAATTTTTACTTGGTTATTTATCTTTCATTAACTGTTCATTACTCATAATTTGTCTAACCTTGTATGCGAGGCCAGTCCTCAGCTGATCTTTTCTTTGATTTAGAAAAAAAAAAAAAAAACTGTGAAAGCAATTCAAAAATTGGTATGCTGGAATTGAATGTTTATGAGGCTGGGGTGGTTCAAGGGATGTTGCTCTCAAAACAGATAAAAGATGTTATCGCCGCTGAGATAAAGAAGGGGATGCTAGCTCTAAATATACAACCCCCGGTAGCCCCTGTCAAATTACTAATTCAGACTAACAGTAACCTTTGTGGAGGAGCGCATAAAACTGGAGCCTGTGAAACATTGGATGACAATGAGTTAGAAGAACTAGAACAGGTGAATTTTGTTAATAATGACGGGAGGCAGAATAATCCCTACTCTAATACATACAACCCCGGTTGGAGAAATCATCCAAATTTTTCCTTGAGAGATCAGCAAGGTGGTTCTCAGGGTCAACAAAGAGCTCAAACGAACCAATTTCCACATAGAAAGGCTGTTTGGGAGAGTGCCATGGAGAAATTAGTGACAATCACAAATTCTTTCGTTGAAGAGTCAAGAACCATCCAGAAAAATCACTCAGCATCCATAAAGAATCTGGAAACTCAAGTGGGTCAACTTGCTCAACAAATGGCACAAAGAACGACTGGAAATTTGCCTAGTGACACGATTCCGAATCCACGAAATTATGTCAATGCCGTGACAACAAGGAGTGGCAAGGTAAGTGAACAAGTACCGCTTAAAGTCAAAAAAGTGTAAGTACTTCAAACTCGACCCACTCAGAAGAAACAGTCACACCGACCTTAGTGGAGGAGCACACCACTCTTGAAAAGGAGGAAGAACCTGTGGTACAAAAAAGGGAACCACTGCCAAAACCAGAAATTCGACTTCCGTTTCCTCAAAGGTTAAAAAAGGAAGAAACAGAAAAACAATTCGGTAAGTTCCTTGATGTTTTTAAAAAATTACAAATTAACATTCCTTTTGCAGAGGCACTAGAACAGATGCCAACATACGCCAAGTTCATGAAGGAGATTCTATCAAAGAAAAGAAAAATCGGAGGTGAAACAGTGATGCTAATCGAAGAATGTAGTGCTATACTACAGAGAAAACTGCCGCCGAAGCTCAAGGATCCTGGAAGCTTCTCAATCCCGTGTGCCATTGGAAATAGAACTTTTGGGAAGGCTATGTGTGACCTTGGGGCTAGTGTAAGTCTTATGCCCCTTTCCATATACAAAAAGCTGGACATTGGAAAAGTCAAAGACACACAGCTGATGCTACAATTTGCGGATCGCTCAATAAAACACCCGAATGGAGTGGTGGAAGATGTGTTGGTTAAAGTGGATAAGTTCATTTTTCCAGTGGATTTCTTGGTACTAGACATGGAGGAAGACAATGACATTCCTTTGATTTTGGGGAGATCGTTCTTAGCAGCAGGGCGAGCTATGATTGATGTAGCCGATGGCACCTTAACCTTTAAGGTAAATGAGGAAACAGTTACATTCAATATTTTAAAAGCCATGGAACATTCAAACGAAAGAGAAGGGTGCAACCGAATTGAGATTTTTAATTCGATAGTCGATGAAGAAGGTGAACATCAAGGACACATTATGCCATTAGAAAAAGTGTTATGCCTACTCCAAGATGTTGTTAAAGAAAGTAAAGATCCGAAGGTGAAAGAGGTTTTAGCCATGTTAGAAGCATCACCATCTTACTCCCCCCGTTTCCCCACTACATGGGAGGGGTTGAAAATGAATGAAGATGAATATGTAGAGAAAAAGAAAGATACGCCATCGGCTGCACTCAAGCATTTGCCACCTCACTTGAAATATGTATCTCTTGGTGAGAAGGATGATGTGTTCTTCCTGTCATATATGCCACCTTGACAGTAGTTGAGACGTCAAGCTCAAGACACTAAACGAGCGCTTATTGGGAGGCAACCCAATTTTATATCCTTTGCACCGTATTTATTTATTGCATTTCAGATTTATTTTACTCCATTTAGTTCCAATTTTAGTCTCTAATTTCTAGTTCTCTTAGTTTTGATGTTTGGTATGAGCAATGAATCAAAAAGATGCGTTGAGAAGCGATTGTACAGCTCCAAATGACAGAACGCGCGCCCAAGCGCTTTTTCCAGCAAAACGAACTAAGGTTGCAAGTACATCCTTCACTCAACAGACAACAAGAGGCATGTTTTATGCTGATCTATTTGCACTTCACCAGTATACTGGCGACCATAACGGAACAGGAGCAGATGATCTAAACGAGAATCCTTGAACTACTAAACTGAGAGAAGTTTTCTTCCTTTTTTATTTATTATTTTTTTTTCTTTCTGTTGTTTGCCCTGTTTCTTTCCGTTTTCTCGTTTTCGTTGTTTAATGTTAGTGTATGTGTTGACTTTCGTTTATTCATGTTTTTTGTTTTTTCTTTTCACTAAATGTGTATTATGATGAAACAATCGTACTGACTTGCACTTAATCTTAAAATTTCTGTTTGTGATTTCGCAACTTAAATTTCATTTCTTAGATTATGTTATTGCTCAAGTCGACAAGCCTTCCTAATGCATGCGTTCTTGATTACTAAATGGTTGTAGAAGGCAAATATGCCATCAATTTTTCAAAAATACAATTTTAACTTTTCAGAAGCATGTTGGCTTTATTTTGATTGTTCATACTCTCTCTTATTATCCTAGCTGTGAGCTTTTGAGCCTAAACACTTAAATTTTTTGTTGTGTGATTATCCAGACATGTGTTATCCCTCTAGAACTTGCACTAATTCTGACTTGCATCACATGTAATTTATGCATACATTGAGGCAATTTTATTGGTCGTCTGAGCCTTTCTAACTACATTATGAAAATTTTACCCTTTGCTAGCCCCTTCGAGCCTTGCCCTTTTATTTCGGTTACTAGCCACATTACAAGCAAAACACCTGACTTTAATTCAATCACCTTACTTGGAGTTAGGTAGAAAAAAATTCTTGTTTTGATAAAATTCTAAGTTTGGGAATGCTCATGGGATAGCAACTTTCTAAGTTTGGGGTGGTGATTCTCAGAAAAAGAAAATAAAATAAAATAAAA
>NC_021164.2:42965265-42994933 GCF_000331145.2 Cicer arietinum
AATGAAAAGGTGAAGAAAAAAAATATGGTAGAATAATCTGGAAATGTATGCCTAACTCCAAGTGGTAAAGCCTACTATCCTAAAATGTCCTACCCTTACCTAAGCCTCATTACAACCCGAAAGTCCTCCAAAAATGTATGTGTTTACTGCATTGTGATTGCTAACTAGAATTTTTTCAAGCCTATGGTAGCGTGATGCATGTTCTAGGATTTGAGCGATAAATTCATAACCCTTTCTAAACACTTGAGAGAAATTTTGGTGAGATTGTGTGAAGAGAGAGTTGAATTTGATGAATGAATGCCAATGTGTACAAATCTTGTTGTCTGTATTTTTGAAAACAACCATAGAGCATGATGAATGTTTTGCAGTAGCAAGAACTTTGAAATTTGAGTTTGATGTAATTTGAGAAATTGAATTTAAGTGTGCATTTAACAGGACCAAATATGAAATTAATTGTTGCTTGGGGACAAGCAATAGATTAAGTTTGGGGTTGTGATGACTCTTCATCATATGCATATTTTCCCACTGTTTTAGTCTTATTTATCCTCAATCATCAGTTAAATTAAGGATTTATTTGATACATTTTGTTGATTTTTGTTCTTTGAGTTAATAAAATGTTTTTTGTTTTTATTTCGTTGATTAAGTAGGAATTTGTCGTAATTTTACATTGCGTTTTGTTTTAGTGCAGTGCTGAATTTTGGTGAAAAATCAACATGATATATGTGGAGTATTTTAGCCATATCTGGAGTTGTAGATGTTCAATTGGAGTCAAACCAAGTGCAATATACGCCGGACAGCAGATGCTGAGCGCGCCCAAGCGCAAGCCAAGCGCTTTTTCCCAGCATTCGCCACTGCCGATACGCGCCCGAGCGCGCCCAAGCGCAAGTCAACCCCTTTTTCCACCATCTGCTACTGCCCAAACGCGTTGGAGCGCGTTTTTCCGCGCTGGGGCGCGCAACCCGCACCAGCAACCATAAAAACACAGATTTTTACTGTTTTAGGGATCTTTTTCACTCTTGGGAAGTTGGGAGACTTGTGCCCTAACATAGAAACTCAAAGACGGCCGTTTCTAACATCATTGGAGCAGTTTTATCAAGAATCATTCATGAATCCTTCTTGTAATTCCTCTCTAATCTCTATCTCTTTTATCTCTGTCATGAGTAACTAAACCCTATTTGTTAGGGATGAGTGTAACCAGATGAAACCCTTATTTTTCTGATTTGATTTCTAGTTATATGAATGAGTTTATTGAATTGTTTTTCTCATCTCTGTGCTTAATGCTTTTTATTGCATGATCAACATTAAAATGTTCTACGATTTGTATTTTGAAACGGAAGTGGACTTTACGAATGCTTGAGATGAGAAATTCATGAATTTGTAGTCTAGACATAGGTGCAGGTCATGAAACCAATTAAATTAGTTGCAAAGCAATAATTTACAAGAGAATAACTGAATAACTGAGCCCTGTGTTAAAGCCAATCGATTGGAAAGTCGATTTCCTGAGGGTTTTTCGTGAAAACAGTACTCTGGGCTTAATTCAATCGATTGGGAAATTGATTGAATGAATAACTGAGCCCCTGTATTAAAGCCAATCGATTTCCAAATCGATTTTGTCAAAAAGGTTGAGCTCCTGTAATGGCCAATTCGATTGGCAAATCGATTTTGTCAAAATGGTTGAGCTCCTGTAATGAATCCAATCGATTGCCAAATCGATTTTTGAGGAATAGCTTTTAATAGAATCGATTTGGGAATCGATTTCCCTGCATGTTTTTCTTAAAACTACATAAACTAACTCAATCACATTCACACACAACTCCAAAACATAACACTTAGCAATTTCCACACAATCACCACGACAACTTGAGTTTCGAAACAGTTTTACAATCAATTTCACTTACACACAATTTGTTCCAAAACATAGACACTTAGTACAATCATCACAATCACAATGACATCTCAAGTTCAAACACTCAATCATACACTTGAATCAAACACGACTCGTGTGTCAAGCATCCTAATGCAATGCGTATATGCCAAAATGCATGGACTCGGAATTCCAAACCAAAACCCTCCTCGAAGGGCCGTAAATCATAATTGTACCGCCTATCGCAGGCCAAAGTACCAATTACCGAGGTGCCACCTATCACGGGTCTGCACGATTTACTAAAAAGCGTAAACCATAAACGTACTGCCTATCACGGGCCCGTATCGTTTACCGATGTGCCACCTATCACGGGTCTGCACGATTTACTAAAAAGCGTAAACCATAAACGTACTGCCTATCACGGGCCCGTATCGTTTACCGATGTGCCACCTATCACGGGTCTGCACGATTTACTAAAAAGCGTAAACCATAAACGTACTGCCTATCACGGGCCCGTATCGTTTACCGATGTGCCACCTATCACGGGTCTGCACGATTTACTAAAAAGCGTAAACCATAAACGTACTGCCTATCACGGGCCCGTATCGTTTACCGATGTGCCACCTATCACGGGTCTGCACGATTTACTAAAAAGCGTAAACCATAAACGTACTGCCTATCACGGGCCCGTATCGTTTACCGATGTGCCACCTATCACGGGTCTGCACGATTTACTAAAAAGCGTAAACCATAAACGTACTGCCTATCACGGGCCCGTATCGTTTACCGATGTGCCACCTATCACGGGTCTGCACGATTTACTAAAAAGCGTAAACCATAAACGTACTGCCTATCACGGGCCCGTATCGTTTACCGATGTGCCACCTATCACGGGTCTGCACGATTTACTAAAAAGCGTAAACCATAAACGTACTGCCTATCACGGGCCCGTATCGTTTACCGATGTGCCACCTATCACGGGTCTGCACGATTTACTAAAAAGCGTAAACCATAAACGTACTGCCTATCACGGGCCCGTATCGTTTACCGATGTGCCACCTATCACGGGTCTGCACGATTTACTAAAAAGCGTAAACCATAAACGTACTGCCTATCACGGGCCCGTATCGTTTACCGAGGTGCCACCTATCACGGGTCTGCACGGTTTACTAAAATAACGTAAATTGTAAATGTACCGCCTATCACAGGCCAAAGTACTATTTACCAAGGTGCCACCTATCACGGGTCTGCACGGTTTACTAAAATAACGTAAATTGTAAATGTACCGCCTATCACAGGCCAAAGTCCTATTTACCAAGGTGCCACCTATCACGGGTCTGCACGGTTTACTAAAAAGAACGTAAATTCTAAATGTACCGCCTATCACAGGCCAAAGTACTATTTACCAAGGTGCCACCTATCACGGGTCTGCACAATTTAAAAAAAAAAACGTAAACCATAAACGTACTGCCTATCACGGGCCCGTACCGTTTACCGAGGTGCCACCTATCACGGGTCTGCACGGTTTACTAAAAAGAATGAAAATGCATGAGCATATACTGACTCCATCCACGAAAATCATTAACCAAATGCAGATATTAAAAGATTCCCCATTTTTAATACTCATTTAACTTAAACGATTTTCACAACAAACATTAAGTAAACAAGACATTAAGAGATTCCCCATTCTTAATATTCATTTAACTTAAACGATTTTCACAACAAACATTAAGTAACCAAGCCATTAAGAGATTCTCCATTCTTAATACTCATTTAACTTAAACGATTTTCACAACAAACATTAAGTAACCAAGACATTAAGAGATTCCCCATTCTTAATACTCGTTTAACTTAAACGATTTTCACAACAAACATTAAGTAACCAAGACATTAAGAGATTCCCCATTCTTAATATTCGTTTAACTCTAATGGTTTTCAAATTACACACAAAACAAACTCAAACATATTATCAAATTCAATGCACGATCCACACCAAAACACATCAATTCATTTCTCCACAAAATCCAACCATACACATATCAAATTTCACCAGTATTAATTAAGAACACGTCAAATACGACGAACACAAATTATCAAATTTCATAAGCATGAATTATGAACATGTCAAACTTCATTTACTCAAATTCATACACCAATGGGTTAAATTCATTTTCCGCGAAACATTCATCAATATCACCAAAACCTAACTCTAAGATTTTACCCATAAAGCCTTAAATTCATTTTCCCCAAATCAACACTTTAACCCTAACAAAATTCTTTTGCACACAACCACAGATAAGTCCCTAAATGCAAACTAGAAGTTTGGAAGAATCTCTTACCTTCACGTTAGCTTTAACGTGCGATTACGGTACCGCGAGTAAATCTGGTAAAATCTCCGCTCGCAACGTCGCTTCCAAAGTTGGTTTCCTAGCACCGTAGCATGGTAGTGAACAACTTTCCCTTCTATCTCTTTGCGAAACGAAGTTTAGATCTAGATGAAACGGGGAGGTTTGTGTTTGACAGTTTTGAAATCCCTAATACCGTTTTTCTTCGTTTTCGAAACAACGAGGAAGTATGAAGCTGAGAAATCCTTGCTTTCTTACCCACTAAACCTTGGGTTTCTATTCTTAAACAAAAGGAAGAAGCGAAAATGATAATGGAAGAAGGAGGAAGAAGGGGGGTCACGCGAGGCAGAGGAAGAAGATGAATTTTGTTTTCTTTCTTTCTTACCCTTTTCCTTTCTTTCTTTTTCCTTCCTTTCTATTTCTTTTCTTTCTATTTCCTTCTCTTTTCCCTCCACACAAACATATATATATATATATTTATATATATTAATTACTTTTAACAAATATCTCCAAATATCTAGATATTTATTAAAATTACCATTTCACCCATAAGGCATTAAATTCTTCGTAAAGGATTCACCGTACTTATTTAATTTATTTATTGACGAGTAATTTTAATCGGGCATCAAATATCTTTTTGGTCATATAAACTCCAAAATATTAATCACTTTGGCTAAAAAGCCTCCGAGTTCAATACCAAAATACACTAAAATACATAAAGTATACTTTAAAATTATGGGTCTTACATCGTGCGTCTGTTTTGCCCGATCAAAACCCTAATATTTGGTCTCACGTTTCCTTGTTGTCCGGTCAAAAGTCAGAGTCAACTTCCTGAGTTTGTGGCGCAGGTTTTGGGGGCTTGGAGCGCACGTTTCTGAGGGCCACTACTTGGAGCGCACGTTCTGGTGATCCATGTATTTCTCAGATCCAGTTGAGGATTTCCTCTATAAATAGAGGGTTCTCCCCCGTGGGAAAATCACACCAAAAAAAGCTCTTCGTATCTGAGGCTTTTCTCTCTTCTCCCCCTTCTTACTGCTTCATCTCTTTCTTCTCTTTCAAATGGTCATTGTGCCATATTACGAGTGTCAGTCGCAAGACTGACATATTGAGGGTGTAATTCTAGAACGGTTTTCTACAGTGCATTAGAACTTCGATACAGAGTATCTGGACTGTTTTATACTGGGGACTTCGTGGTTGATAGTATGCCTTGCACAATTTTGAGCAATTCCTCGAAACGTCTTAAAGAGAGCGACCTAGTACGCGACTCAACCCAGTAATATTTTCGGTGGCATAAATTGTTTTCAAAGGTTTTTGAATTTCAAAAACAACACTTTTTACCGAGGAAACACTCGATTCTCAATGCTATACATCAAAATCACAGGCCGTTGAACCAACGATGACTTTGGCAGCATTACTGTCTGCAAGAAGAATTCCATTCCAACCTTTAATTTCTTCTCTGATGTCTTAAGCAAAGTTGGAGTCTTTTTAAACATTTGCAAGCACTCATCTTTAGAAAACCCAAAATCCTGAATGGAATCCATCTTCCTCCTAAATGTTTTAGAGCTCCAACCAGCTAAGGTATGAAGCGCGTGAACCAACATTCTTGAAGTTTCTTCGAAACCCAAGTCTACAGCTTGTAAAACATAGTTCCTAATAGTACATTGTGCGGCAATCAAAAGTCTCGTCTGACATTTGAGTAGAATCAAAAGCTGATCACCAAAAATTCTCTGTCTCTCTAGGAAAGCGACATTGGCGACAAAAAGTTGGTACTTTGGGAGAACCCAACCACATTTGCAAAAAACATAAATAAAATCTTTGTCGTTGCAAACAATTTTTCGAATGACTTCGACAGAGAGTACCAATGTTTTGTTCAAACTAGCAGTCAAAATGGTGGGATTTTTGGAAATGAAATCGCATAAATTCGAACATTGGAAACCCAATTGTTGAAAGAAGTGAATTTTAGGTTTTAGGGTTTTATCAACATCTGAGAAGAGTACTTGAGCTCTCTGACGAATGATAGAGTGAATCTGAGATTCGGAGAATCCAATTTGTTTGAAAAAGTTGAGGACGGATAAGGGCTTTTGAGGGAGGGTGTGAGATGAAATGCGTTTAGAGATATAAAGGGATTGAGATTTGGGGAAATTGAAATTGGAATTGAGGAAATCCTGGAAAATAGTGGTTTGATTTGGGGTTGATAAAGAAGCAGTAGAAAATGAAAAGAGAAAGGGATGAAGTGAGTAATTGAAAGGAGAATAAAAAAGAAGAGAACGTAACTTGAGGGATTGCATTGCTAGAATAATAATCAAATTAGAGAAAGACCGAGCTCTTCAAGACATCCTGTAATTAAAAGAAGACTATTCAATAATTTTCTTACCAGACCACTCTAGGGTAAAGAATGAAAATAAATTCTAGTTCTTATATGAACATGCGACAAAACCAATGTTAGTGAATTACAAGACTTGGGGGAAGATAAATAGAGGACCTCAATGGTTGATTCAATCTTTGTCCAAACAATCTCAAAAGTTTCAATATGCAGTTTCTGATCCAAATGGCCATCACAATCTTCAGTTGTGCTTAATTTCAGTCTCTTTGCACTCCGAGAAGGAGAAAGCTCATTTCTCTTGCGACATTTTCCCTGCCCTTCTGATGTTCTATCTTTTCTCCGAGGTGAAGCTTTATGAAGAATAAAGAATGGCTACCAAAACAAAACAAAACAAAAACAAATGAGGACTGAATCAGCACTCCACCCGTAGTAGCAACTAGCAAGCAGGGTTGGACATCGGGTCGGGTACGGTCGGATTCGGGCCAAAACACCAAAACAGATTCAATCCGCGGGTGGTAACTATTAGCCCAATCTCATCTGTTTTTTATTTCGGGCCATCGGGTGATGGTTGTGAGTGGATGGGTAAAAATGGGTTTAAAAGGAGAGTGAGAGTGAGGCTGAGAGACGAGAGTGAGCCTTGAAAACGGCGAAAGTGTGAGGTGGCGAAACCGTGAGGCGGAACGGTGAGGGTGAGGATGACAGGGAGGGTGAACAAAACCGAGTAGAACTTCTTACCTTATATTTTCAATTTTTAATTCATATTTTAGGTAATTGGGTTTGATGTATGGGCTTGTGGTGGCTGAGTCAATCAGCCCAAACCTCTTTTCTTTGCCGGACAACAAATATTAATAATAATAATAATAATAATAATACTAATAATAATAATAATAATAATAATAATAATAATAATTAATAAGCAAATTTACTCTTATTTTTATAGTTTTTTTTTTTTAAACGAGTATGATAATGATTAATAAAAGGGTATCTAGTGGGTGACGTGATGGAACCGTTGATTCGGCGGCGATATTCACGGCGTTAAGCGGGTTGAGAATCGGTGATGGGTTCAAAATGTAGGGTTAGTGACGATGACGAGTGTGAGATAAGGGCTCAAGTTCTTAATTTTACAATCTTATCTGATTTTATTAAAAAAATTAATTTTAAAAAATCATAAACTTAGCGTCGGCCGATCCGACTCTACATATTAATATAAAAAATTAAATAAATAAACTAGCGTCTGTCTTATTTTACTTAGCGTCGGCCCATTCGATGCTACTTAGTAACAAAGTTGCAAAATATAATTTGATGCCTTAGCGTCGGCCAAGCTAACGCTACACCGACGCTAGTTAGCGTCAGAGTCGGGAGCCTACGCTAAATATGGCAGCTAAAATGCAATTTTCTAGTAGTGATTAGAAACTAGTTGAAAAAAAATCACGAATCTCCCATTTTTTTTTACATACATTTACAATCAAACTACACAACTATTCTTTTGAGTGAAATTGTGATATTATTATTAACATAAACAAAGATTGTTATTGTATCAATTTCTATGATTATGAGTTTGTGTTTGAGGGAAAATGATATTTTGTAAAGGGTGCAGGGTGTGAGACGACGAGAGAGGGAGAAACGGTTGTCAGAGAGAATGAGATTGCAGAGGGAGGGAGCGAGAGGTGGCAGGGAAGAAAGTGACATATATTTTTATCTGAGGACTATTAATCATTTCTTTTATTCTCACATACACATACCATTCTCGCTTGATATGATCTATATATAAAAAAAAAAAATTGCGGTAACTCTTAATAAACCCAAATTCAAAATCAATACAAAAAATTGTCATATGGTGCTGAAACACAATGTCTCCCTAAGATGACGTTTGTTTCAAAAGAAAATTCAAATGTCATGGTTAGGGTTGTGTTTTTGTGGTTTGTAAGAGAGATTAGCCACAATAAAATGAGTGTTTATTTGTGTGTTTGATGGATAACAAGGTAAGAACTAATTATTTTTTGTTTTCATCATGCTGCATATATGATCAATAGTTCAGATCATAAAATGAGTGTATTGTTGGATTGGTATTCTAATTTCAAATGATAGTTATATATGAGTGCTTTATTTTGGTCTAAACTATGAAAATCTAAATAATAAGATTTGGCGTAAATGTGAGTTTCATGATGCCACGTAGTGTATAAGTTACGAATAAATTACAAATAGTGATTGTTTTTAGTAGTTATTTTATTCAATTCGATTTTTGGTTATGAATAAATTAGAAATCATTCTTTCACATTTCAATTCAATTTTGTCCCAATTTATTCTTGAGGTTTAAGTATTTTTAATGGAATTTATGCTACTCGAAAAAGGTATTAAAATATGTTTTTCATAATAAAAAAATTTATTAATCTAAGTCTCCAATATAAATATATACACAGTATTGGTAAAAGATAGTACATGTGATGATGAAATTACTTAATTCTATATTTTATAGGATATCTTTATTATTTGATATTAATGATATTAATTTAATTTTAATTCTTGAGCTTGGTTGCTTTGTATTAGTTAGTCTGTTAACTGAAAAGTCCATATACCAGCAAATTTTATTTGATGGTATAAATACTCAGTTTTTGGCTTTTTTATCAATTAATAAAATTATGAGGTAATTTTAGTAAATAACATGGTATCAGTTGTCAAATACTAATTTTAGTCATCTCTTTATCTTCTTTCCTTCTTCGTTCTTCCTTTCTTTATGTTTCCTTTTTTCCATGGCCGACATACCTCACTTACCGTCGCCTCCTCCTACTTTTGATCCTCCTCATCCAAATTGAGATCCCAACAGTCTCTTTTACGTTCATTCCAATGAGAATCTGTCTCGTATATCGGTGTCTCCCATTTTGGATGCTTCAAACTATAATGCATGGGCTCACGCGATGTAAGTTTCTCTTGAAATGAAAACAAATATGGTTTTATTGATGGTTTGGTCAAGAAACCATACCTTACAACTTAAGGTTTCTCGGTCTTGAAACGTTGCAATACTCTTGTTCTTTCTTGGCTCTATCATTCCATTTCCTCTGATATTGTCAGTAGCATTCTATGAATTGATGACGCATCTGTTGTTTGACAAGAACTCAAGAACCAATTTTATCAAGTTGGTTTCATTAGAATATCTCAAATAACTTCAGATTTGTCCACCATTAAACAAGGGGGTTTTACAACTCTCAAGAAGATCTATGATGAACTCTTCAATTTTAGACCCATTCCTTCTTGCACTTCTTCCTCTAATAGATGTTGCAACACATTCAATGCGGTAACTCAATATCGTGATCATGAATTGATTCTTTATATTTTACAAGGTCTTAAGGGCAGTTACTCAAGTGTTCGTTCCCAAATTCTTCTTCTTGATCATCTCTCTCCCTTTACTAAAGTTTACTCGACAATTGTTCAACAAGAACGCCAATTACAAATTGGTCTTTTGTCCAAACCAATTATTTTAGCTATTGATTCTTGAATTTTTTTTAATAAACCTTCCAATGGTAAACCTAAATCCACCTTTAAACCCAATTCTGGAAAACCTCAAAACCCTAGATTGTGCACTAATTGCAAGAAAACCAATCATACTATTGAGATGCTTCTTTCTCCATGGTTTTCCCCTAGGTATTAAATAGAGAAAACCGTTCATAATGTCGAATATTTTCCTCGTGAATCTACTAAATCTCTTTCCCCTTTCACCAAGGAGCAAATTCAAGCGTTGTTAACTTTCCTACCATCATCTACTTCAACAAGCACTCCTCAAGTTTCGAATCTGATTAGCAATCATCAAGTTCATTATGCATCTTCTGATACAGGTAGACAACAAGGTAATCTTTCAATTGTGTGGATTTTGGATTCTGGTGCAGATGATCATTTTACTAATTTTTTTATCTTTGTATTCAATTTACAAATCTGTTCTGCCAATTTCTGTCAAACTTCATAATGGAAATTTTACTCAAGCTTCAATAAGTGGAACTATTCTTTTAAATGAATCCTTAATCTTACACAATGTTCTTTATATTCCTTTGTTTTCTTTCAATATTATTGTTGTCCGTAAACTCAATCTACATGCATATACTTTAACCTTTTCTCATGATTCATGTGTGATTTAGGATTTGAATACTTTGAAGATGACCGGTAGTGCTATCCTTAGGAATGGACTTTATGAATTTGTTCACCCTATATATACATCTAATGTTGTAGCAAACAATATTCCTTCTATCAATGTTGTAAATACTATTTCCATAGTTTTTTCCTTTATAGCATGTTTGACATTATAGGCTCGGTCATCCTTCTTCCACTTGTTATACCAATGTAGCTATTGATATGAAACATTGTGATGTCTGTCATTATTCAAAACAAAAGAAATTGTCTTTTTCTAATAGTGCATATGTTTCTTCTTTTATCTTTGATATTGTGCATGTTGAAAAATGGAGTCCTACTTCTACTACTTCTTTACATCGTCATAACTTTTTTTAACAATTAAGGATGATAAATCTAGATTCACTTGGATTAGATTGATGAATGCTAAGCATGAAACCATAAATCATCTTATTACTTTCGTTCATTATGTTGAAGCTCAATTTAATAAAAAAAAGTCAAAATTATTCGTTCGAATAACGGTCCTGAATTTTCCATGGTTTACTTTTTCAATAGTAAAGGCATTATTTATCATAATTCTTGTGTTGAGACACCTCAACAACATGTGGTGGTTGAGAGAAAACATCAACATATTTTAAATATTGCTAGGAGCCTTTTATTTCAATCTCATTTACCTATTTCTTTTTGGTGTTATTTTGTTGCACATGTTGTTCACATTTTAAATTTACTTCCCTCTATCAAATTACAGAATGTATCTCCTCATTTTTTTATTGCATAATAAAGAACCTATTGTATCTCATTTAAGAGTTTTTGGTTATTTGTGTTTTGCCTCAACTATTTATGCTAATAGAACAAAATTTCAACCTCGTGCTAGAAAATGCATTGTACTAGGACATAAAGATGGAGTAAAGGGTTATGTTTTATTTGACTTGGATATTAAACATATTTTTTTTCAAGACATACGGTATTTTATGAAAACATTTTTCCTTTTCATAAACAACATTCTACTCAGTCACATACTCATAGCTCTCAACTTCTTTTGCCTATCAATCATAACACTTTTGACTAATCTTGTGATATTGAAGGTGTTGATCCTTTCTTTTGTCCTACACAATTGCCTAATCATGAGAAATCTCATGATTCTCCTAATTTTGATATGCATTTTGATATTCTTGTTGCTACTTAAATGATATTCCCCTTGTTATGAATGAATTTGTTTTTAATACTGCATTTGCCCCTCAATTTGTTGTATGTGCTTCTACAAGAGTAAGAAATGTTCCCGGTTACTTACAAGAGTATGAATGTAATATTGCTCCTGCCCCTAGATCTTTCAATAATACTATATCAAGTAATCCTCATTCCTTAAACTATTTTTTATCTTATGACAATGTCTCCGAACTTATAGATCTTATTTATTTGCTTTATGTTTTATTCCTGAACCTCGTTCTTATAAACAAGCAATTAAATTTGATTGTTGGAAACTTTCTATGAATCAAGAAATTCAGACTCATGAACTTCATAAAACTTGGGAATTAACTGATTTCCTTGATGGTAAAGATCTTATTGGTTGTAAATGGGATTTTAAAACCAAACTCAACTTTGATGGTTATTGGAAGGCACAAGGTTAGACTTGATTCTAAAGGATATACTCAATTGGAAGGAGTAGATTATTTAGAAATATTTACTTCTGTAATTAAAATGACTATCGTTAGACTTGTTTTGGCTATTTCTGCTACTAAACAATGACATTTATATCAATTAGATGTCAATAATGCTTTTTTACACGGGGATCTTCATGAGGATGTCGACATGCAACTTCTTCCTTGTTTTACCCCTCATAAACCAAATTTAGTTTGTCAATTTACGGTTTAAAACAAGCTAGTCAAAATTGGAATCATAAACTAACTTCTGCTCTCTTATCTTTGGGATATATTCAATCTATTTCTGATTATTCCTTGTTTGTTAAATCCTATAATACTCATTTCACTTTTTTGTTGGTTTATGTAGATGATATCGCTCTCATTGGCAATGATTCACAAGAAATACAATATGTCAAGTCTTTTCTTCACTATCAATTTCGAATCAAAGACTTAGGCTCTCTCAAATATTTCCTTGGGTTTGAGGTTGCTCAATTATCAAAGGGCGTTTGTCTTAATCAACGCAAATATGTTATGGAACTCTTGGATGATATGGGACTTCTCAACTGCAAGCCGGTTTCTACCCTTATGCTACCTAATATGAAGTTATCTAAAGATGATGGCAATCTTTTCCCTGACAACAAGCTTTATCGAAGATTGATTGGTCGCTTGCTCTACTTAACTAACACTAGGCATGATCTCTCATTTCATGTTCACAAGCTCAATCAATATGTTTTCAACCCAATGCACTCTCATTATCTTGTTGCAACCAAAATTATGCACTACATTAAAGGCTGCCCTAGAAAAGGGCTTATATTTCTCTTCATCTTTTCCTTTCCAATTGATTGCCAGCAGTGATAGCGATTGGGTTGCTTGCCCCGATTCCAGAAAATCTACTACTGGTTTGCTCATCTTCCTTGGGTCATCACTTATCTCATGGAAATCCAAAAAGCAAACAGTTGTTTCTTGTTTTTCTTTAGAAACGGAATACCACGCTTTGGCACACACCACTTGTGAAATTCAATGGCGCTTATATATTCTTAAAGACCTTCATATTCCTGTTAAATTCCCTATTTCAATTTTTTGTGACAACAATTTTGCAATACAAATTGCTCAAAATCCTATTTTTCATGAGCACACAAAGTACATCGAGCTCGATTGTCATCTAGTTCATGAGAAAATTCAAAATGGCACCATCTATCTTATGTTTGTTCCTTCTATTGTCCAATACAAAGGTGTTGCCTCCCTCTTCTTTTCAATATATTGTTTCCAAGCTCAACCTTATTGATATCTACGGTTCGAGCTTGCGAGGGGCTGATGAATTTACTTAATTTTATATTTCATAGGATATCTTTATTATTTGATATTATTGTTATTAGTTAGTTTTAATTATTGGGCTTGGTTGCTTTGTATTAGTTAGGTTATTAACTGATAAATAACTCGTGACACATGATTTTATATACAAGAAAATTAATTATTCTCACCTACAATTACAATTCCTTATTCTAATAGGTTAAAATTTTGAAATAAATGTATAAGTTCATATGACTTTTAAAAATGAATATTTTGTACTTTAAAAGTTATTTTTTATTTGAAAATAGATATGCTTTTTTATTTACTAAAAAAATACATATGCTTTGACTGATATATATTATGTAAAAGAGAGATAAGTGCATTAAATATATTCTATATTTGTTAGAATTTATTACTAATAATGAATCTATACTACAAATATATATCTATCATATAAAAATTTCATATTTAATTTGTAAGAGAGTTAATTGTATAAATGCATTCCATATTTGTTAGACTTATAAACGTGCGTCATGATTTTTAACATTTAAAAGAAAACGGACAAAGAAAAACATCCTTTCACGACAAAAAGTAAATAATAGTGGTGCACAGATTTCATAATCCGAATTTATGGTAGACAAAATTTATAATAAATTTATAAAAATGTTTTTCTCATTTGGTTTTCATAGTCTTTTTTAGTACATAAGAGGGTTAAAGGTTTAAAGAAGAAAAAAAAAGGAAAAGCTAATAAACTAAACTTACACTCCAAAGTATTTAAGTTTCAGAAATATATAATATTATATATAATGTTCAATATGTACAGTTTTTTTTAACAAAAAAAATTATATAAAATGATGAACAAAAATAACAAAGGAACTTATCTTAAACTGAAACACTATGTCATCCCTTTATATTTGTTAATTTAAAAAAAAAAATACACCAAAATAAATTAAAATATTTATTAATTTATTAAATATAATAATACTAGTGTTAGGCCATGCCAAGCGCATGACTTCGATCAATCAAATGATATAATTTATATTCACATTTATATCTTATATAGATTATAAATAAATAAAATATTGTATATTGCAAACAAAAAAAACAAAATATATAATATTATATATAATAAAAAAATAAAAAGTGTGTTCAAATTATAATTTAAAATGGATATCATAAATAAAGTTATGTTGTTTGGGATAGTTGATTACACATTATCAAAAACTTCGTGATAAACTACATTATTATTGTCCAAGTGAGTGATTGTAATTTTTGTTCCATATCACAACTCAACAGATTGATCAATATTCCTCATTAACATTATAGGACAACCTACTTTAAGTGTCAACTTGTGATTTCTTAATATCGTGGAGGAATTCAACAGTGAACTATTGATTTTGTAGATCATTCACATCAAATTTACATATTGAATTTGAACTCAAATATTACCTTTCTTCACCTGGAATCAATGACAAAAGGGTATTGTTGACATGCTCAACAATATTCAAAGTTGGAGCAAAGATCCCTCGTTCCTGAAAAAATGCAACACTATGCATGTTCTTTAAAGTGTCAAGATAAGCGAAATCTATATGGGCGCGTATGGGATCAATTGAGTCATGTATAAGTAAATTATCTGAAATTTTAACACATATCTCGCCATTCTCGTCGGTAGAATCGTCTCCATCCCCTATTGAAAGAATCCAATCAACAAAGTGAAGTAACAATGTCAATTGTCAATTATAAGGAAGGGAGTTTGAATTATAATTGTCCTTTTTTAAAAATTCTTGTTAAAAACTGAAGTGTTTAACTCAAGATTGATCTTGATTATAAACGAAGAATGTTCTTGGTTAGTAAAAAAAATATATATTAATTTATCAATATAAAAACTTATTGGAAGACAAAAAGTAAATAGAGATAAGGAAAGAGAGATAACACAAGGATATATCATGGTTCACACAACACGAGTTACGTCCAGTCCTCACAATTGTGAGATTTTCCACTAAGTGCTCAAAGCAAGAATATTCTTGGCTTTCACACAGTTTTCATAGATCAATCTTGATCTATTACAAAGTTCTACCTTTCTACCTAGAAAGGATTTTCATAGGTCACATTACATTATTTCAGAAAGGATTTTACAAGCTGCCTTTTAAATCATAGAAGGATTTTTAAACCTTTTGCTTAGTTATCACCAAAATATTAATTTGGGATTTTGTCTCAACACAAAGTTCTTGATATCACATTGTTCATCGGATATGGCAGAAACATGTAGCTGCATATTGGTCGTCAACCTCAACATTTTACAATACTTTTATAAGATCAAAGTGTTGATAGAAACAACAAGTATGTCTGGTCTTGAACCTCTTCAAACTACAAGCAATAGATGTCCAAAATCACCACCAAATACAACTGCAATTCCACCAAATGGTTTGCTTTTGTGTTTGTTGTTTACCCCAATGGAATATTTAATATAGAGTGGATTGTACAACTGCTTGGTAGTACCAATGATGCAATGCTACTTGAGGCTATATTAAGGATTATGGGTCATTTTGAACGCAAACCAATAAACAATATTTTCCAGATAAAAGTTTTCCCCGTTCCTCCATAACCGTATAAAAAGAAAAGTCCACCATATCCAGACTCCACATAACCAATAGTTTGATCATATACACCTTTTTGTTCAGTAGTAAACACGTTTATAAGTTCAGAACGATACCTAGTCAACTCATCCCTATCATAATTGAGTTGGTCTCCAATAAATTTATTTCTTAAATCATCTATGACTGACATATCCGATAATAGCATGGATTTGAGATTCTTAAGAGACATTCCATTTGTGTGCAGTAGTTTCTCTATTTCAACTAAACAAATATTCTTCAATTCTTTCTTGCGAATTGGGAAATCTGTAAAAAAAAAAGTTGTATATAATTAGCGTCATAATATAGATGTACGAATCAAAACAAATTAAACTAGTGAAGACGCCATCAATCATTTTTCGACTTTGACAAAGACCAACATTCCCATCACATCTTATTGGTACAAAATTATCAGATTTAATAATTGTTTCAAAAATCATTATATTTTTATTGAAAAGAATTGAAAAATAATAATTATAATTACCAACCATGACCTCAGATTTGAATCAACTACGTAAGAATTTGATGGGGGATTGAAACCATATGCATTATATGTTATGATATATTGGTCTACTAGTTTGATTCTAGTATCAACAGTGAAGTTAACAATGTAATTCTGACCTGAAGTCCTTAACGCAAACTCATTAGGAATAACACGAAAATATACATATATAAGTTAGAAACTATCTTATTATGATAAGAAGAAAAATGATATGTAGTATGATATGCTTTTTCACGAATAAATCATAAAAGCTAAAATTTTAAGTTAGAAAAATTAACAATATATCAAGATAGTGGATTGAAATAGTCAAACCAATAAAAAAATGACAAATATAGCATCTTGTCTTTCGTTACTGTCTTTCATCGTAACATTTATCAGTTTTTGTATACTAATATATTAGTATAATATTATATTTATTATTTTCCCAGAGTATGATTGAATCAATTAGTATTAGTATACTAATTTATTATTATATTATTATAAGTAGTGGTATATAGTACTACTCTATATCAAGGTATAAGAAAAATGAATTAAATAAATTTAATGTATTTGGTCTATATTTTTATATTATTTGACTTATTTATCTTATATTTTAAACTAAATATGTTTTGTTTGTAATATTTCCACCTAAAACATATCATTTTAATAATATTAATTTTATTATGTCTAGTTTTTCTGATAAAAGATGTGGGATATGTAAATAATATTTTAGGTATTTTTTTATTACTCGCAAAAAAACAATTTTTGGTGGTTGTATTAATATGTTTTTTCGGTATGGTTTAATCTTCGGTAAATTCAAATATGGTTGTTTATCGGAATGACATCATTATAAAGTATTGACTTGAAATATTCTGAGTTTTCCTCCTAATTGGCTCATTTTAGATCCTCATCATAAAGGGACTGAGATTTGGGGAAATTGATATTGGAATTGAGGTAATCGTGGAGAAAAGTGGAATTGCCCAATGCTTCCTGTAAAGAAGTGTGCAAAATACAACATCATCAAGAGATCGTTATTATGCTTCTTGATAGTGCTCCCCCTTGTACGCTATCAACAATGGCTCTGCATTTTCTTTAAATCTTGATATCTACTTGTCCAAGAACATATCCTCAGACAAACATAACAGATGAATAAAGCTTGGAACCTTCTTACATAGATTTTGTGATTTCAAAAGCTGAAAAACTATATACCGAGGAAACACTCAATCCTCGATGTTATACATCAAAATCACCGGTCGTTGAATCAATGCTGACTTTGGCAACATTACTATCTCCAATAAGAATTTCATTCCAGCCTTTAATTTCTTCTCTGATGTCATAAGCATAGTTAGAGTATTTTAAAACATTTGCAAGCTCTCATCTTTGGAAAACCTGAAACCCAGAATGGAATCCATTTTTCCCCTAAATGTTTTAGGACTCAAACCAGATATGGTATGAAGCGCGAGAACAAACATTCTTTAATTTTCTTCGAGACCTAAGTCTACAACTTGCAAAACATGGTTCCTAATAGAAGATTGTGTGGCAGTCAAGAGTCTCGATTATTGTTTGAGTAGAATCAAAAGCTTATCACCAAAAATTCTACATGTCTCTAGGAATAAGATCTTTGTCGTTGCAAACAATTTTCCGAACATTGAAAATCCAATTGTTGAAAGAGGTGAATTTTAGGTTATCGGGTTTTATCAACATCTGAGAAGAGTATTTGAGCTCTCTGACAAATAATAGCGTGAATCTAAGATTCAGAGAATCGAATTTGTTTGAAAAAGTTGAGGACGAATATGGGCTTTGGAGGGAGGGTGTGAGATGAAATGCGTTTAGAGATATAAAGGGATTGAGATTTGGAGAAATGGAAATTGGAATTGAGGAAATAGTGGAGAATAATGGTTTGATTTGGAGTTGATAAAGAAGCAGTAGAAAATGTAAAGAGAAAGGGATGAAGTGAGTTATTGAAAGAAAAAAAAAAAAGAGAACGTAATCAATTATAAGAGATGAAAAGAAAAGGGGTTTAAGAGTTTTTAGAGTTGAAATGTCACATTTGAATTTGAAAGCAAGAAAAATAAAACAATACGGATCGAAAAGGGAAAAAAAAGAGAAAGAAGACCTTTAGCAGTTGTTATTACAACTCCACTCTGATTTGTGACTTGTGGGTTTACGCGTGTGGGTAGGAAAAGTGTTTTTGTTTTCAAAAAGGTGTTTTCACCGTTCAGCATTTAGATTGTAGCAGCAAATACATTTATGTGCATATTTGATTTTGTGGTGTAAACAAACATACTTAAATTCAACTTCCAATTAATTTTCAATTAATAATGTTGTTAATAAGTGGGCTGAATTTAATTATTTTAATTATTGAGTTAGATTAAATTAATTTTAAATAAAATGTTTATCAAATTAAACTAAATTCATACAATTAAATTAATTTTGAATTAAAAGTGAATGAAACCATACACAACATTAGTAGTTCATGTTTAGACCCTACTTCTTGTCAACCAAATTCCAAAGTGTATAGACCAAATTAAGACGACACATTACACAAATTAAGACCAAATTAAGATCCCACTTGATAAAAATAAAAACTGAAGATGGCCAACATATACATAGTAAACTCCTAGAAAGCTTGGCAAGAATAATATGGGAAACGTTAAAATATGCACCTAAAATCTATGACAGATAAACTAAAAAACAATAGAGAGCAAATACTAGCATGTCAATAGTAAAGAACAACCTTCAATTCTTCTTCTACCTTCTCTGAGGATCCACTGTTGAGCAACAAACCAATTGTATCCAAAATGGTCTACTTTTCAACTTCCTTTTTCTCTCTTGATGTTTGCAGGATATTGCTGGTGAGTTCCACTCCAGTTTGTTACCTTGGCAACATCAAGTGTATCATCATGCACATGAAGTGGATCAATAACATTCATGTCTTCCTTTTCCTGCAAAACCTCGACATCTCTACAAGTCGTGAACTGTACCTCATGTGCAGATTCTTCCTGAGCCTCGTTTGAGATTATAGACGAGTTTACTTCTAGAGGAAATTCGTTTTGGGACGGCAAAGTAAGGAGCTCGGATCCCTTCTTTCCTCCGGATTACCATCTCCATCACCAACTTCATGATCCAAGAAAACTGAATTACTAACTACTATTTCAGAAGCTCCTTCGCATTTTTCGCCTACAATGTCATCAGTTGACTCCATAATTTCAACCATGTCTCTTTCTGATTTTACCTCATCACTTGACAAACCAGAAACGCCATCATCATGCACAATACACAGATCTTCGGTATTCAAATCTGCAACTGAACATTTTTATGGATCCACAAAGGAGGAGCCTGACAATTGACCTTGCAACCCCAACTATATTTCCCGCTTCAACATTTTCATTTTGCAGAATTTCAAGATTTTCAATTTGGAAGTCATTGCTCAAGTTGACAATTAATGGACTCATATCTGCAGCTGCGAAACAAATATCAAACACCATAAAACCACAGATAAGATACAAATCTTGGAGTGAGAGAGATATAACAAAAAAAAATGGCTATACTCAATATTGGTAGATTTTCATTAAATAAATATGTAGTTATCTGTGCTTCATCATAAAAGTACTTTTGGCATTTAAGGCATATACTACTGCTATTCTGGATATTTGAATCAATATACTTCCAAAAGTTTTAAACAAATGGAAACTCCCATTTTCTTGTTTCAATTTGAATATGCTTGCAACAAAGAAGTAGGAAAGTTTGAGAAAAAATTTAGATACATAAAATTGGTTACACAAGAATTCTCTAGTAATTCAGGACAGAGATGTTTAAAGATCCTAGTTTGTGTTTATTTGGATATTTCTTACTTCACTAAAATTTAAAAGTTAATACAACATATAAGCCTCAATAATTAATTAATTAATTAATCAAGATATGCTTTACATTCAAAGTTAGTGACAGTTTGATAAGTTGTTACCTGATATCAATACATAATTCCAATGCAACTATACAGAAGCAAATAACTCACAATGTTAAATACTTGTGATGGTCTTTTGTGGAAAAAGACAATTAAAAAATGGTGATTTAAGAGTCGAAACTCTAAAATGCACCTCGTACATGTTTTTGTTGCTAAAAGCCTAAAACAAATAAACTTTTTTTGAAATATATTTGATAATGGCTTATTGGTTTTGCAAACTCATATGCATAGAACAAAATTAAAATATAGCAGATACTAGTTAAGTAGGAAGGAACTGTTAGCATCAAAATCTGTATCTCATAGTAATTGGAAAGGAGGTAAACCATAAGTACCAACAAAGCTGTGATCCCCAAAATTGCTCAATGCTTCCTGTAAATAAGTGTGCAAAATACAACATCACCAAGGGATCGTTATTATGCTTCTTGATAGTGCTCCCCCTTGTACGCTATCAACAATGGCTCCGCATTTTCTTTAAACCTTGATATATACTTGTCCAAGAACATGTCTTCAGACAAACATAACACATGAATAAAGCTTGGAACCTTCCTACATAGATTTTGTGCTTTCAAAAGCTGAAAAACTCTATACCGAGGAAACACTCGATCCTCAATGCTATACATCAAAATCACAGGCCGTTGAACCAACGCTGACTTTGGCAGCATTACTGTCTGCAAGAAGAATTCCATTCCAACCTTTAATTTCTTCTCCGATGTCCTAAGCAAAGTTGGAGTCTTTTTAAACATTTGCAAACACTCATCTTTAGAAAACCCAAAACCCTGAATGAAATCCATCTTCCTCCTAAATGTTTTAGAACTCAAACAAGCTAAGGTATGAAGCCCGTGAACCAACATTCTTGAATTTTCTTCGAAACCCAAGTCTACAGCTTGCAAAACATAGTTCCTAATAGAAGATTGTGTGGCAGTCAAAAGTCTCGACTGTCGTTTGAGTAGAATCAAAAGCTGATCACCAAAAATTCCCCATCTCTCTAGGAAAGCGGCGTTGGCGACAAAAAGTTGGTACTTTGGGAGTATCCAACCACATTTGCACAAAACATGAATAAGATCTTTTTCGTTGCAAACAATTTTTCGAATGGCTTCGACGGAGGGTACCAATGTTTTGTTCAAACTAGCAGTCAAAATGGTGGGATTTTTGGAAATGAAATCGCATAAATCCGAACATTGGAAACCCAATTGTTGAAAGAGGTGAATTTTAGGTTTTAGAGTTTTATCAACATCTGAGAAGAGTATTTGAGCTCTCTGACGAATAATAGAGTGAATCTGAGATTCGGAGAATCCAATTTGTTTGAAAAAGTTGAGGACGGATAAGGGCTTTAGAGGGAGGGTGTGAGATGAAATGCGTTTAGAGATATAAAGGGATTGAGATTTGGGGAAATTGAAATTGGAATTGAGGAAATCGTGGAGAATAGTGGTTTGATTTGGGGTTGATAAAGAAGCAGTAGAAAATGAAAAGAGAAAGGGATGAAGTGAGTAATTGAAAGGAGAATAAAAAAGGAGAGAGCGTGACTTGAGGGATTGCATTGCTAGAATAATAATCAAATTAGAGAAAGACCGAGCTCTTCAAGACATCCTGCAATTAAAAGAAGACTATTCAATAATTTTCTTAGCAGACCACTCTAGGGTAAAGAATGAAAATAAATTCTAGTTCTTATATGAACATGCGACAAAACCAATGTCAGTGAATTACAAGACTTGGGGGAGGATAAATAGAGGACCTTAATGGTTGATTCAATCTTTGTCCAAACAATCTCAAAAGTTTCAATCTGCAGTTTCTGATCCAAATGGCCATCACAATCTTCAGTTGGGCTTAATTTCAGTTTCTTTGCACTCCGAGAAGGAGAAAGTTCATTTCTCTTGCGACATTTTCCCTTCCCTTCTGATGTTCTATCTTTTCCCCGAGGTGAAGCTTTATGAAGAATAAAGAATGGCTACCAAAACAAACAAAAAAAACAAATGAGGACTGAATCAGCACTCCACCCGTAGTAGCAACTAGCAAGCAGGGTTGGACATCGGGTCGGGTACGGTCGGATTCGGGCCAAAACACAAAACCGATTCAATCCACGGGTGGTAACTATTAGCCCAATCTCATCTGTTTTTTATTTCAGGCCATTGGGTGACGGTTGTGAGTGGGTGGGTAAAAACGGGTTGAAAAGGAGAGTCAGAGTGAGGCTGAGAGACGACAGTGAGCCTTGAAAACGGCGAAAGTGTAAGGTGGCGAAAACGTGAGTGGCGAAACCGTGAGCGGCGAGGGTGAGGGTGACAGGGAGGGTAAACAAAACCCAGCAGAACTTCTGACCTTATATTTTCAATTCCTAAGTCATATTTTGGGTAATTGGGTTTGATGTTGGGCCTTGGCTAAGTCAATCAGCCCAATCCTCTTTTTTTTTTTTTTTAATAATATGGACGGGCGGGTTCGATCACCGATAGGTCTAAATCACTCACTCGAACCCGACCAACTTATTCTTTATAAATCCAATGTTTCATTCGCACGAATTCGACTACCCGTCTCAACCTGACTGCGCCACGCAAATTCATCTCTTTTTTTCCTTGTTGCATGGCATTATTATTTATATAAAGCACTAAAGCAAAAAGAATTTAATGATTTTTTTTCTTTGCGATCCATTAAACAGTTTTCTCGACACTATCTAATGCACCACCTGTTATTGATGCCAAAACTTTACCATCCACCAGCTTGCTGATATTAACGGAAGAAGGTAAATCAAACTCGAACCTCCCATAAGTTGCAGCTGCTGATAGACAACTGTCTGGAAAATTAGAAATGTTTGAGTGGTCATCTTTCACGACATTGGTTGAATCTATCCATATGGTACTAGTCCTAAAGGTGACGCTGCTTTTGAAGTTCATAACCTGCAACATTCTAATTCCTACACTGAATCAAGTTATCAACAAGCCTCAAGGGAGAAAGAAGAACGCATAAAGAAATGTCAAGGTTATTGAGACAAAATCTCAAATTAATATTTTGATGATAACTAAACAAAAGTTAATTAAGACTTATAATTATGATTCTAAGTGTTTTGGTATTTAACATGTGTGTTTGAGTGTGTTAATCAAATATAGGTATCAAATTAAAGAGAAAGCAAAATGAACAAACAGAACCACAAACATTCTTGACAGAAGTTTGGAAAACGGAGAACGTTCTCCACAGTTCTGAAATTTCAAGAACAAATGATCTCATCTGTTGAAGAAGTTGCTCCTGGATTTCACAATCGTTGCTTTTGGATTTCACAACCATATAATCAATACTCTTCAAGGAATATAAAGGATTCATCTCAGCGAAAAACAAATTCAAAATACAAAGTAGAAAAGCTATGGAATATGATGAATCAAGCAAGTTCAAGAATGATCATTCTCCAACATGTTAACATCAATCAAGATCATTCTCCAACATGTTAACATCAATCTCCAGCATGTTAACATCATTCTCCAGCATGTTAAACATCAATCTCCAAAATGATAACATCAATCTGCAGAAAGTTCTCACCAGTCTCTGGAATGATCAGATCAGTCTCCACAATGGTCAGATCAGTCTCCAGAATGATCAGACCAATCTCCAGAAGGATTACCAATCTCTAGGATGTTCAAGACTAAGTCTCCAGATTGATCATCAATCTCCAGAATTTTCAATAAACATTCTACAATAGTTCATCATCATTCTCCAAGTTGTTTTGACAGAATCAAAACTCCATATCGAATCAATGGCATCAACAAATATATCTGATGTATAAGGGATCATTAAACACAAGAGAAATTTGATCAAGAACGAAGAAATCAATCAAGTCAAATTGAACTCAAAAATGTTCACAGGCTGGAATATTTTTTTAATCATATAAATTGGTTTTTGGTCAAAACTGACATAGCACTACCAACAACTCTTTTGGACCATTATCAAATGTCCCAAAAGCCTATAAAAGGAAGGCCAATGCTGAAGGAAAATGCAGAACTTCAAGTATTAAGCAATTCATTACTCATTTCAATCATATTTGAATTTCTCTCACTCACATACATTGAATCCTTTCTGATTTTTCCCATTCAATTCCTAGAATCATTCTCGTGTATTTCTCTGTCAAATAATCAGAACTCAAACAAGTTTTGAGCCTTTTCAGATTCTAACAAAACAATCTCATCATTATTGTAAAACTCGAACTATAAGAGTTTAGTATAGTTTGGGTAGATTGTAAGAAATATTATCAAGGTTGATAGGTGAGCTGATTAATCTCTTTATGGGTGGAAAGGATTGAAGTTTGTAACAAATCAAAGTTGATCTGAGCTAGGTCTGTAAAACCAAGAAGGTTCTTTATTTTGAACACTTAGTGGAAAATCTTATAGTTGTGAAGATTGGATGTAGCCCGAGTTGGGTGAACCAGGATACATCCGTGTGTGGTATTCTTTCTCTTATCTCCTTATTTATTAAGTCTGATTAATCATTTAAGTTAAAAACATAAATTGAATTTCTGATTTTAAGTTAACCAAGAACGTTCTCCGTTTTCTAGTAAAAACCAATAACGTTTTTTGTTTTATGTTTTCGTAACTAAGATCATTCTTGAGTTGAATTTTTAAGTATTTTTAGGAAATTTTTAAATAGGGAGATTTATAATTCAAACCCCCTTCCTTGTAAATCAACATTTCTACTTCATTTGGTATCAGAGCTTGATCTCTAAAGTTGAACACCTAACAAGTGTTAGAGAAAACTAGAAGAAAAATGTCGAAAGATATGTACATTGCTGAAAGAGGGTCCTCATACAAACCACCTTACTTTGATGGCACATACTACTATTTTTTTTAAAGCAAAATGAAGTTCCTGCAATCTCAAGGTACATGAATGTGGCGGATCATTACAGATGGAGATTTCATACCAAGAGTTGACCAAAATGATTCAACTTCTGCTGAAAAGAAATAGGTAGATTGGACAACAAAAGAAAAATCTAAGGTACTTCTAAACTCAAAAGTTCAATTATTTTTATCTTGTGCTTTAAGTAGGGAAGAAAGCGAAAGAGTTGATGAATGCAAAACTACTAAAGAAGTATGGGACACATTACAAACTCATCACGAAGGAACAAGCCATGTGAAAGAAACAAGGATTGATATAGGCATAAGAAAGTTGGAACTCTTTGAAATGAATGAAGGAGAAACCATCGATGAGATGTACTCAAGATTCACAACCATTGTAAATGTAATGCTTTCATTAGGGAAAGCATACTCAGTACAAGACAGAGTCAGAAAGATCATGAGATATGTTCCAATAATATAGAGACCAATAGTGACAGCCATAAGCCAGGCTAAGAATCTTGTCGTACTCGGACTGGAGAAATTGATTAGAACGTTACGAGCACATAAAATGCTTCTACAAGAAGACAAACCAATCAAAAAAGGAAAAGCAATAGATTTGAAAGCATCTCAAGAAAGTCCACCATTACAAACAGATGAGGACTCAGAAGAAATCGAACAAGAAGATGTTGATGAAGAGATAGTTCGTCTTACAAGAAAGATACAAATAATGTTTAGAAGAAGGGATCATATCAAAAAGGAATTTTCAAATAAAAAGGAAAACTTCAAAATAGAGGTAGACAAAAGTCAAATCACATGTTTTGGATGCAATAAACAAGGACATTATAAAACTGAATGTCCCTTAAACAAAAGAGCACCAAAAAAGTTCCCTTTCAAGAAAAAATCCATGATGTTGACCTGGGATGAATCTGATGAATCAGAAACAGAGGAACCTGAAGAAGCCAACTTATGTTTAATGGCTGATACTGAAGACAAGGACGTAATAAAATATGAATCATGTCTTTTATGTTAACAAATTTTAAAAGAATTTGATATATTACTTAATGATTCAAATCTGCTTGTTCAAAAATGTAGCTCTTTAAAGGATCAAGTTTTAAAGGAAAAAAGAGAAAAAGAGAAAGCTCAGGTTATGATTGATGAACTAAAAAACATCATTCGAAACATGTAGGAATCTCATTTAAGGAAAATAATGAAACTAAAAACCAAGAATATTCTATGATTTAAAAGGAGAATGTTCTCCTTAAAACAGAAGTTGAACTTCTTAAAAATGACTTGTCAAACTTTATTAGAGCTATTGAAACCTTTAAAAAAAATCATGGGATCTCAAGTGGGAATATTTAATAAAGCTGGTCTTGGTTTTGATAAAACTCAAAAAACGAAAATGTATAAAAACTTTTTTGTTCCGGAAAGAAAAGAGGATAAATGCAAAACCAAATGTTCATATTGTAGTAAAATTGGACATTTGGAATTTGCATGTTACTTTAAGAAAATAGATGAAAAAATAAGAACAAAATGATTTTTCAAAAAGAAGAACGTTCTGGAACAAAAGCAGAACTTTCTTCAGGAAACTTGAAAAAAGGAGAATTTTCTCCAAGTAACTTTCAAAAGGGAGAATGTTCTGAAACAAAAATAGAAATTTCTCCAAAAAGTTTGAAAATGGGAGAACGATATGGAATTTCATCAAAATCAGGTTCAAAGTTGTTTAAATCTCAGATTTCGAAATCTTCTCCAAGACCAACAACAAAGTGTTCCTATTGTTCCAAATATGGCCACTTCGAATTAACTTGCTTTTTTAAAAAGAGATAAAGTTTTAAAAAATCTTCTAAAAGAAGATACACTAATCATCAAGGACTCAAACAAATATGGGTACCAAAATCATTACTAACTTGTGATGTAGGAACACCATATAACAATCAAGAAAGAGCATTGATACATAGATAAGGCATGCTCAATACACATGAATTGAAAAGTTTGATGCCTCCTCTCATTACAAAAATTTGGAGTGTCTATAACCTTTGGAAACATTAACAAAGCAAAGGGTGATGAAAAAGAAGAACATTCTGGACAGCAGCAACAAAATGTTTCCCAAGAAATCGAGATTGATAAACAATCTCCGTTTCATTCTCTTCATAAAATCTAGAGAACGATAAAGGCAAATTCTAAGAGAATGATCAATTTAAGCAAAAAGGTTCATTTTAGAAGAAGTACCAGAACATTCTCCAGAAGAGCATAACATTCTCCAGAAAAGCATATCATTCTCCAGAACATTCTTGACAATAAATATGTTTCATCAAATCAAAATTAGGTTGCCTATCATGGTTGAAGAACATTAGCAACTTCTACAATAAGTTTGAACCTTTTGGCACTCTTACACATATCTCACTATTGACCTTTCCCCCAAAAACATCTCCTCATGATCAAATTATTGGAAGGATATGGTACCAAAACTGTTGTTGGAGGTGTAATTATAGTGGTTGATATGCCTCTGAAATACAGAAATGATATTCAAGTTTCACGTTTAGAAGAAGCACATATTCACATTGTACTCTTGTCTAATTGAAGTGCTTCTTTGGATCTTATTAAGGTATTTCCTGATCATGATTATTTTTAATTCTTTCTTGGAACTCAAATCCTTATCATCAATTTTTATCATAATCTCAAAATATCATGTTAAAAGAATTAACATTATTTTCTACAAATTCTCCTCTTTATTTCCTTAAAATCATTTCCTTAAAACTGAAATTAACATATTGACTAAAATGATTTTGTATCATCATACATGCTATGATTCCTTTGTATTCCCCATCCTTTTTGTTAGATGACAAATGGGGAGAAGTAATTCTTAGATTTTAAGTATATCAGAAGTCCTTTTGTATGATTACTTCTATATGCTGGTTCAAATATTGGAGCATATTATGAGGGGGAGCTTTTAAGCTCTCTATGATTAAAATTAGAATCAAATTAAAATCTGAATTAACAGGTTTGTCATCATCAAAAAAGGGGAGATTGTTGAGACAAATTCCCAAATTAATGTTTTGATGATAACTAAACAAAAGTTAATATCAATCAAGATCATTCTCCAGCATGTTAACATCAATCTCCAACATGTTAATATCATTCTCCAACATGTTAAACATCAATTTGCAGAAAGTTCTCATAAGTTTCCAAAATGATCATCAGTCTCCAGAATAATCAGATATATCTCCAGAATGATCAGATCAATCTCCAGAATGCTCAGATCAGTCTCGAAAATGATCAGACCAGACTCCAGAATGATTATCAATCTCTAGGATGTTCAAGACTAAGTCTCCAGATTGATCATCAATCTCCAGAATTTTCATTAAACATTCTACAACAGTTAATCATCTTTCTCCAAGTTGTTTTGACAAAATCATAACTCCAGATCGAATTAATGGCAGATATATCTGAAGTATTAACGATCATTAAACACAAGAGAAATCTAATCAAGAATGTAAGACCCATAATTTTAAAGTATACTTTATGTATTTTTTTTTGTGTATTTTGGATTTTGGCTCGGAGGCTTTTTAGCCAAAGTTATTAATATTTTGGAGTTTATATGATCAAAAAGATATTTTGATGCCGATTAAAAATTACTCGTCGATAAATAAATTAAATTAAGTGCGGTGAATCCTTTACGGAGAATTTAATGCCTTATGGGTGAAATGGTAATTTTAATAAATATCTAGATTTGGAGATATTTGTTAAAAACAATTAATATATATATATATGTTTGTGTGGAGGGAAAAGAGAAGGAAAAAGAAAGAAAAGAAATAGAAAGGAAGGAAATAGAAAGAAAGGAAAAGGGAAAGAAAGAAAAGAATCAAAATCCATCTTCTTCCTCGCGTGACCCCATTCTTCCATCTTCTTCCATTTTCGTTTTCCTTGCTTCCTTTTTGTTCAAGAATAGAAACCCAAGGTTGGGTGGGTGATAGGACAAGGATTTCTCAACTTCACTCTTCTTGTTTGATTCAAAAACGAAGAAAAACGGTGTTAGGGATTTCAAAACCGTAAAACACAAACCTCCCAGTTTCATCTAGATCTACGCTTTGTTTCGCAAAGAGATAGAAGGGAAAGTTGCTCACTACCACGCTACGGTGCTAGGGAACCAACTTGGAGGCGACGTTGCGAGCGGAGATTTTTACCGGATTTACTCGCGGTACCGTAATCG
>NC_021164.2:42997020-43034321 GCF_000331145.2 Cicer arietinum
TGAATTCAAATGGTTTTGAGCACTACATTCACCTGCTGGGGGCATATCTATTTGTTCTACAATCTTCCTAATCTGGGGTTCAAAACTCATGTCCAGCATCCTAGCTGCCTCATCTAAGACCAGATACCTATTCTTCTGCAGTGAAACTAGCTCTTTCCAGCAAATCTACTAGTCTTCCTAGAGTTGAAACAAGAATGTCCACCCCTCTCTAAAGCTCTCGTAGCTGGAAAATTATATTTTGTTAGAATCTATACCAAAATATAAATGTTTTCTTCTGGCATTAAAAAATATAATATAATTGACGATTCCAGAACTATACTCTAGAGTCTAGTCTGAACTGGATCATTTGGCACAAAAAGGAAGAAAAGCAAAATCAATAGGAGCATACCAGCTAGAGAGACATATTAACTTTACACGGATAAAAAATCTCAAGCTTTATTCAGAAAATTATAAGCTGTTTGTCTTCAAAAAATTTGAAAGGGTGTAGTGATTGAAAGCACATATCAGAACCTCTGATATACAAGACAAAAAACCTTGAATGTGACTGAATCACCATATATCAAGAATACACAAAAATAAAAGCTAGGACATAAACCTGTTGGTTAACTGGAGCTCTGCCATAAGCAACAACCACCCTAACCCCGGTCTGGCATGCAACCTTCTTAGCCTCTTCATGTATCTAAAACCAAATGACAACAATTCTAATAAATCATTTTTCACTGCAAAGCTACACCCAATAAAAACAAATGTCACAATACGAAGTTTTTAATTACACAACTAACTCACCTGCATTGATATCTCCCTAGTTGGTGAGAGAACAAAAGCAAGTGGGCACACGGTACGAACCCCACGAGGCGGGCTCTGCGCAGGTTGACCCGTAATAAGTCCACTGATAATTGGAAAACAAAAAGCTGAGATTTTTCTAAGATTTATTAAGCAATCCAAGACATCTAAGATTTTTAAAACTTGTTATCTGGTACTGATAACAAAGATTTACTGCCCAACAATGCTTTAAAAGCTAGACCAAAAAAGTATTGATTCATGTCTCAACGATTCAACCATGGTTAAACTGTGCTAAAAATGTCACTAAAAGCAGTTAAGACAAGTCTGACAGCTAGTTTGGAAAGTAGCTGATTGTAATGTGTCTGCAACAGCTGTGTACCCATCCGGCAAACATGCTCAACCTGCAATTATCAGGAATAGATAGATAGCGTTTTTATTGTGTCGTGTGTGACAATTATTCACAAGTTAAGCAAGCATTTCAATTAAACCACAAATATCGTAACAATGAGAAAATCCCTAAAATGAACCTTAACTCTCAATCAAAGTCGCAAAAATTCAAAACAACACAGAAATTACATATAACTAAACAGATATTTCGAATATATATTTTATACGAAGTTGAAACTAACATAGAAAAAGAAATTTAAAAGACCTCATTTTGACATGGGTATTAATGGAAGTTAAGTAATTTTGAAACTTAAATCCCTTATTTTGAAGTAGAGTAATTTTTGCGCTTAAACTAAAAACCTGAAAGTGGCTGAAATCGAATAGGGTGAGTCAAAAAAAATTCAACACAAGGCAAAAAAATTTAAAATCAAAACTCCAACACAAGATAAACAATGTTAAAGATAAATTACTTAATAACAATAAGAGTTAAATCTCATATTAGAAAAAATGTTAGGGTTTTCAAAATTGAAGATTTTGGGTTTCTACACAATCTATCCAAACAAGAGTGGAGAACTCACCCAAAATGTGAAGATCAAGAACAGCAGTAGCAAGAAACAAATAAGATGGCGGTGGTGTGCTCACAAAACGGCGGAGGGAAACCGAAACGCGAAAACATAAGAGTTATAGAGGCATAAGAATGAGATAACACATTGCTAAAGCATCAACATATTATTGATTCTCCATCATCTCTAACAAGCTCCAACGACGGCCAGAGATGGCCTACAATGATGACGGCTAGGTTTGAAGGAGAGAAAAGAGTGTTTCATATTATTTTTATTAGATAGGAAATAAATGAGAAAGTTTATGTGTCTCTGTGGGACTATACCCACGGGCATTATTTTCGTAGCTATATGATACCTATACCTTCAGTTTTAAGGGCCGTAACTAAAAAAACCGTAGGTATATGGTAATTTTCTTGTAGTGCGTGGTGATCGTGTGGGAATTCCTAAGTGTTAAGATGTGGAATTGTGTATGAATGTGATTGAGTTAGTTTTGGCATATACGCATCGCATTAGGGTGCTTGGCACGCGAGTCGTGTTTGATTCAAGTTTATGATTGAGTGTTTTGAATTTGAGTTGTCGTGGTAATTGTGTTGAAATTGCTAAGTGTTATGAATTGATTATTGTGTGTCAGAGTGATGGGTTGTAAAACTATTTCGAAACTCAATTTGTCGTGGTGATCGTATGGGAATTGCTAAGTGTTAAGATGTGGAATTTGTGTATGAATGTGATTGAGTTAGTTTATGTATTTTTGGAAGAATATACAGGGAAATCGATTTCCCAATCGATTGGGTGAGTTACAGTGACTTCCCTAATTTGACCTAATCGATTTGCCAATCGATTGTATAAATATGTTTTTCAAAATCTTTTACGAAATCGATTTGGAAATCGATTGACAGAAAGACAGGAACTCAGCAAAACTGACAAAATCGATTTGGAAATCGATTGGCATTAATGTCGGGGCTCAGTCATTCATTCAATCGATTTCCCAATCGATTGAATTGAGCCCAGAGTTCAAATTTCACTAAATTCCTTCAGGAAATCGATTTGGAAATCGATTGACTTAGTAGAAAGAACTCAACAAAACTGACAAAATCGATTTGGAAATCGATTGGCATTAATACCGGGGCTCAGTCATTCATTCAATCGATTTCCCAATCGATTGAATTGAGCCCAGAGTTCAAATTTCACTAAAAACCTTCACGAAATCGATTTGGAAATCGATTGGCTTAGTAGAAATTCTTATTTTGAGTTAGATAACAGATTGCTCAATTGATTTATCAATGTCTTGGTCAGTTATGTATTACTTGATGGATTGAGAACCTTATTTTGACTTCATTTTTAATTGGTAAGCATTATATGAACTTTTAGCACATGGAAAATCCTTTTTAAGGTGCATGCTTAGTTGAAAGGTTATTTTGTGCATTTAAAAACTTAAATGTTATGTGTTAATTGTTAATTTCGGTTGGTGACCCTTTACAACTATTGTGGAAATCTGGGCTTTGCCCTCATATGAGAGCCAGGACGATCCTACCGGTTCGTACCCTACGGATGGGAATATAGATGGGAATGCGTGACTGGAGCTATGTTAGGAGGATCTCACGGGGCGCGTGGAGATCACTCAGGGTGTATAGCTATAGTTTTTTTGAAGAATGATCAGATTAGGATGACATAGAGGGGACTTATGTCTTTTTTTGGATTACGTTATTTTGAATTGGAAAACTGTACATTTACTAATATTGTCAGCTGGACATGTTATTTTCGATGGGTTACATGTACCACTTTTTGATGTGTAAATATTTTGGATTCATATTTTGAGAAATTTTTCCGCTGCTTATAAATTATAATGACTCGATTATTTATCTAAAGTTATTACCTTATTTATTTCTCTGTTTTATTTTAATTTCTTTTGAAAAAAAAAAAAAATACACCCTCGCTTTGAAAATCGGGGTGTTACAAAGAACTAAGAAATTAATCCAGTCAAACAGAACTAAAAAATGTTCAAATGATGGAATATTTTTTAATCGTATAAATTGATCTTTGGTCAAAATAGACACAACACTACCAACAAATTTTTTTGACCATTATTAAATGTCCTAAAAGCCTATAAAAGGAATGCCAATGCTCAAGGAAAATGCAGAGCTTCAAGTACTAAGCAATTCATTACTCATTTCAATCATACTTCAATTTCTCTCATTCACGTATGTTGAATCAATTCTGATTTTTTCCATTCAGTTCCTAGAATCATTCTCATCTATTTCTCTGTCCAATAATCAGAACTCAAACAAGTGTTTAGCCTTTTCAGATTCTAACAAAACAATCTCATCAATGTTGTAAAACTCGAACTATAAGAGTTTAGTATAGTTTGGGTAGATTGTAAGAAATCCTATCAAGGTTGATAAGTGACCTAATTAATCTCTTTCTAGGTGGAAAAGGATGAAGTTTGTAACAGATAAAGGTTGATATGAGCTAGGTGCTGTAAAACTAAGAAGATTCTTTGTTTTGAACACTTAGTGAAAAATCTCACATTTGTGAGAACTGGACGTAGTCCGAGTTGGGTGAACCACGATACATCCGTGTGTGGTATTCTTTCTCTTATCTCCTTATTTATTAAGTTTGATTAATCATTTCAGTTAAAAACATAAAATTGAATTTATGATTTTATGCTAACTAAGAACGTTCTCCATTTTCTGTTTTCTTAACTAAGATGATTCATGAGTTGAATTTTTAAGTATTTTCAAGAAATTTTTAATTCAAACCCCCCTCCCATGTAAATCAATATTTCTACTTCAAAGGTAACAAACTGGTGTGGAACTCACCAACAATATCCTGCAAACATCAAAAGAGAAAAAAGGAAGTTGAAGAGTAGACCATTTTGAATACAATTGGTTTGTTGCACAATAGTGGATCCTTAGAGAAGGTAGAAGAAGAATAGAAGATTGTTGTTTACTATTAACATGCTAGTATTTCCTCTCTATTTCTTTTTTTTTTTTTTTTTTTTTTTTTTTTTTTTTATCTTTCATAGATTATAGGTGCATATTTTAATGTGTCCCATATTATTCTTGCCAAGCTTTCTTGGAGTTTACTATGTATATGTTGGCCATCTTCAGTTTTTTTTTTTTTTTTTATCAAGTGGGATCTTAATTTGGTCTTGATTTGTGTAATGTGTCATCTTAGTTTGGTCTATACATTTTGGAATTTGGTTGACAAGATGTAGGGTCTAGACATGAACTACTAATGTTGCGTATGGTCTCATTCACTTTTAATTCAAAATTAATTTAATTGTATGAATTTAGTTTAATTTGACAAACATTTTTATTTAAAATTAATTTAATCTAACTCAATCATTAAAAAAGTAAATTAAGCCCACTTATTAACAACATTATTAATTGAAAATTAATTGGAAGTTGAATTTAAGCGTGGTTGTTTACACCACAAAATCAAATATGCATATAAATGTATTTGCAGCTATAATCCAAATGTTGAACGGTGAAAACACCTTTTCGAAAACAAAAACACTTTTCCTACCCACATGCGTACACACACAAGTCACAAATCAGAGTGGAGTTGTAATAACAACTACTCAAGGTTTTCTTTCTCCTTTTTTCCTTTTTCGATTCGTAATGTCTTATTTTTCCTGCTTTCAAATTCAAATATGATATTCCCACTCTTTCATTTCAACCCTAAAAACTCATAAACCCCTTTTTCTTTTCATTTCTTATTATTGATATTGATTAATATTCTTGCAATGCAATCCCGCAAATTACGTTTTTTTTTTCTCCTTTCAATAACCCACTTCATCCATTTCTCTTTTCATTGTCTACTGCTTCTTTATCAATCCCAAATCAAACTACTATTCTCCACGATTTCCTCAATTCCAATTTCAATTTCCCCAAATCTCAATCCCTTTATATCTCTAAACGCATTTCATCTCACACGCTCCCTCCAAAGCCCTTATTTGTCCTCAACTTTTTCAAACAAATTGGATTCCCCGAATCTCATATTCATTCTATCATTCGTCACAGAGCTCAAATACTCTTCTCAGATGTTGATAATACACTAAAACCTAAAATTTATCTCTTTCAACAATTGGGTTTCCAATGTTCGGATTTACGTGATTTCATTTCCAAAAATCCCACCATTTTGACAGCTATTTTGAACAAAACATTGGTACCCTCCAACAAAGCCATTCGAAAAATTGTTTGCAACGACAAAGATTATATTCCTATAGACATGTGGAATTTTTGGTGATAAGCTTTTGATTCTACTGAAACAACAATCGAGACTTTTGACTGCCACACAATCTTCTATTAGGAACTATGTTTTGCAAGTTGTAGACTTAGGTCTCGAAGAAAATTCAAGAATGTTGGTTCTCGTGCTTCATACCATATCTGGTTTGAGTCCTAAAACATTTAGGAGAAAAATGGACTCCATTCAAGGTTTCATGTTTTCCAAATATGAGAGCTTGTAAATGTTTAAAAAGACTCTAACTTTGCTTAGGACATCAGAGAAGAAATTAAAGGTTGGAATGGAATTCTTCTTGCAGATAGTAATGCTGCAAAAGTCAACATTGATTCAACGACCAGTGATTTTGATGTATAGCATTGAGGATCGAGTGTTTCCTCAGTATAGAGTTTTTCAGCTTTTGAAATCAAAAAATCTATGTAAGAAGGTTCCAAGATTTATTCATTTGTTATGTTGGTCTGAGGACATGTTCTTGGACAAGTACATATCAAGGTTTAAAGAAAATGCAGAGCCATTGTTGATAACGTACAAGGGGGAGCACTATCAAGAAGCAAAATAATGATCTCTTGGTGATGTTGTATTTTGCACACTTCTTTACATGAAGCATTAGGAGATTTTAGGGATCACAACTTTGTTGGTACTTATGGTTTATCTCTTTCTCAGTTACTATGAGATATAGATTTTGATGGTAACAATAACTTCTAACGTATACTAGTGCATTTTTACCTTGTTACATCGTCGATATTAAATCGGTTGTTATACATCCAATGTAATAAGTAAGATGGTGACAAATTTGTTATTATGATAAAGCTTTGTTAGATCGGTTTTAACTGAACCGTTCTGACATACACATAAAAATTAAAAAAGCTACACACAAAAAAAAAAGACGGTGACAAATTTGTTATTATGGTAAACTTTGTTAGATCTATTTGAATTGAACTGTTCTAATATGACAAATTTATTATTATCACAAATATTATTAGATCAATTATATTAGACCGATCCAAGAAGCATTTAAAAAAACATCTCTTAGAAAACAAGCGCGAACGTGAAGCACGTGAAGCAATTCTTCGTCCTTCATCTTTCAGCTATCTAAAATGGAAGTCGAGTATCTCCTCATGAATTCCTCTCCTTATCTGACCTTCCTTCTTTCTCCCTCCATCTCTACTTCGATAATCTTCTTCACTTTATGCCTACCGACTCTGATCTCATCGACCGCACTCTCAAAATGGGTTTTCTCCTTCTCGATGCTGCCAAACACTCCTCTCGCAAACGCGCCAAAATAATTACAAATAGATACCGAGATATCACAATTCGACTCTTCCAACGGTCTAGGGTTAATCGTTTATGAAGAAATCCCAATCGGCACTGACCTAATTGTTCTACCTCAACATATTCCTTTACATTTGACCGATTCTGACTCTCTCCTACTTCAATTCACCAACCACGTTCCCGGTAAATTTCACTTCTCTATTTTTAGTTTCATTATTAACTTAATTTGTACTGTTTGAATTTCAACAATTTGAATTGATTGGATATTGTGGTAGCATTTGGCAGATGGACTATGGGCAATGAAACTAGGTTTAAGGCTTCTTCATGAAAGGGACAAACTTGGATCTTTTTAGTGGCCGTATATAAGCAATCTTCCACTGTTCCTATTTTCTTTCATGGGGAAGATATTAAGAATTTGCAGTATGTTCCTATCTTCTATTCGCAGTATTAAAATTGAAACGCATAAAATTGGTTTGAGTGATTTTACTTTGTCTTTGTTTTTATTCTCCTTTATTATTACTAGCAGCTATCAAGGTAACCAATTGAGGGTTGTGATAATAGGCAACCTAGTTTCTTTAACACTAGTAACATTTTTTGGATTGGCTTAAGTGGACCCAAGTATTGAAATTGAAAGATTGACCTCCTTGCGGTGTCTTGTTACTACTGAATTAGTGTATTTTTAAATGTTATAAATGAAAGAACTTGAGTCATAATCATCTTGATAGTCCCTTGTCTGCTGAATTTGGCAATCTCAGAAGCATACAAATTATGTAAGTCTTGTTGATGTTTTCTGATCTGAACGGTTGAATTTTCAACGTCTTGTTAAGTTGTTTTTCCTTGGGGTTTAATTGGTTCATAATGATTTATATTTTCTCTAGTGATATTGTTGAGACAAAATCTCAATTTAATGTTTTGATGAAAACAAACAAAAAGTTAATTAATAATTCTAATTATGATTCTAAGTGTTTTGATATTTAACATGTGTTTTTGAGTATGTTAAAACAAGATAGGTATCAAACATCACAAATCAGATCAAAGAAAGCAGTTCTGGAAAACGAAGATTGATCTTGAAGCAGTTCTGGAAAATGCAGATTGATCTTGAAGCAGTTCTGGAAAACGCAGATTGATCTTGAAGCAGTTCTGAAAAATGAAGATCAATCCTGGAAACAATATTCATCTTATACTCTCATATAGAATCAACAAAAGATCAATCCAAGTCACATTTGTTCTAGAATTTGAAGAATCAAAGACATGCTTCAATAAAGACATATCACAAAGATCATTCTTCTTATAAAGCAAATGCAAGTACAAGACTACAAGTAGCAAAGTACACTACTGATTTGAACTATTCTAAAGCCTGCACACGTAACAGAAAAGCATGTACTCAAGGCTGACATACTGACACAAATCACAGAAGTACAAGGCTAGTTCATCACAAACCAGAAGATCAATCCTGGATCGATCTTTTGATGCAGCAGATCAATCTTGTATTTGGCAGAATTTATCCAACAACTCTTTTATGACAGCTGGTCCCTTTCCAACAGCCACATGAGCTGTCATAAGCCTTCTTGGAGTCTATAAATGCAGCTGCAAGTTGAAGAACAAAACACAACAATCAGCACCAAGCAAAAGATCAATATTTTTGATCATACTCAAGTGTCTCAAAATCTTTCTTATAGTTTGTTGTTTGTTTTAATCTTTGTGTTGTAATCATTTACAACTGAGGTCTATTTACAGAATATATTTCTCAAACAAGAGTTGAGCAATACTAAGATTCTAAATAGTCTCAAATCCATCACTTTGTAACTCAAGGTTGTTTTGTCAAATCTTGAGTAAATTGCAAAAATCCTTTCATGTTTTGAAAGGTAACTTGTTAAAGCCTTTCCAAAACAGTAAGGTAGAATTGAAGAAATCCTTTTTAGGTAGAAGGGTAGGAATTGTGTAAAGATCAAGATTGATCCATGAAAACCAAGAACGATCTTGGTTTGAACACTTAGTGAAAAATCTCACGGTTGTGAGGACTGGACGTAACCCGGATTGGGTGAACCAGGATATATCCTTGTGTGATCTCTCTATCTCTATCTATATCTCTATTTATTTTATGCGTTACAATCAAATCATATTTTGATAAAATTGATTTTACTGTTTTTAAAGCAAACCAAGATTGATCTTCAACAAAACCAAGATTAATCTTCATCACTGTCAAGATCAATCTTGGATTGTGATCTTATTTTTAAAATAGAATTTTTAAAAGGGGCAATTATAATTCAAACCCCCCTTCCTTATAATTGATATTTTTTTACCTTCAGATATGTCCTTCAACAACCTTTTGGAGAGCATTCCACCAGAGACTGGACAGCTGTAGAATCTTGCATCTCTAAATGTCTAACTATGAAGAGTTTTGTGCTTGATGTTTTGTGTTTATTGCTTGTCGGGTAACCCATTTATGTTGCAGTAAATGATGCTAATGTACATGGTTTGTGATGTTTTGTGTACCTTTTCATCCTTATATTCCAAAATCAAGAGGTTTGTGAGGTTTAACCCATTTTGAAATTTTTTTTTAGACTGAGTTTTTAAAGATAACTGACCATATTATATTATTTTTTCAGAGATTTTTTCTAGAGTTGCAGTTGTAATTCTTGCTCTTGGTGTCATCATGTTACTGGCTATGGTAATTGTAACTATCTATAGAACCCGCCAATCCAAGCAGTTGATTAAAGGATCTAGCAGGACAGGGCTAGGTATGATGGATGGTTGAGTTCTACTTGGATAGTAACGTCAAACTAGCTTTTTCTGACTTGATTTTGGTTAATATGTCTATTTTTTCGGGGGCCCCTAAACTTGTAATTCTTCATATGGATTTGGCATTCACACTTTGGAGCCTATAGTTTTGTTCAACTCAGTGTCAGTTGGTATATGCATATAGTAACATTTCGTCTATTGTTTAGTTATAAAATTAGAAAAACCATTAAACAGTGATGGAGTGTTCAATTTTTTTTACATATTCAAAAGAGATTCAATTTCTCTTTGGTTTGTCTCGGGATGGTTTAACTCCACTTGACCGTTGCCTTTACTCTGGTCAAAGTATCAGACTATATGAGATAATCAAGTTGTTGAAGCGGCCTCAAAGACATGCTAGAAATGCGCGACAAATCGAGCAAATAAACAATACATCTTTTGAAGATTTAGACTAACAAATGAAGAATAGCCCTTGCTAAGTTTTGCATGGCAGGTAGGTAGTAGCAGCCCTTCAGCATATGGAAATTATAGCTTTAGGACATGGATGGTATTGTATTATATTAAAATTTATACTCAAAATATGATAGGAAAGTAGAAACGTTTCCACTGAAAAAGAAAGAAAAACATGCCCAATGAAATCTCATATATTCTTTAAAAGTACTAAATGTGAATGTATTCCTACTATGCATATTATTTTACGTGGAAACCAGTAGCAAAAAGAAACATCAAACATCATGAAAGTCGAAATATCTTTGTGGGGTCATCATATTTTCTGTTTATATTTCTATATTGCTAGTTGGAGTTGGACTATTGGCCTTTGGCACCTAATAAATACATGCCAGGATGATTTTGTTCGATATATACTCTGCTTTTTGCTTTCATTTTTTTTACTTTGCTGACGCCTTCATGGGACAATTATTAATGAGTATGTATATATGATTTGCTCACAGGAAAAATGGCGACACGGACCAAAGAAAATAATATGTCACGCCGTCGAAAGTTTCTGCTTCTGCAGGTAAAGGTTTCTGCTTCTGGCATCAAAATTGTTTGTTTTTATTTTTTGAGTTATTATGATAATTTTTTATTATTCATTGTGTTTTGTAAATGTTAATTATTGGTTAGAGTTTTAAATAGGTGTTTCATTCAGCTTTGTGATGATTTCTTGGGCAATAATGAGTTAAATTGTTGTGCAGATTTCGTGATTGCAGCAGACAATGAAATCTTTGGTCAAGGACGGGAAATACTAGTAATCATTCAAGTGATTTGGTTGTGTTAATTCATATGAATCTTTTTGTTTTAATTTTGATTGTTAATATTATTATTATTATTATTATTATTATCTTTTATGTATACTCAGACTTGTGATTTGTTTGTGTTTTTATGTTAAGTATATAATGTATTGTCAACATAGTTGGTGCCATCATGTGACTCCTTGGGTCCGAGCATGTTCAATTTTATTTTGTCTATAATTACATTAGTATTTTGGTTCTACTTATTTGATGTGACGATGCTACGATGCAATTGATATTTAATTGATTTTTTAGTTGCTATAACGAAGGAAGTATGAAATTTAGTTAAATTTTGAATATGACTTATTAGATTGGTTCAAATTTAATCGATGTAATAAATCAATTTTGAATTTGACTTGTTAGATTGGTTCAAATTTAACTAATGTAATAAATTATTTATGAATTTTGACTTGTTACATCTGTCATTTTAGCCGATTTAATAATTAACTATTTATTACAACACTTGATGTTAGATTGGACAAGCAATCGATCTAACATGTACATAGGAACCGATGTAATAATTGCACTAGTAGTAGTTAGTATCTTTTATATTTTAATTTTGTTCTATGCATATGAGTTTGCAAAACCAATACGCCATTATCAAATATATTTCAAAAAAAAGTTTATTTGTTTTAGGCTTTTAACAAAAAAACATGTACGAGGAGCATTCTAGAGTTTAGACTCTTCGATCACCATTTTTGAATTGTCTTTGTCCACAAAAGACCATCACAAGTACTTTTGAGCTGTATTCATCATGTTATTCTCTGTTGAAGTTGCTATGATCCAAATTCTATTGCATTATCTGGGATTCTGGTTTGTGAGTCATTGTGCTCATACACTCTTGTTGCATATTTGAATCTAATTTGCGTGTATCTTTTTCACACAGTGACACAATGGAACAAAAGAAAGGATTGGAAGTGCTTGTGGTGAAAGCTTTCACTAGCTGATTTTACCATGTTGATGTTTCCACCATTTTGAGTTTTAACTATTTTGAAATTGGTAATATTTTGTTGCTTTGTCTATAGTGTATGTTTATACTTTAAGTCAAATGGATGACATTGATTTTTATATGTTGGACAGAGTTTGTAATAGAAGCAATTCTACACACTAAACAGGGACAATTCTGAAATGTTTGCAGGCCTTTTACCAAACAATGAAGTTATTTGAGTTTTAGCAATCTTTTAATCATTGCAGTAGATGGCAAGGTACCCCAAAACATAAGTATTATATGTAGTTTGTTGAAGTAATTTCATTCAGATTTGAAATTTCATTGGCTAAACGCTCTTTTCTATAACTACAATTAGAAATATAAAAATAAATATGATTAATATACATTTTGTCAAACATGTGGTGGTATAAATGATTCTGGTGGTTGAGTTTATTTTTGGAAAAACTAGTAAGAAACCGATACTAACACACCGGTGGCGCATAGTTGGTATGTCATATGTGCATTGTTTAGACATCAAATAAAATATTTGTCCTGTTATTTTATAAATCAGTTATAAAATATTTGTTCTATAAATTGTGTGTTTTATCTCGTGTTTTTGTAATATTTATTGATGACAAATATTTGTCTCACATAATATTTGTCTCGCATTTTTATGTATCAATGACAAATACTGCATGAATTTCATTCTAAAAAAAAAAACTGCATGAATTTCAAGTATAAAAGCCTTGAGTGACTTCTTTTGTTATTTTCCTATCAACAGATTTGCTATTTGTAGGTATGCACTTGGGTAATGAAAAAGTATAACTAAATTAAATCATATTAATCCATCAAATGCCTTTACATTTTAGACCTTAAAATTTAAACGTTGAAATCTAGAAATTTCATTATGTTACAATTGCTGCATCCACCAAAAATAATAGTATATAATCAATCAAAAGAAGAAAATAACAAAAACAAAAACAAAAACAAAAATAGATTGAAAGAAACAAAGTGACATAAAAAGATGTTTGAATATACAAAATAGAAGACGTTAAAAAAAGAAGAAAGAAAGAAATATATACAAAATACATATTTCTTGTCTCAACGATACACATTTCATACTATCTCCCAAAATTAACAAAAATATTACTCCTAAAAATAATATTTGAAGAACAACTCCAAACACTCCCCTCACTCCACCATCAAACTTTTCTTAACTTCACCACCAATCCAATAACTCAAACCTCACACTCACCTTCCCTTCTTACATTAGAGGAATTGCATACAAATATTCATCATCACTTTTCAAACTCATCTCATCTATAAGAGATTGAATTCGTCAAATTTAGAGAGAAAAATTGAAAGTAACCAACCAAAGAAATTGTGAGTTCCTTTCTTTTCTCTCAATTCATTGTTTTTGCATGTAGGATTAAGAGCTAGGGAAGTTTTAGGGGAGTTTAAGTGAGAAAAAATAACTGTTAGATCAAATGGTAAGGATTTGAAAGTGGGGTTTTTCATTAAACTAGAGTGGAGGTTAGAAAATTGTACCAACTCTAATTTTCAAAACTAAATTTACTTTATATATCCTTTAAAATTAAGTATATGTTCCAAATTTAAAATTTAATTTTTATTGTAATCATATATAAAAAAACACACACACTCACACATTTTGTATGATTAATTTTTCTATAGTGATAATGCTTTTTTTAATTCTAACTAATTGAGAAAATTAAGAACTTGGTATAATCATGAAATTGGAATGTTAGTAGTTAATAATTGAGTAACTTTAGAGAAGTGAGGGGTAGAATTGAGAAAATTAGAAAATCAAGGGAGGGTAAATTTGAGAACTCTCCACCTAACTTAACCCACATACTCATCCATACTCTTGAATTAGCTTTCCTTCCCTTCCTCTTCCCATCTAACGCATAAACACACACACATAAAATCATCTTTATAGAATTTTTATTAATTTAGTAACAAAACAAAGTGTTAAACACTAAAGTAACAAAAGGTTTATAACTTTATAACTTGGTCGGTAATTTTGAAAAAAAAACATAAAAATAATTAGAGAAAATTTAATATGAAAAAAATGATTAGGGACGAATCACCTTCTTTTCACTGTGTAATTATTGATTTACTATTTTCACAATATAACTTATTTGATTATATCAAATTATCAAACTAGACAAAGACTGATTCCTTGGCTCAAAATCCTTTTTTTATAACAACAAACTTTAATTTCTTAGATGATCAGGCTTGTTACTCAAGCATGTGCAAATGTTAATTTCTTAAAAACATGTTAATACTTTATATTCCATTAACAATAAGCATTACTAACAAAAATCATCTATATTCAAGAAGGTTCATCTAATCCCTAATCAATGAGTAAATTAGCTACTCATAATGGTTGGTAATTTATAAAGAGAAAGAAGATTATTACACAAAGAGGTTTCACAACCACTTCATTAAGGTGTAGTTGTCTCTTCCTTTTGCATCCAAATAATGATTTTTGAGTTAAATAGAATATGGAAATGTGTGCTTTTGCATTGTTCCAGATAATATTGCAATGTGTTGCTACTTTTAAAAATGATTTTGCAAGAATCCTACACAATGCACTATGAGATAGCTCTTCTACGCTCAGAGGCAGAGAGTTGTGCGAACAAATGAACTTATGTGGAAGAATTGATGCATTGCACCCTTATTCTTTCCTATTGCACTCCATACTTCAATGAAAGACAATTTAGAACTCTAGGAACCATCTTGTGTGTGCAGTAACACTTTATAACTTCTCGAGTGTCCATTTTGCAATGTAACTGATCTGTAACATCACAAAAAAAAAAAAAAAATTCCAAGAGTTTGTCTGGTTACAAAAAAGTAGTAGTAAAACATCCAAATTCATTCAAAAAAGATTAAAATTCCTTTTATTTATTAAAATAACTATAAATCCAAAAGAAAATAAATAAAACTAGTAATAAAATGGTTAAAAACAAGAATCGATGATGACTCATCACAGACACTCATCACACTTAGTTTTTCAATTCTCACCTTCTTATTCATTTCCACAAAAATACAACATGTATCTCACTAAAAAATTCATACCCAATAAACTCACACGCATTCTCCTTCTTTCTTGCCTCACTTTTCTTTCCAAACAAAATCAGAAATGGAAAGGAAAGAAAAGGGAGCTAAGGGCATGAAGATAAAGTGATGTGTTTCTTGCATCAAGGTCTTTAGCTTCCATGAAATAAGAAATTGAGGAACGTGAGAGAGACAGAAAGAAGATATTTTGTTAAAGAAAAAAGTTAGGGTTCACAACCTCCTATAGAGGATTTCAAGAGTAAGATATAATATCCAACTAAAAATCTCTATATGATGTTCTTAGAATTTCAAATCTAACTAAAACTAAGTTAAAGTGTTTTCTTGTTTTTCCCCTCTCTGTATGTGAACATTTGGGGATAATGATTATGCATGTTCTATTGAAATCTTTAATGAGCTTGTGATGATTCATGCAGCTATTCCTCAATTTAAATGATGACTAAAGGGGGATTTTAGAGGTAGAAAGGAAATGGATATTGTTGAAATTCGTAATGTATCATGTCGAATTCGCTAAGCAAATTTAAAAGGGCTAACCAAATTTATCAGTATGGAAGTGGTTCCTTTCTGTTTCAGATTCGCTGAGCAAATCTGATTTTTGTTGAGCGAATTCCACACAGTTTGGAACTATATTTTAAGTGTTGTATTGATTGATTAGGTAATTTGGTTTCAGCTACCTAATGTTTTGTACTTAATTAGGAACTTAGAATTATTATTAATTACTCTAAATTCTCTCATGAATGATCTTATAATTTTATGTTGCATTTTGTATAAATTTGGTGTGATATGTGGATTGAATGAACAATTTTATTCTTGTATTTACACACGTGCATGTATAAATATGTGTTCATATATATTTAAAAAAAATATTAAGTTATAAGAATAAGTTAATAAATGCATTTTCATGAACCATATAAAAATATATTTTGTGATGAGTAGATTGAATTCCTTCGGAAAGGATGATAAATAAGTAAGAGAAGAACAAGTAGGATGCTTCTTGTAGTCATGACGTTTGATCTACCTTACTATAGACTAATATCTCTCAGGTGACTCGCGGTTGAACGAATTAATATACAGGTTTTCAAAAAAATTTAACTATATATATATATATATATATATATATATATATATGGTTAAGTATATGATTCATCTTAATGACTGAAATGTGAGTTCAAATTGCTTATGTATATGTATTTTTGTAGTACAAAGAAAAAGTTTTATTTTATTTTATTCCAATCAAATTTTAATTTTTTTTTAAGCTTTACAGTTTATTTTATTTAAAATTTTTTTAAACGTGAATATTTAATTATACGAATGTTCATGGTTCATTCTTGCCAACTCATCTATAAGAGAAGGAATTTGTCAAACTTAGATAGGAAAATTGAAAGGAACCAACCAAGGAAATGTGAGTTCTTTTTTTTTCTCCGAATTCATTATTTTTGCATGTAAGATTAAGATCTAGGGGAGTTTTGGGGAGGTTAAGTGAGAAAAATTATGTTTAAGATCAAATGGCGAGGATTTAAAGTAGGGTTTTTCATTAAACTAGAGTGAAGGATAGAAAATTGTCTTTGCATGTTATGATTTTCCCTTTAAAATGATGGTCTTGCATGGTGTTTCATTTAAATTGTGATTTATTGTTTGATTGTGATTCCTATTATTCTTCTTTCTACTAGTGTTTATATGTTTGAATTGATGCTTGTGTACCTCAGTTGTAGTCACTTAACTTACAAAATTATTAGAATTATTTTGGTTGTTCACGTTGAGACAATTGAGAAAGACTATCTATATTACATGGCAAAATTGATTGAATTGAAAGGTTTTCAAACTTTAAATTTTCTTAAAATTTTATTTAAAAGGAAATAAATATTTTTTTTTCTTATTAATGATTGTTTGTTAAAAGAAAATTTTTTAACTACCCTTCCCCTTTTTATAAAACTCACTGAGATTGTTATACTACCCTTAATTTTATGTATTATAGTATATAAAAGGACTTGAGCTTTGGGTCTGAAACAAATATTAAATTATTGATGTTAAATATTTATTGTATTCATATTTTGAACTTTGGTATATTGTGTTACTCGCGCGCTCAAAATTCATCCCTCCTCCATTTTCATTTTTCTTTGCTTCCTTTCTTCAAGATTAGAAACCCAAGGTTTGGTGAGTGTGAAAGAGAAGATTACTCAACTTCATTCTTCTTGTTTGATTCGAAAACGAAGAAAAACGGTGTTAGGGATTTCAAAACCGTCAAACACAAACCTCCCTGTTCCATCTAGATCTAAGCTTCGTTTCGCGAAGAGATAGAAGGGAAAGTTGCTCACCACCACACTACGGTGCTAGTGGACTAACTTGGAAGCGACATCGCGAGCGGAGATTTTATCGGAATTACTCGCGGTACCGGAAACGCACGTTGAAGCTATCGTTAAGGTAAGGGCTCCTTCCAAACTTCTAGTTTGCATTTAGGGACTTATCTGTGGTTGTGTTGAAAAGAATTTTGTTAGGGTTTGAGTATTGATTTGGGGGAAAATGAATCTAAGGCTTTATGGGTAAAATCTTAGAGTTAGGTTTTGGTTTTATTGATGAATGTTTCGTTGAAAATGAATTTAAACTCATTTATGTATGATTTTGAGTAAATGAAACTTGTTGTGTTTGAGTGGTAGATTGTGTTAATTTGTGTTCGTCGTATTTGACATGTTCTCAGTTATGCCGATGAAATTTGATGTGTTTTGGTGTGGATTGTGGTTTGGATCTGATAATATGTTTTGAGTTTGTTCGGTGTGGAATTTGAAAATCATTAGAGTTAAACGAGTATTAAAAATGGGGAATCTTTTAATATCTCTACATTTACGATTTCCGCTTTTTCTTTTAGTAAATCGTGTTGACCCGTGATAGGTGACACCATGGTAACTGTACTGACCCGTGATAGGTGGTACATTTACGATTCCCGCTTTTTCTTTTAGTAAATCGTGTTGACCCGTGATAGGTGACACCATGGTAACTGTACTGACCCGTGATAGGTGGTACATTTACGATTCCCGCTTTTTCTTTTAGTAAATCGTGTTGACCCGTGATAGGTGACACCATGGTAACTGTACTGACCCGTGATAGGTGGTACATTTACGATTCCCGCTTTTTCTTTTAGTAAATCGTGTTGACCCGTGATAGGTGGCACCTCGGTAAACAGTACTGGTCTGTGATAGGCGGTACGTTTACGATTCTCGCTTTTTCTTTTAGTAAATCGTGTTGACCCGTGATAGGTGGCACCTCGGTAAACAGTACTGGTCTGTGATAGGCGGTACGTTTACGATTCTCGCTTTTTCTTTTAGTAAATCGTGTTGACCCGTGATAGGTGACACCTCGGTAAACTGTACTGACCCGTGATAGGTGGTACGTTTATGATTTACGCTTTTTAGTAAATCGTGCTGACCCGTGATAGGTGGCACCTCGGTAATTGGTACTTTGGCCTGCGATAGGCGGTACAATTATGATTTACGGCCCTTCGAGGAGGGTTTTGGTTTGGAATTCCGAGTCCATGCATTTTGGCATATACGCATTGCATTAGGGTGCTTGGCACACGAGTCGTGTTTGATTCAAGTTTATGATTGAGTGTTCTGAATTTGATTTGTCGTGATAATTGTGTTGAAATTGCTAGGTGATATGAATTGGTTATTGTGCGTAAGTGTGATGGGTTGTAAAACTAATTCGAAACTCAGTTTGTCGTGGTAATCGTGTGGGAATTGCTAAGTGTTAAGATGTGGGTTTGTGTATGAATGGGATTGGATTAGTTTATGTATTTTTGGAAGGATAAGCAGGGAAATCGATTCCCCAATCGATTTGATGAGTTGCAGGGACTTTGCTTCATTGGCAAAATCGATTTGCCAATCGATTTTGTGATCTGTTTTTTAAAACCATTTAAGAAATCGATTTGGAAATCGATTGGCCTTAAGTCAGGAACTCAGCAAAACTGTCAAAATCGATTTGGAAATCGATTTGGCAATACAGGAACTTATCAGAACTGACCAAATCGATTTGGCAATCCATTGGCTCAGTAAAAATCCTTATTTTGAGTTAGATAATCGATTGCTCAATTGATTTATCAATGCTTTGGTCAGTTGTGTATTACTTGATGGTTTGAGAACTTTATTTTGACTTCATTATTAATTGGCAAGCATTACATGAACTTTTAGCATATGAGAAATCCTTTTAAGGGCATGCTTAGTTGAAAGGTTATTTTGTACATTTAAAACTTAAATGTTATGTGTTATCTGTTAATTTCGGTTGGTGGCCCTTTACAACTATTGTGGAAATATGGGCTTTGCCCTCAGATGAGAGCCAGGATGATCCTGCCTGTTCATACCCTACAGATGGGAATGCTTGACTGGAGCTATGTAGGAGGATCTCACGGGGCGCGTGGAGATCACTCAGGGTGTATAGTTTTTGGTAGGATATTCAGATTAGGTTGATGTATAGGGACTAGATGTCCTTCTTTTTGGGTTGCAGTATTTTAATTCGGAAAACTGTACCTATACTAATATTGTCTGTTTGACATGTTATTTATGATGGGGTCTATGTACCACCTTTTGAAGTGTAAATACTTTGGATTCGTATTTTGAGAAACTTTTCCGCTGCTTGTAAATTATAATGACTCAACTATTTATCCAAAGGTATTTCCTTATTTGTTTTTCTCTGTTTTATTTTAATTTCTTTAAAAAAAAAAAATACACCTTCGCTTTGAAAATCGGGGTGTTACATATTGCCTCAATTTGAAACTTGACTTGTAGCATTGTATTTCTATAACTATTATAACTTCTCTTGTGATGTTAAACCATAATGACATTAATTTGTTAGAATCTACATTATATTCTAGATCATTAATGTGGGTGTTGCAATAATAAATATATTTAAGGCATTGACAATTCATTTAACAACATTTCAAAAATCAATTAGCTTAGTACGACTGGCATGACACAATGAATCAATTAAACACATATTACATCTAATATTTCAATCATGAAGTGAATGTCCTAGTTACTCACTATGATTAATAGATAATATAAAACATATAAATTTAGTCAACATTAGCTAACTACTTCATTTGAATGAAACAAAAAATGTGTCAAATGTATTGTCAAATTTATCTAACTTCTCGAACAATAACGTAGTAATTTTACTCTTTAAAACATGACGAGTTTAAATCATATCACCAATTACTTAACAAGTTTCACTTAAGTCAAATAAATAGAGCAATATTTAAATTGTTTCGTACCTTTAAGAATTTCAAGAGAAGCACACATAACAACTCAAAGATATGTCTATAACTTAATAATTTTAGAACTAATGACCATAATCATAGTGAAAGAGCGAAAATGTTCACATAATTTCAAAACACACTAAAGATTTAAATTAATTTTGAAGTCTTATACACAAGATTGATTCATAGCAACTTCTACAACAATTCAAAGTTCTTATCAAAAGATACAATACATTACACACATAAGATATATCATAATGCATTTATTTAAAGTTACTTACAACCATAGAATAACCACATCATAAATTATATTATAGAACCCAAAGTAATCTTTAAACATCCAATAATCATATTATATTATGTGAGATTTACAATCAATCACTCTATAATAATAAAAAGAAAAAAAAATAAGAAGCCATTAATACATATACTTTCTCACAACAAAACATATTTAATAATTAAATCACTAAAATGATATAAAAGATGAACATGTTTTTCAACTATTCCAAAGGTAACATTAACAAGTATTTCTAATAGTAATAACAATAAGTTATTGTCACCTCTTTTATTGACGTTTAGTCTTCGCGGTAGCTAGTTCCTCCTACTACAAGAGACAATTACTTATGGTAACCATAACGATAAATATTCAACTTCAAATACAAATAATTAAAATACTATTTTCACATGGTTTGAGAGTGCGAAGGCGGCACCATAACTCATACTCTTTACTTTTCAAGTTAAAAAATCTTAGTTACACATTCACAATAATTTACTTGTGAATTGCAAGTAGTAACATCAACAAAGAAATTATACTTACAACAATATATAATCGATAATTAGAATGAAGAAATATAGAATTATCTATCTTGTAAACACTTTCAACTACTCGAAACACTATACAAAAATTCTCAACACTAATTCACATGAACATATATATGTTCACATAACTAATTCAACAATTTACACCATGATAAATAACTACTTCCTAGAAGGTAGTATAACACATTAACAAACTAATAAGAATCAAGTAGTGCAAAAACCATCTTCAAGTTAAATAATATTCTAAAATTTAATTTCTACACTTAATTATAATAAATGTATCACTAATCATTCAGCACCATAAAATAAATTTTTTCTAGAACTCAAATTTTTTTCTTAAATTACTTTTTAATAAATCACATGTTTTCTTTTTACATTATTTTTAAAATCAATAAGATTTATAAATTTCATTCATACTTTAACCATAATAACACCTTTTGAAATATTTAAACACTCTAAAATAATTATTTTCAACTTGTATTTTTGAAATAGTAAAAAAAAATATTTCATATTCAAACGGTTAAATAATTGTAACCAGAAAGGGAGGTACATACTCAATTCAAAAGGTGAGGGATGTCATAATTCTTGAGACATTATAATACTGGGTTACCTATACTTCTGGTTACCTATTGAGGCATTATAATACTGGGTTCTTGGAGAAGCAAGGAAGTAATACTTGGCTAGGAGAGGCTTAGAGAATACTATAAGCCTAGAGAGATTGAGTTAACTCACTATAAGGTAAGGAATATATAGATGTCGCAACAATTGTTAAAAACTAGTACAAAAATATTTGTGTTTTTCTTCTCCCTTATCTCTTTACTTTTGCTTTGGGATGCCTTGTGTGTTATCTTGTATTGTGTTTTTTTTTAATAAGTAAAAGTTTTTGATAAAGAATCTATTTTAAACAACAAAGAAAATTTAAAAAATGGTAGATGAGTCTTCATCAGTTCTTGTTTTTAAACATTTTATTATTAGTTTTATTTGTAGATTTATTTATTTTCTTGTAGTTTTATAGTCATTATAATAAAGAAAATGAATTTTAGTTTTTTTGAATCAATTTGAATGTTTCCCTACTAATCCTTTCTAACTAGACAAATTCTTCATAGTATTTTCTTCTTATTTTGATGTTACAGCTTAATTACATTGAGGAACGAACACTCGGGAAGTTACAGCGGGTTACTACAGATACAAGATAGTTCTCGAAATGCAAAATTTCCTTTTATTGGAGTCTGGAGGGCAACAGGAAGGAGCTAGGGCGCATTGCATTTGTCATTGTGTTGCAGTTCCTTTGTAGGTACATTTCTATGGAACAGGGAGGCCTTGTAGTGCATTATGTTGCGCCCATAACAATTACGAGCAAGCATGTATTCCAAAATCCTTTTTAAACAAAAAATTGATATTTTATTAGGGTTCTAAATTTTGAATTTTGAGGAAGAGGCAGCTACACCTTAGAGGAGTTTTTGTGCAACTTTTATGTGTAATCTTATTCTTTCTTTATATTTTCTATCAAACATCATGAGTGGCTAATTTGCATATTGATTAGAGATTAGATGAACCTCCTTGAGTTTATGTAATCTTGGTTTTTTATTTACTATTTATGCAATTGTAAAATGTTTGATTATTCATCTATTTTTATGTGTTTGATCACCATAGAATTAAACCTAGGAATTCTTTCACCATTGAGAAATAAATTGTAATAGCCCAAACTAAAATAGATGATCATATTTCAATATTGTTATAGGAATATAAAATATTAGCATGTGTCGTAAGAAATTAACGTGCGTACATGATTTTAATAACAAGCTTGATCACTTGAGGAACTAGGGTTCGTTGTTATAAAAAAGGGATTTTGAGTAAAGAAATTGGTCTTAGTCTAGTTTTTTAAGTTGATGTAATCACATACTTTAGATTGTTAAAATAGTAAATTAATAATTACCCAGTGATAAGAAGGTGATTCGAATTCCTAATTATGTTTTTCATATTGAATTTTCTCTAATTATTTATACTTTTGTTCAAAATTATAAATCAACTTATAATTTTTTTGTTACCTAAGTGTTTACAACTTTGTTGTGACGAATAATTTAATAACAATCATTGTGGTAACAATTTTATTTGTCACTTTATTACTTGAAAGATGTGGTACACTTGTCAATGAGTTACCAATTGTCAACATAATTTAAATCCTCCAGCTTTCTCGTATTTTTCCGTATCTTCAAAAACAATGAAAAAACATTAAAGTGTAAAAAAATTATAGTTGATATTTTATAATTGTTCTCATTCTATATCGATGATATTAATCAAATACTAATTTAAACCGATTCTTTAATGACAAATATTTATTTAATTTAACGATTTACATTAAAAATAAGAAGATGAATAAAACATAAGGCAATATATGAAATAAAGGATAGGTAAGTAATTTAATAGTACTACTTTTATTAAATACATAGAATTTAAAAAATTATATACCCGTTGCTTAAAAAGAATAATATATATTTTTTGAAGAACAATACTTTTCGATTAAAAAGTATATATTTTTGTGCATATTATTATAATCAAACTTTATATTCAAATTTTTCTCTATAGTTTTGAGCTGTAATATCAATTATTAATAAATAAAAAATATGCAAAATAAATTGCTATCATTTCATACTTCAACTAATTGCAATTTAAGAAGATAGTTGGACTTTCCACTCATATTTGCTATCATTTGGATTCATTAATTGGTTGAATGTAGTAATTTTTAATATAAATCTTTAATGAGGTTTGTGGTTTGTCTTTGACCAAACATTACTTTCTTCCTACCAAACTTCAAATTACCACGTCATCTTTCTCTAGAAACAAAAAAATTTAAGGTAACAAAAATACATATACTTCTTTAGGAGAAAATTGTTCGTTTTAGCATAAGAGGCAAAGTGAGTTGTATTCAATTATATGTTAAAATATTAATTCATAAAACAACTTACTAATAATTTTGTTTTTTAACTTTTGTTTTTTAATTCAAAATCTAAAATAATTAATGTCAATTTGTATTACTAAATATTATCTATTTAATATAAAAGTATTTTATAGTTTTCCAATATTTTAAATGATAAAAAAATATTTCAATGAGTATGATGACAAATTTAAAAATGCTTAAATTTTATTCAAATATATGTTCAAATATCAACTCATAAAACAACTTACCAATAATTTTTTTTTTATTGTTACTTTTTTATTCAAAATCTAAAATAATTAATGTCATTTTGGATTACTAAATATTATCTATTTAATATAATATTATATTGATAGTTTTCTGATATTTTAAATGATAAAAATAATTCAATGAGTATGATGACAAATTTAAAAATATTTAAAATATGTAAAATAAGTAGTCAACCATGTATACAATAAAAATTGAATAGTAATTAAATAAATTATAAAAGAATTGCAAATCTATTTTAATAATTGTAATTGTCGTTTACTAAATATGAAATATATATCTATAATAGAAATGAATTGGCAATAGTATAAAAGTTGGTTCTCCCTGACATATAAATGTGCCTCCTCCAATCTAATTTTTATTTCATAAAAAATAGCATTTTATTTTCATTGAATATATATAATATATTAAAAAACTTAATAAATTTTTAATTTCTATAAAATTTTAAATTATTTTTAGTACTTGTAAAAAAATGTCATATTTTTTTAGTTCCTTCGTTATTATCTCTTACAAGGAATTTTAGTCCTTAATGAAATAAAACACGTTTAATGGTTCTTTAATTTCTAAGTTTTTAAATGGTTTTATGCAATCATATTTAGAACATTATAAAAAGTTATTCCACCAAATATTTGAATTTTTTAACATAAGATGAACATGTAAATATGAATTTTTTAAACACTATAACTCAAGATAAAATTAATGAAATTTAATATATGGTCTTAAAAATCAATTTTTGAGATAACTTTTTATGAAGTAATTTTTTATAATGTTGTAATCATATTTGCAATATAATCATTCAAAAATATATATTTACATTCTTGCAATAATTAAAACTGTTTGCAAAATAATTTTATAAGGAATAAAAAATGTGAATTTTTTACATGGACTAAAGACAGAATTTTAAAATTTTATAGGAATTAAAAACGTATTTTACCTTATATTAAATGTTATTTAAACTCAATAATATATATTTAAACATTAAAATATTTAATATTTAATAAAATTAATATATTATAAATATCATAGTAAATATTTATTACTCTTTGCTCTAAATTAAAACCAGTCCCATCTCAAATTTGTCATTATAAATAGCGCAACTGGAGTTATAAGAAAAACATAACAAAATCATTGTCCGAATTTCGTTCTTGTTCCTATCTTTTATATTTTCATATCAACACTAGCATGGCTAGAAAGAAGGTGAAACTTGCATACATATCTTGTCACTCGAAGAGGAGGGAAACATTCAAAAAAAGGAAAAACGGTTAGAGATTAGCCTTTGGAACCATGTTTTTGTGTAGTCTTTTTTTCTTTTAACTTTATCATTTATTCAAACTATTTAGTTTTAAAATTTTATCATTCTTTACTCAATCAAATAACATGACTCTTTATATAGTCTCTTTAAATTTTGGAACTTCAATTATTTCTATTAAGAAAAATTGATAGTCGAAAACACTAGTGTCGTCTGCACACTAGTTTTGATAAAGCTTGTATTAGCAAGATTTGCATATCATACATATTTTACCATTCCAAAATGATGTACAATATGAAAATTACTTAGGATCATCAATCGTCACTTGATTAAGCTGTTTTATGTTCTATTTTAATTTTATTTCTTTTAAAAACGACAAAATTTGAATTTATATTTGTAAAAATTCATGCTTTAGGTATTCGTATATGTAAATAAAAATCCTATTCTCCATTTAGTAAATTTTTAGTTTTTCCCTTAATTATATATCATTCATGAATCTAGCTATATATGTTTTTCAATAGGTATACTTAAGAAGGTTAATGAAATCAGCACCCTTTGTGGAATAGAAGCATGTGCAATAATTTATGATAAAAATAATACTCAAGTAGATGTTTGGCCTTCAGAGTCAGGAGTTAAAAGTGTATTGTCAAGATTTATGAGTTTTCCTGAAATGGAACGGAGTAAAAAGATGGTGGATCAAGAGGGTTTCTTGAGGCAAAGCATAGAGAAAGTCTATGAGCAGCTGAAGAAACATATGGAGGAAAGTAGGAAGAAGGAAATGACAAATCTTGTTGGTCAATACATTCATACAGGAGAATTTAATGGCTATTTAATGAGTAAGAATGATCTTAATGATTTCTCGTCTTTTATCGATGAGAGTTTGAAGAATGTCGAACAAAAACTAACACAAATATCAATCGAAGGCAAAGAGGAAGTTGGAAATGGAGCTGAATCAATAAAAATAGAGGGACAGGAAAACATGAGCGATGCCACAATAAGGTTTCTTAGTGGAGGAGATCATCAACAAGCAAATATGGATTATGTAGTCCAAGGACAAGAGACCAACATAGGTGAAGCTATGCAAATTAATTATCCGCAATGGCCTATGGATTTCCCCATGCTGCCATATTTTTATGATAATCTTGATCAAAATGGTTTTTAGTCTCTACTTCTTCATGATTCCTTTGAAAAACTATGCTCTTTTATTGTTTTATCCCTTATATATCTGTGTTTTATAGTTGGTCTTTATGCATGTTGGTTTCAAACATACACATACTTTGGTTTTTGAGTTGTGTTTACTTTTACAATGTTGATAATCATCAATGAAATTAATAGAGTTGTTTGAATAGTCTTTCCTTAGTGTATAGATAAGTTTAATATTAACCCTTATGTATTTTTTTTTTCTCACAACAATTTAGATTAGATATTATGAATGACTTTATAATCAGGGCTTATTTAGTATCATTTTAAAAAAGAATTAAATATATAAATGAATTACGGCAAAATGAACCTAAAATATTTTCATGATACATTGTACTTTGAAAGTTATGGTTTTCTATATTTAAATATTAACTTTTAGTTGCATTTTTACTTTTTATTTATAGATCAATATGACACGTCAATCCAACATATTTGTAGATCTAACATAAATTTTTAGCGATTTATTTTTAAGTGAAATTCATATAAAAATTACACATCCTACAAATATAGTAAGAGTTACACATTCATATAAAAATTATTTTTTGAACTATAAAGAAGAAAATTTAAATTTGGTATCACTAAATATAGTAAGTAATAATTGTATATATTTTTTATTTGTATTGTCGACATAATATAAATATATAAGGTATTATAGTGGAAAAAAATTTCACAATATGATATAGTGCTGAGTAAAGATAAGATGTTATATAAATATTATCGCAATAGAGTTACGATAAAAAAAATGGTGAACTAAGAGAAAATAATTATAAGATCGACCAAAAGCAATATAATATTTCTTTTGGTGTTATTCCGTGAATGGCTTTATGTGATTTTGATTCTACTTGTGAGGTCTAATTTGCGGTCAAGAAATTACACTACGTTTAAGAATGTTAATTTAGCCAAAGTCATGACAACTCTAATCCATCCATTATGAAATTTGGACAAAAATGAAAAAGAAAAATCTATTTTTTAAAAAGAATATAGAAGAATAATTGGATCATTGCATTATCTAACTGCCAGTAGACTTGATATAGTCTTTGCAGTTTGTTTATGTGCAAGATTTCAAACATCTTCTAAAGAATCAAAATTAACTGATGTTAAAGAATTTTCAGATATTTAGCAGGTATTATTGATTTTGGCCTTTTGTAGAGCAAAGATTCTCATATTGATTTTGAAGTCTAATGTGATGTTGATTATGTCGGTAACAAAATTAAAGAAAAAACACAAGTCATGCTTGTCAATTTCTTGGAGAAGCTCTTGTGAGTTGGTGGTGTAGAAAGCATAACACTATTGCAGTCTCAATAACTAAAGTTAAATATGTCTCAATTGCAAATTGTTGCTTACAAGTTTTATGGATAAGAAATATTCCAATTTTTCTTTAAGGTACAAAAATATTCCAATTTTCTATACTAATACAAGTTCTATTAATTTGTCAGAAAAACACATTTAGCATTGAAGATCAAAATATATTGAGATTAAGCATCATTTTATTTGTGATCATGTGAACAAAAAAAATATTGAATTAATTTTTGTTAATATTGAAAATCAACTAGCTAATATTTTCACAAAACCTCTTGTTAAGGATATTTTGAATTTATCAAGAAAAAGTTGAAAATTGTCAAAAATCGTGTTCAATATTGATTGAGCAAAATCCTTAATTTAATTTTTAACATTCAAAATGTTCTTCTCAAAGAAGAAAATGTTCTCTTCTTTGGGAAAGTGAAGCATCTTACACATTATTTTTTCTACAAACCAAGTTTTCAAATTTTAAATGCTAAAACAACCATTAGGTGATATTTTAGCTTGACCTTTTAGATTTCTAACAACTATATTATTCTTGTACTTCCCTCTAAAACTTAAATTTCTAACTCAAACCATATCAACTCCTTCCATCATATTTCTCTTCACATTTTCGAAAACAAAGAATCCCGTTACCAAGAACCAAGGAATTTATGAGAAAGTTTGTTCATGATAGTCCTCCTTCGAACTCACCATCTCCCTCACCTCCACACTAACCAATCTCACGTTCACCTTCCATACCACCTCATTATTCTAAAAGTCTTACACCTGCTCACATTGTTGAAATGGAACCATTGGACATGGCTCCTTCTGCCAATCGTATAGCCTAAGATCCATACATTACAATCACTCCTCCACACTTAGTTAACCCCAAGAAGACCAAATTTGCAGATCCATAAAAAATCAGAAGATCTTCATGCATTCGAGCTAAAATTGGTACCCGGAAGAACATTGAGAAAGACACCATTATACGCATCATCCATGATAGTAATTATGAATCAACTCCTTCTCCACAAAAGATATTCTTCTCTCAAACCTTCTTCTAAAAACCCAACTTCACCCCCTTCTAAACCTTCTCCTAAACTGTAAAAAAAATTTCCCCCACCAAATCTCACACCAAACCAAAATCATCATTTTTTGCCTCCACAAAAACAAAATTCAAATCTACTTTGAAAAGTTTCTGAACTAATCCCTAAAAAACCCAACAAAACCATTTCAAAGAACCAATCTTCTTCAACAAAATCTTTTGAAAAATCTAAAATCAAAATCAAAGGAAAGAAAACACCTCTTTTTGATAGTGGCTATGATTTCACCTTCAAAGAAAAATGGATTCATAAACCAATTGGAATAGGTTAATACTTCAACTTTGGCAATCTTCTTCTCAAAGAGATTGATCTAATGAAGTATACAGATTCATTGGGATGGACAAAGTTCTTTGAAATTCAAGAAGTTTATCACCCAAAAGCCATTTGAAGCTTTTACTTTAGATCACAAGTTTTTGTAGAAAAAAACTTACTTATCTACACCATCAAGGAAACTGACATCACCCTTACCCTTGATGTTTTGGTCAAAAATTTGAAACATCCTAGTGAAGGATCTACATTATATGGCAACTCTTGGTACCAAACCCTCAACGTTGACATATATGAAATCATCAAGGAAATTGATGACTCTTCATCATATGCATATTTTCATTGTTTTTAGTCCTATCTATCTTTAATTATTAGTTAATTTAAGAAGTTATTTTATATATTTTTATTGATTTTAGTTCTTGAATTTGATGAAATTTTTATGTTCTTATTTCCTTGATTAAGTAGATATTTTTCGTAGTTTTGCGTTGTTTATTTGTTTTAATTTAGTGCTGAATTTTGGTGAGAAATCAACATGACCTATGTGGAGTATTTCAGCCATATCTGGAGTTGTAGATGTCCAATGGAAGTCAAACCAAGTGCAAATGAAAGCTACGATCCATAGCTACAACATTCATGAAGACACCAGAACTAAATTCCGAATCAAAAGAGGAGACAAATACAGTATACGTCAGATAGAAGAGGCTTTGTGCCTGAAGCGCAAAACCCGCATCAGGGGCACATTTTGACATTCCTGACACTGTTCAATTGCGCCTGAAGCGCAAATGCCTAACATAGCATAACACATTAAAACATGTTTTTCTCACCTTTTAGGGATCTTTTTTACTATTGGGAAGTTTGGAGACTTGTGCCCTAACAGAGAAACTCATAGATGACTGTTCTTAACACCATTTGAAGAGTTTTATCAAGAATCATTCATGAATTCTTCTTGTAATTCTTCTTTCATCCATATATTTTGTATCTCTGTCTTGAGTAACTTAACCCTATCTGTTAGGGATGAGTGAAACACGATGAAACCCTTATTTTTTTGATTTGATTTCTAGTTATATGAATGAGTTTATTGATTTATTTTTCTCATCTATGTGCTTAATGCTTTGTATTGCTTGATCGACATTAAAATATTCTACGATTCATATTTTGAAATGGAAGTGGACTTTACTAAAGCTTGAGATAAGAAATTCATGATATTGTTGTCTAGGGATAGATGCAAGTCATGAAACCAATTAAATTTGTTGCAAATGCAACTGTTTAAAAAGAGAATTCTTGTACCGTAAAGCTTAATTCTAATCTTAAATCCTGGGTTACATTGGAATTGAAGGCTTTGTTATTAAGACATTATGGCAAGAATAATAAAGAGAATTCATAATAATTCAATAAAGGAATTTAGTAACTAGGATCAAATTAGAAACCAAGGTTGGATCCGAAGTGAAACTTATCCCTGACATTTTTCTTATTATAAAGGATCAATTTTATTACCGTTGTTAATTTTAAATATCATTTCAATCAATTCGGGAACTTTTTGTTCAATTTTAGTAATTGAATATAATTCAATAGTAAAACGCAATCCTTGAGTTCGACACTCGGTACTACCGTTTTAATTATTACTTGCAACAATTCAGTACTCTTGTTGAAACGCTATCATATTTTTGGCGTTGTTGCCCGAGATTGCCATCTCTTTATTGAGTTATAATTTAGCTACTTAATTGAAATTTTTTACTCTACAATAAAAATTTTTGTTTTTATTTTATTCTAAATTTTGAAAAAAAAATTGTTTTTATGTTATTTTCTATTTTTATTTGTTGAGTCTGTTATTGTCGTGTAGTAGTGGTTTGTCTCTTCTTTGTTTGAGATAACTATTCGATGTAGAGCATGAAAGATTGTAATGATGATATTCTAATACAATTATATAAAGAGTATGATACTTATCTTATATGTGCTATATTACGCATAATTGAGGGACAAATCTTGATAGATACATTTTTAAAAGATCACCCTCATATTGGGCCTCTTAGGTGTGACTTTTGCTAGAAAGACATAGGAATGGAACTTGTTTTGATTAATATGTCCCACCACTAGAATATGAATATATATTGGTCATAGAAGCAAAAAAGGACGAGTGTTATATGAAAAACATCAATTGGGAACAAATTCTACCTCCTAAAATTCTATCCAAAGAGTTAGATAACAAAGACTTTCACGTTAAGGATGTTTTAGTTGAATTCATGAAGAATAACATGGTTTCAATTGAAAGATTTGAAAGTCAATGTGAGAGGTTATTTAAGCAAGTGGTTGAGTTTGAGAAAATGGAGAAGAAGTTGAAGATTGAAGATGACTTCATTATTATGGTGAAGAAGATTAGCAAGAGAAGAACAAGAATGAGGAAAAGAAAAAAGAAGAGATTGACACTAGTAGAAAAATGGCTTTTTAATTCAGCAGATTTAAGTCGTTTACGTGGCACCAGACTTAAAAAATGAGGCGGAAGTATATTTAAGTTGGTTATCCGTATAAACGAGTTAATAAAATGAGGCGGTGGCAATTTTGTAAATATGTGAAACACCGTCAACACGGTTAAATTGTCAACCGACTTAACACATCCCATCATATTTGATGGCTAAATCAGTTAAATTGACAACCGACTTAACAAAATGATGCGGTGGCAATTTTGTAAATATTTAAAACTTTTTTAACGCGGTTATATTAATAATCGACTTAAAACATACTACAATAACATAACATACGGTGCGTTTGTGTAAGGCATATTTATTGCAACTTTTTAGCTTCCACCTTTGTTAACTATTCTATTATAAATCTTTCGTATTCTCTAACAATATTTTCATCACACTCATCGCCCAACTCAGTTTTTATCGTCGTCAATCAGTTTCATCGCCACCTTTTTCAGCCAAACCGCTTCACGCCACCTTTTTCACAATCGCCAAACAGCTTTATCGCCACCATTTCAGGTATGGTTGTTCAGATTATTGAATAATAATTTTACATGAGTAATTTTTTACAATTTTCTACTCTTCTATTGTTTAATATAATGAGACATTAATAAAATGATTAATATATGTGTTCATAATTTCATTTAGATAATATCATATTATTTGAAGGAAAAAAATATACGTCAAATTCATTTTTTTTTTCTAACTATTATTTATTTTACGTTACTTATTTTTAACAAATGATTATGGATCGTAGTTGGATGAAGATATGGTATGATGATTTGTTAAACATGACAAATTTATGAGTGTGACTACTATGTCATGTTACATATGTTGAACATCTTAACATATTTGTTTCATGGATGCAAGTATATAATTTTTTACACGTTGTTATTGATTGTATTTTTTTATATTTGTATGATAAAAAATTATAAGTTGTTATTAATTGTATTTTTTAATGTTCATATGATAAAAAATTAAGATTCAACCGATATTGATTATGTGTTTCTTTTTTTCCAGATCTTTGATGACTCGAGATCAATTCACCCGGATCAAAGTAAAGAAGTTCGAAAATGTTGTGTGAATTTTATTTTGAAATTAATTGAAGAAAATAATGATACTAATATATGTCTATTGAATATTGCTATATTGTGATTTTGTAATTTTGTTAATGGATATCTAATTTTTTTTTCCCGTGTTGTCAAGATTAGTCGGAAATGAGATACATGTACTCTTATATTTTTTTGTATAAATATCAGATATTTTGATTATTAGATGGTTATATAAAATTGTGATTGTTAGTACAAAATTCTTATTTGAAATTTAATACGAAAAATTGTATGGATTAGGAACATGAACACAAAATGAGAAATTTATAAAAAAAAAAAAAATTATTATTTTAACTATATATCTATTAAGTCGGTTGATCAAAATATCCAACTTAAAAAGATGATGTGTTATATTGAATTTATGATGTTTAAGTCGGTTAATCTGAATCGACTTAATATGATGACGCTCTGTTAAGTCGGTTCATGAAACGAGTTAAAAAACAACATGTTTTTTAAGTCGTTTGCTGTTAACTCGGGTACGGAACCGACTTAAAATGTACATTTTAACCGACTTAAAAAGACAAAATTCTACTAGTGTGATGAAGTTTGAGATTTAATATTTGCCTTGTTCATCAATATCCAATTGAAAAGAACATGGAAGTAACATAATTTATTTCTCAAGTTCATGGAATTTCTACCAAACAAAAAGAAGAAGAAGGATGATGTGTTCTTCGTGTCATATATATCACCTTGACAATAGTTGAGGTGTCAAGCTAATGATTTTAAAGAAACACTTCGTGGGAGGCAACCCATAGGTTGAGGTAACTTTTATTTTTGCAATCTTAATTTTGTTATATGAATTTGTTTCTTTTTAATTGTGTGTAGACGTGAACTACGATGAAGAATTGTTAACAACTTGAAGTTAGTCTTAAACTATATGTTTCGGATTTTGAAATTTAAATTCTATTTCTTTGCTTATATTATTGATCAATTAAATGAGTTTCACTAATGCATTTATTGTTGATTACTCCTTGATTGTCGAAGTCTCACTTGTCATTTTTTTTAAAATAAATAAATAAATTTTATAGTGCCATGGTTGGCATTATTTTGACAGTTCATATTTTCTCTTATTATTCTAGTTGTGAGCTTTTGGGCCTAAACACTTTAATTCTTTGTTGTCTGATTATCCAAACATGTGTTATCCCTTCAGAACTTGCACGAATTCTGACTTGCATCACTTGTAATTTATGCATACAGTGAGACAATTTTATTTGATCGTTTGAGCATTTCTAACTACCCTATGCAAATTTTATCCTTTGCTAGACCCTTTGAGCCTTGCCCTTTCTTTCGGTTACTAACCACATTACAAGGTCAAAGACCGAACTTTAACTCACTCACCTTACTTGGAGTTAGATAGGAATTTTTTTGTCTTACTTTGGTTAAATTCTAAGTTTAGGGTTGCTCATGGGATAACAACGTTTTAAGTTTGGGGTGGTAATTCTCATAAATAAAATAAATAAATAAATCAAAAGAAAAGAAAAAAGAAGAAGAAAAAAATTAGTTTGTGTACTTTGAGAAATAACATCTTCTTGGTTCTTGTGTGTCAATGTTTGGGAATCTCCACAATGAAAATGTGAAGAAAAAAAATGGTAGAATAATTGGTATCCCAAAATGTCCTACCCTTACCTAAGCTCCATTACAACCCGAAAGTCCTCCAAAATTGTATGTGTTTGTTGCAATTGTGAATGCTAACTATAACTTTTTCAAGCCTATGGCAGCGTGATGCATGTTCTAGAATTTGAGTGATAAATTCACAACCCTTGCTAAACACTTGGGAGAAATTTTGGTGAGATTTTGAGAATAAAGAGTCGAACTTGATAAATAAATGTTAAGTGCACAAATGGTGTTGTTGTTTTTTTGTAAGCAACCATGGAGCATGATGAATATTTTGTAGTAGTTGGAACATTGAGAATTGAGTTTCATTTTATTTGAGAAATTAAGTTTAAGTTTGATTTTAAGTGTACCAAATATGAAATTAATTGTTGCTTGGGGACAAACAATAGATTAAGTTTGGGGTTGTGATGATTATTCATCATATGCATATTTTCTTTGTTTTAGTCTTATCTATCTTTAATCATTAGTTAATTTAAGAAGTTATTTGATATATTTTGTTGATTTTAGTTCTTGGATTTAATGAAATGTTTATGTCCTTATTTCCTTGATTAAGTAGAGATTTTTTATAGTTCTGTGTTGTTTCTTTGTTTTAATGCAGTGCTGAATTTTGGTGAGAAATAAACATGACCTATGTGGAGTATTTCAACCATATATGGAGATTTAGATGTCCAATAGAAGTCAAACCAAGTGCAAATAAAAGCTAAGATTTAGCTGCAACTTTCATGAAGATACCGGAACGAAATTCTGACTCAAAAGACGAAAAAAATACAATATACGTCAGATAGAAGAGGCTTTGCGTCTGAAGCGCAAAACTCGCGCCCGGGGCGCATTTTAACATTCCTGACGTTGTTCAATTGTGCCTGAAACGCAAATGTCGCGCCTGAGGCACGCGACACACACTAGAACACATTAAAACACATTTTTCTCACTTTTTAGTGATTTTTTTTACTATAGGGAAGTTTGGAGACTTCTGTCGTAGCAGAGAAACTCAGAGACGGTTGTTCTTAATACCATTGGAGAAGTTTTATCAAGAATCATTCATGAGTCCTTCTTGTAATTCTTCTTTAATCCCTTCTTTTGTATATCTGTCATAAGTAACTAAACCATATTTGTTAGGGATGAGTGAAACAATATGAAACCCTTATTTTTCAAAGTTAATTTCTACTTATATGAATGAGGTTATTGAATTATTTTTATCATCTATGTGCTTAATGCTTTTTATTTCTTGATTGTAACACCCCGTTTTTCAAAGTGTGAGTGTATTTTTTTTTTCAAAAGGAATTAAAATAAAACCGGGAAATAAATAAGGTAACACACATTTGGATAAATATTTAAGTCGTAATACAACGACAAATAAGTCAACAGAATTTACGAGCAGCGGAAAAATTCTCAATCCATGAATTCAAAAGATATACATAACAAAAGTAGTACAGTCTTCCAGTTTAAAAATAAACGCAACCCAAAAGAAAGACATTTGTTCCCTCTGTGACAACCTAGTCTGATCATTTTACAAAACAACTAAACACCCTGAGTGATCCCCACGCGCCCCGTGAGATCCTCCTAACGTAGCTGCAGTCAAGCGTTCCCATCTCCATTCCCGTCCGTAGGGTACGAACCGGTAGGATCGTCCTGACTCCCATCTGAGGGCAAAGCCCAGATTTCCACAATAATTGTAAAGGTCACCAACCGAAAATAACAGTTAACACATAACATTTAAGTTTTTAAATGCTCAAAATAACTTTTCAACTATGCATGCACCTTAACAGCATTTTCCATATGCTAAAAGTTCATATAATGCTTGCCAAGTAAAAATGAAGTCAAAATAAAGTTCTCACTCCCTTAAGTAATACATAACTAACCAAGACATTGATGAATCAATGAGCAATCTGTTATCTAACTCAGAATGAGAATTTTAACTGGGCCAATCGATTGGGCAATCGATTTGGGTGAAGGATTTTAGTGAAAACTGAACCCTGGGCTTAATTCAATCGATTGGGAAATCGATTGAGTGAGTACTGAGCCCCCTGGTTTTAAGCCAATCGATTTCCAAATCGATTTGGTCGAATATGGATGAGTCCCTAACTTAAGGCCAATCGATTTCCAAATCGATTTCCTGAAGGTTTTTAGTGAAATTTTGAACTCTGGCTTGATTCAATCGATTGGACAATCGATTGACAGGATAGCTGAGCCCCTGACTTAAGGGCCAATCGATTGCCAAATCGATTTCTTAAATGATTTCGAAAAACTGATTACAAAATCGATTGGCCAATCGATTTTGTAATCAGTTTTTCGAAATCATTTAAGAAATCGATTTGGCAATCGATTGGCCTTAAGTCAGGGACTCACCCATATCCGACCAAATCGATTGGCTTAAAACCTGGGGCTCAGTACTCACTCAATCGATTTCCCAATCGATTGAATCAAGCCAGAGTTCAAAATTTCACTAAAAACCTT
>NC_021164.2:43036184-43039543 GCF_000331145.2 Cicer arietinum
CCCCCCCTAAAATTAGTTTTGTCCTCGAAACTATGCGTCGATAAATAGCTCTGGGTGTTGTTCTCTCATCTTGCTCTCCAATTCCCAAGTCGCATCTCCAGTAATTGGGTTCCAAATCACCTTGACCAACGAAACATCCTTGGTCCTCAATCGCTTAATCTTCCTGTCCTCAATTCTCACAGGTGGTACTTCGAATGACAAGTTATCGTTCAGTTGGATTGTGTCTGGTTCGATCACATGAGATGGATCTGCAAGATATTTCCTCAACTGTGATACATGAAACACGTCATGAATGTTGGACAGTATCGGAGGCAATGCAATCCGATAAGCAACAGGCCCAATTCGTGCAGAAATCTGATATGGTCCAATGAATTTCGGAGTCAACTTCTTCGATTTCAATGCCCTACCAACTCCCGTAGTAGGTGTGACTCTCGGAAACACATGGTCACCCTGTTCGAATTCTAAAAGTCTGCGACGCTTGTCCGCGTAACTCTTCTGACGACCTTGTGAAGTCTTCATTTTCTCCTTGATTTTCCTTACCTTAGTTGTAGTCTGTTGCACCATCTCTAGTCCGACGATCATATTTCCACCGTCCTTATACCAACACAAGGGCGTTTGACACTTGCGCCCATATAAAGTCTCATCTGGAGCCATTCCAATACTTGCGTGGAAACTATTTGTTTTAGGTGAACTCAATCATAGCTTCGTTCCGAATGCTTCGTGCAATGCTCCCAAAAATGTGATGTGAACTTCGGATCACGGTCTGATACAATACTCGATGGTACTCCGTGTAATCTCCAAAGGTCGCAACACCCCAGTAGTTCGCTGATGTTCCACCTTGTACGGAACATCCATCTAGTACCAAACCTAAACGCTAAGTATGACACCGACACATTGAGTACAATGTATCATTACCTAATGATAGGGCTTCCCATCCATACCAAGAATGATCTTGGGTTAATGTAGAGGTAAACAATCAAATTAATCGAGAAGTCCCTATTCTGAATGGTTATTTGACAATGTAAACATGCATAATTTACTGTCAAAGTCTTAACAGTAAAGCAGACACAGACAACTTCAAACGATTTACATGATCCATAGCAATGAAGGAATGGGTTGCCCCTGAATCAAAAAGTGTAGTTAGGGGGTTACCTGTAATCGCACAGTCATATTGAATTAGATCGCTAGATATATTTCCAACTTCAGCGTCGACGCAATAAACATGTCCTCTAGCAGTAGGAAGAGTAATCCTAGCTACATTCACCATTGGTTCCACCTTCGGAGCCTTGCAATTCCTTGCAAAGTGCCCTGGTTTATGGCAATTGTAGCAAGTAGTACTGTTAAAGGTACAAGCATAAGCATAATGTCCCTCTTCTCCACATCGGAAACATCGTATACCTTGTCCCACTTGCCTCCCAAAGTCTTGGTTCCCTGGGTTATTAGTACAATGTATCATTACCCAGTGATAGGGCTTCCCATCCATATCAAGAATGATCTTGGGTTATTGTAGAGGTAAACAATCAAATTAATCGAGAAGTCCCTATTCTGAATGGTTATTTGACAAGTAAACATGCATAATTTACTGTCAAAGTCTTAGCAGTAAAGTAGACACGGACAACTTCAAACAATTTACATAATCCATAGCAATGAAGGAATGGGTTGCCCCCGAATCAGAAAGTGTAGTTAGGAGGTTACCTGTAATCGCACAGTCATATTGAATCAGATCGCTAGATAAATTTCCAACTTCAGTGCCGACGCAATACACCTGTCCTCTAGCAGTAGGAAGAGTAATCCTAGCTACATCCACCATTGGTTCCACCTTCGGAGCCTCGCAATTCCTTGCAAAGTGCCCTGGTTTATGGCAATTGTAGCAAGTAGTACTGTTAAAGGTACAAGCATAAGCATAGTGTCCTTCTTCTCCACATCGGAAACATCGTATACCTTGTCCCACTTGCCTCTCAAGGTCTTGGTTCCCTGGGTTATCCCGTCCCCCATTGTTATCATGTGGTCGATTATAAGATTTAGCAACCTGTTTTCCCTTGTTCTGATACTTCGCCCGACTAGGTCCTCCTGAGTTAAAATTCCCTCCTCGGCTAGCTCTCTTATTCTTCATATCCTCAACTTCTCTACATTTTTCCACAAGAACCTGGAAACGTTGAATTCCCAAGGGTAAGACAAAGTCTTGAATCTCATACTTTAGTCCGTCTTGGAAACGATGACAGAAGAATGGCTCGTCAATCTCTTCACGGAAAAATCTGAAATGCCTTGATAGTGATTCAAACTTAGCAGCATATTCGCCCACGGTCATGTTCCCCTGATGTAGTTTCAGGAAATCATCACCCAGTCTAGTCCTGGTACTCATCGGGAAGTATTTGTCGAAAAACTTCCCTTTGAAAGATTCCCAGTTCACCTCCTCATGAGCTGATCTCATCAACAACCTTGTACTCCTCCACCAGTTCTCAGCATCTCCTAGTAGCATATAAGTGGCATAGTTGACCCTCACTCCCGCCTGACAGTTAATCATTTCGAGGATTTTCTCCACTTCTTGGATCCATTGATCCGCTTTCTCTGAATTCTCGGTCCCCTCAAACTTGGGAGGATTGTAACGACGAAATTCTTTTAATCCTCTTGACTCTGCAGCACGGATCTTTCTTCCCCTCTTTTCGAGATCACGTTGAGTCTTGACAGCAGTCTGTGCAGCAACAGAAGCAGCCATGTTATTCATAGCCTCCGCCATTCGATCATCCCTATTGGCATTGGCCCTCGGAACGTCATTCCTCCTTGGCAGCATGGTTTTCCTAAAAAACCATCATCAAGTAGAGTCTTAACACTACTTCAATAATTCTAAGAATAACTTCCGACCACATCAGCACATAATAATTATTATGAACTTGACAACTCGAACCACCTAAACCGACACATGATCAGACAACAACTCGTAACCTTCAATCTAGAACTAGAGGTTCCACAGCCCCCAAAGAAAACCAAACCAAAGCTCTGATACCACAATGTAACACCCCGTTTTTCAAAGCGTGAGTGTATTTTTTTTCAAAAGGAATTAAAATAAAACCGGGAAATAAATAAGGTAACACACATTTGGATAAATATTTAAGTCGTAATACAGAGAAATAAATAAGGTAACACACATCTGGATAATTATTTAAGTCGTAACACACGACAAATAAGTCAACAGAATTTACGAGCAGCGGAAAAATTCTCAATCCATGAATTCAAAAGATATACATAACAAAAGTAGTACAGTCTTCCAGTTTAAAAATAAACGCAACCCAAAAGAAAGACATTTGTTCCCTCTGTGACAACCTAGTCTGATCATTTTACAAAACAACTAAACACCCTGA
>NC_021164.2:43041726-43047674 GCF_000331145.2 Cicer arietinum
AGACATTAAGAGATTCCCTATTCTTAACGCCCAGTTAACTTAAACGATTTTCAAAAACAAATATTAAGTAACTGAGACATTAAGAGATTCCCCATTCTTAACGCCTAGTTAACTTAAACGATTTTCAAAAACAAATATTAAGTAACTGAGACATTAAGAGATTCCCCATTCTTAACGCCTAGTTAACTTAAACGATTTTCAAAAACAAATATTAAGTAACTGAGACATTAAGAGATTCCCCATTCTTAACGCCTAGTTAACTTAAACGATTTTCAAAAACAAATATTAAGTAACCGAGACATTAAGAGATTCCCTATTCTTAACGCCCAGTTAACTTAAACGATTTTCAAAAACAAATATTAAGTAACCGAGACATTAAGAGATTCTCCATTCTTAACGCCTAGTTAACTTAAACGATTTTCAAAAACAAATATTAAGTAACCGAGACATTAAGAGATTCCCTATTCTTAACGCCCAGTTAACTTAAACGATTTTCAAAAACAAATATTAAGTAACCGAGACATTAAGAGATTCCCCATTCTTAACGCCCAGTTAACTTAAATGGTTTTCAAAACAAAACATTCAGTAAACAAGACATTAAAAGATTCCCCATTCTTAATACTCATTTACTGAACGATTTTCAAAAACAAACATTAAGTAATCGAGACATTAAGAGATTCCCCATTCTTAACGCCCAGTTAACTTAAACGATTTTCAAAAACAAATATTAAGTAACCGAGACATTAAGAGATTCCCCATTCTTAACGCCCAGTTAACTTAAATGATTTTCAAAAACAAACATTCAGTAAACAAGACATTAAGAGATTCCCCATTCTTAACGCCCAGTTAACTTAAACGATTTTCAAAAACAAATATTAAGTAACCGAGACATTAAGAGATTCCCCATTCTTAACGCCCAGTTAACTTAAACGATTTTTCACAAACAAACACTCATTAAGTAAACAAGACATTAAGAGATTCCCCATTCTTAATACTCATTTAACTTAATGGTTTTCAAATTCCACACAAAACAAATTCAAACAAATTCTCACATTCAATTTATAATTCACACCAAAACACATCAATCAACAAACATCGAGTATGAACATGCCAAATACGATGAACACAAATCAATATAATAAATTTCATTTATTCAAAATCTTACATACATGAGGTAAAATCATTTTTCCCAAAACAATACTCCAATCCTAACACAATTCGTTTCCACACAACCACAGATAAGGCCCTAGATGCAAACTAAAAGTTTGGAAGGAGCCCTTACCTTCGCGTTAGCTCTAACGTGCGTTTCCGGTACCGCGAGCAAATCCGGTAAAAATCTCCGCTCGCAACGTCGCCTCCAAATTGGTCCCCTAGCACCGTAGCGTGGTAGTGAGCAACTTTCCCTTCTAACTCTTCGCGAAATGAAGCTTGGATCTAGAAGAAACGGAGGGGTTTGTGTTTGAATCTCAAATACCGTTTTTCTTCGTTTTCGAATCAAAGAGGAAGAGTGGAGTTGCGAAACCTTTGTTCTAACTCTCACCCAACCTTGGGTTACTAGTTTTGAAGAAAAGGAACGAAAAAGAAAGCAAAACCAAGAAGGAGAAGAAATGGGTTTTCGCGAGGCACGGGAGGAAGAAGATGGAAAATTGGAATTTTCTTTCCTTCCTTTTTCCTTTCTTTGTTTTTCCTTCCTTTCTATTTCCTTCTTTCCTTTATATAACCTTTTCTCTTCCTTTTCCTTCCTTCTAATTTCCTTTCTTTCTATTATCTCCATGCAAACATATATATATATATATATATATATATATATATATATATTAAATATATATATATATATATATATATATATATTAAATATAACTTAACAAATATCTCAAAATATCTAGATATTTGTTAAATTACCATTTCACCCGTAACGCATTAAATTCTCCGTAAAGGATTTACCGCACTTAATTTAAATTTATTTATCGACGAGTAATTCTAAACGGTGTCAAAATAACTTTTTGATCCTATAAACTCCATAATATTATTAACTTTGGCTAAAAAGCCTCCGAGCCAAAATCCAAAACATATAAAATACATAAGGTGTACTTTAAAATTATGGGTCTTACATTGATCAACATTAAAATGTTCTAGGATTCGTATTTTGAAACGGAAGTGGACTTTACGAATACATGATATGAGAAATTCATGATATTGTAGTCTAGGGATATATGCAGGTCATGAAACCAATTAAATTTGTTGCAAAGGCAATAGTTTAAAAAGAGAATTCTTGTACTGTAAAGCTTAATTCTAATCTTAAATCCACTAAGGAATTAGGAGTTACTTTGGAATTAAAGGTTCTGTCATTAAGACATTAGAGCAAGAATAAGAATGAGAATTCGTAATAATTCAATAAAGGAATTTAGTAACTAGGATCAAATTAGAAAACAAGGTTGGATTCGAAGTGAAACTCATCCCTGGAATTTTTCTTATTATAAAGGATCAACTTTATTACTGTTGTTAATTTTAAATTTTATTTTAATAAATTCGAGAACTTTTGTTCAATTTTAGTAACTAAATATAATTCAATAGTAAAATGCAATCATTGAGTTTGAAACTCGGTACTACCGTTTTAATTATTACTTGCAACAATTCAGTACTCTTGTTGAAACACTATCAGAAATATTTGTGGATCAAACCATTCTTGACTCCCATAATTTCAAACCTGATTTCAAAATGTTACACAACATTTGTCAACATTGTTTACTTCATATACCAAGAAACAAGAATAAGGTTTATGACTATGACCTCTTGCTTATGTACCATCTCTTTCAGGGTCTCAAAATGAATCTCCCCTACATGATTTTTATCATATGATGTTTGCAGGTCAATAAATGGAATAGTTGTTTGAAGATATTTTGGAAGAAACAAAACATTTTCCTAAAAAATGAAGTTCTACATAAGACTATTGTTGATATGCTAGAGTATGCTACTAATTTTGATCATGCAATGAACAATGATCAAATCAACTCTAATACGATTGTTGAATATGTGAGATCAATGTTGAGACAAAATATCTCTCAAATGGTTTTAATGATAACAAAATTGTTTAAAAGATTATGATTGTGGTTAATGAATAATATGTGCTTTTGAGTGAATTCTTATTAGTAAACAGGTTACTCGTCATTAAGATAAAGAGGAGAAAAATATGACTCAATCCATCAAGTCTTCAAAACTGGAGGATAGACAGACAAAGGGATGAACCTTTAAGAGGATGAACTTTCAAAGATGCAAAATATTCAACGTCATTGAAACAATGATTTCTTGGCATAAAGAGAAGATAAATCAGTGTCAAAGAATGAAAGAAAAAGCAATTTAAATGAAGAGGTCAAAGGTCATAGTTTATATGACAGAGGATGGATGTAATACCCCGATTTTTAACAGCGTGAGTGCATTTTTTTTCAAAACAAATTAATAAAAATACCATGTAGTAACACAAACGACAAAAGTAATAAATAAATACATCATAATAAACAACTGACCAAAAATAGTTTGTTTCAAATACATAAGTTCCATTGCGACAACAACATGGCAATAAGGAAGGGAGAATAAATAAAATTCATAAATAAAACCCTAAGCTGATCATTAATCTAATTGATGGTGACTGGATACTGAGGATCCACAAGCGGCATCAAGCCTCACTGCTTTCGATTACAAATCAAAACTATCGCTATGCCACGTCTTCGACGTCGTTGCAATTCCAGCATGACTCCAAACTCTAATAACCTGAGGCGTAATCCCGATCCACAATAATGTAAAGGGTCTCCAACCGAAATTAACAAATAACACTTGGCATAATTTTTATATTATCAAATGCTCAAGAGAAACTTTCATCTCATCATACTCCTCGAAAGGGTTTTCATATGTCAAAAATGCATAAACAATGTTGAAAAATGAAGTTTTTGACAAACTATATTGTCGTATTCGAATACAACATTTTCGTAGCCGAATACAAGTCAAGTCAGTGGCAAAAACAACATGTTCTTATTCGAATACGACGTGGAAATTTTACATAAAAACTGAACGTTACATATGTGTATTCGACTACACACTGCATGTAGCTGAATGCAACTGCTAAATATTGCAGGTTTTTTAATTTTAAAAAGGCTCTGAATCATTTCCACTTACAATACAAAGTCCATCAATAACTGATAGTGTTTCAGCAAGTGTACTGAATCGTTCCAAGTAATAATAAAACAGTAGTACCGAGTGTCGAACTCAAGGATTGCATTTTACTATTGAATTATATTTAGTTACTAAAATTGAACAAAAGGTTTCCGAATTGATTGAAATAATATTTGAAATTAACAACAATAATAAAATTGATCCTTTATAATGAGAAAAATGTCAGGGATGAGTTTCACTTCGAATCCAACCTTGGTGTCTAATTTGATCCTAGTTACTGAATTCCTTTATTGAATTATTACCGAATTCTCTTTATTATTCTTGCCCTAATGTCTTAGTGACAGAACCTTTAATTCCAAAGTAACCCCTAAGCATTACCGTATAGAAATTCTCTTGTAAATTATTGCTTTGCAACTAATTTAATTGGTTTCATGACCTGCACCTATGTCTAGACTACAAATTCATGAATTTCTCATCTCAAGCATTCGTAAAGTCCACTTCCGTTTCAAAATACAAATCGTAGAACATTTTAATGTTGATCAAGCAATAAAAAGCATTAAGCACAGAGATGAGAAAAATAATTCAATAAACTCATTCATATAACTAGAAATCAAATCATAAAAATAAGGGTTTCATCTTGTTACACTCATCCCTAACAAATAGGGTTTAGTTACTCATGACAAAAATAAAAGAGATAAAGATTAGAGAAGAATTACAAGAAGGATTGGCAGAGCCTGATGCTGAGAAATGCGCTCCAAGCGCTCAGGACGCGCTCCAGGCGCATTTCATCTGTTGTCTGATGTATTGTGCCTTTTACGCATCTTTTGAGTTTGACTTTGGTCCCGGTGTCTTCATGAAAGTTGTAGATATGGATCGTATCTTTCATTAGCACTTGGAATGACACTACTTGGACATCTAGAACTCCAGATATGGCTGAAATACTCCACATATGTCATGTTGATTTTTCACCAAAATTCAGCACTGCACTAAAACAAAACGCAATGTAAAATTACGACAAATTCCTACTTAATCAACGAAATAAAAACAAAAAACATTTTATTAACTCAAAGAACAAAAATCAACAAAATATATCAAATAAATCCTTAATTTAACTGATGATTGAGGATAAATAAGACTAAAATAGTGGGAAAATATGCATATGATGAAGAGTCATCACAACCCCAAACTTAATCTATTGCTTGTCCCCAAGCAACAATTAATTTCATATTTGGTCCTGTTAAATGCACACTTAAATTCAATTTCTCAAATTACATCAAACTCAAATTTCAAAGTTCTTGCTACTGCAAAACATTCATCATGCTCTATGGTTGTTTTCAAAAATACAGACAACAAGATTTGTACACCTTGGCATTCATTCATCAAATTCAACTCTCTCTTCACACAATCTCACCAAAATTTCTCTCAAGTGTTTAGAAAGGTTTATGAATTTATCACTCAAATCCTAGAACATGCATCACGCTACCATAGGCTTGAAAAAATTCTAGTTAGCTATCACAATACAATAAATACATACATTTTTGGAGGACTTCCGGGTTGTAATGGGGCTTAGGTAAGGGTAGGACATTTTAGGATAGTAGGCTTTACCACTTGGAGTTAGGCATACATTTCCACCTTTACAAAAGAACCAAGAAGATATATTTTTTTTTTTACCATAGTACACAAATTGATTTTTTTTTTTCTTCTTTCTTCTTTCATTTTCTTTTTCTTCTTTTTATTTCTTTTCTTTTTGTGAGAATCATCACCCAAACTTAAAAAAGTTG
>NC_021164.2:43048184-43053243 GCF_000331145.2 Cicer arietinum
AGGATTCTCGTTTGGATCGTCCGCTCCTGTTCCGCTATGGTCGCCAGTATACTGGTGAGGTGCGAAAAGATCAGCATAAAACATGCCTCCTGGTGTCTGTTGAGAAGAAGCGAATGCTCGATATAGATTGGTCATCCCCAGTTCTATTCTAGCTTGTCTCTCCCGTTGATTAATCATCAAACGTTCCATCATAGTTTTTAGTCTGCCACATCTTTCCTCGGTGGATGGTTGTGATGGATGTGTAGGGTGGTGATATGGTTCAGTATTTTCTTCTATTGGTGGGGCACCAAGGTCCTCTCCCGGAATTGTGGAGTATTTTTCTATCCACCTAGCAGTGATTGGTGTAGCAGGTTTCACCATTTCTTCACCCTGTTTAGGTAACACTCTCATCTGTTCACATAGTTTGCTTATCAGAGAAGCATAATGGAAGTAGCCGGTCGGAGGGTCAAGAGTTGCTGTCCCCCACAAATCATCAGCTAGTAGTGCACCCACGTTGATTTTGTCGCCTTTCATGATGGCAGTTAGTAGGTATGCTCTGTGAAGTGTTATGTCTAACACATTGGAACATGGTAGTAGCGTGTGAAGAACAAAGGTGCTCCATGCTTTGGCAATTGGGTTGAGATCCACTGAGCGCAGTTTCCTAACCGAGCCATCCCTATTTCGAACCCAATCTGTGCCTGGTCTGCATAAAATGTGTAGGATCTCCTGAGTGTCCACTTTTCTGCTGTAGTCCAACATATCTCGAAAACGGCAGTCCCGATAATTTGGCAGCCCAAACATTGCATTGATGACCTGGGGTGTAAAGGGTACCCTTTTTCCCCTCACATAGCTCACAAATTGGTCGTGTGGAAATGGATCTTCAGAATTCATATCAGAGGCATTGGAGAAGAATTCCACTGCTAAGGACTTGCTTGCTGTGGTAGCGAAGGTGGTTAGCTTCTCCCAGCCTCTGGCCGCAATCATCGTCTGGATGTCAACAAATTCATCTGCTTCCAATCGAAAGTTTTTCTCACTCACAAACTTCTTGATGGCAGGGAGCTTGGCATGGAATTCTTGTGTTGCCGTCGTCTTGAATAAAAATGTATTGTGCAGTGGGGTGGAGGATGTACTTGCGACCTTAGTTCGTTTTGCTTTTTTGGTTGCCATTAAGTCCTTTGATGATGATGGAGGAGGGTTTGGAGAGTGATAATGAAGAAGAGGAGTGTTGAATGAGAAGATAGGGGTTTTGGAGGACTTATAGCCGTGCAAAGCGCTTGGGCGCGCTTGGGAGCGCTTGGGCGCGTGTTGGCCGTGATGAAAGCTGGGAAAAATGCGTTTGGGCGCGCTTGGGCGCACGTTGACAGTAGCAATCCCTGAAAAATGCGCTTGGCTTGCGCTTGGCCGCGCTTGGGCGCACGTTGGCAGTGATAAATCTTGAAAAAATGTGCTTGGCTTGCGCTTGGACGCGCTTGGGCGCACGTTGACAATAGTAAATCCTGAAAAAATGCGTTTGGCTTGCGCTTGGACGCGCTTGGGCGCACGTTGACAGTAGTAAATCCTGAAAAAATGCGCATGGCTTGCGCTTGGGCGCGCTTGGGCGCACGTTGACAGTAGTAAATCCTGAAAAATGCGCTTGGCTTGCGCTTGGGCGCACGTTGTGTCACTTGGAGCCGTACGATCGCTTCTCAACGCATCTTTTTTGATTCCTTGCTCATACCAAACATCAAAACTAAGAGAACTAGCAAATAGAGACTAAAATTGAAACTAAATGGAGTAAAATAGATGTGAAACGCAATAAATAAATACGGTGCAAAGGATATAAAATTGGGTTGCCTCCCAATAAGCGCTCGTTTAGTGTCTTGAGCTTGACATTCCACCCTTCAAGTGTTGATCAAATGGATGGACTCCATCACAGGTCTTGACTCTGCCCCTAAATAAGATTTGAGCCTTTGTCCATTCACCTTAAAGTTCCGATTCGAGTGTGTGTCTTTCAACTCCACAGTCCCGTATGGAAACACCTTGATTATCTTGAAGGGGCCCGATCATCTTGACTTTAGTTTTCCTGGGAACGACTTCAATCTTGAGTTGAATAGAAGAACCAGCTCTCCCTCTTGGAATTCCTTGAATTTAATTTTGTTGTCATGCCATTTCTTGGTTTTTTCTTTATATATTTTAGTGTTCTCATATGCAAAATTCCGGAACTCCTCTAACTCATGAAGCTGCAAAATTCTTGATTCACCTCCCTTAACCAAGTCAAAATTCAAGTATTTCGTCGCCCAAAATGCTCGATGCTCTAGTTCGAGCGGCAAATGGCAGGCTTTACCATACACGATTTGATACGGTGACATACCAAGGGAGGTTTTAAAAGCTGTTCGGTATGCCCAAAGTGCATCATCAAGTTTCGTTGACCAATCTTTTCGTGAAGCATTCACTGTTTTTTCAAGAATTTGCTTGAGCTGTCTGTTGGATACTTCAACTTGCCCACTGGTTTGCGGGTGATATGGAGTTGCCACCCTATGAAGCACATTATATTTCCTCATAAGGTATTCCATTTTTCGGTTTAGAAAGTGAGTGCCTTCGTCACTAATCAAAGCTCGAGGTACGCCAAAACGGGCAAAGATGTTCTTCTTGAGAAATGTGATGACCTGTTTTGAATCATTACTTTGAGTAGCAACTGCTTCAACCCATTTGGATACATAATCCACCGCCACCAAAATATAGACTTTTTTATGTGAGGATGGGAATGGACCCATGAAGTCAATACCCCACACATCGAACACTTCTACTTCTAATATAGGATTTTGCGGCATCTCACCCCGTTTTGAAATATTACCGGTGCGCTGGCATCAATCGCACTTCTTCACGTAGTTGAATGCATCTTTGAACAATGAAGGCCAAAATAATCCCGATTGGAGAACTCTTGCTGCAGTCCGATCACCACTGAAATGACCCCCATACTCAGAGTCGTGGCAGTGCCACAGTACCTTTTCTTGCTCCTCCTCAGGCACACACCTTCGCAACAAACCATCCACTCCTCTTTTGTACAGGAAGGGTTCATCCCATACATAGAATTTAGCATCATGGATGAATTTCTTTCGTTGTTGGTACGTGAAATCAGATGGAATTGTCTCACCTACCTTAAAATTAGCAAAGTCAGCGAACCAAGGTGCCATGACCATAGCGAAGATGTGCTCATCGGCAAACTGGTCTCGAATTGGTCTAATGTCCTCATCCTCCTCGACATTCTCCAATCAAGATAGGTGATCTGCTACCGTATTCTCTGATCCCTTCTTATCTCGGATCTCAATGTCGAATTCTTGTAGTAATAGAATCTATCTAAGTAATCTTGGTTTCGATTCCTGCTTAGTAAACAAATACCTCAAGGCAGCATGATCAGTATACACAATAACTTTCGATCCTAGTAAATAAGATCGAAATTTATCAAAAGCATAAACTACAGCTAATAATTCTTTTTCAGTTGTGGCATAATTGTGTTGGGCCTGATTTAAAACATGGCTAACATAGTAGATTACATGCAACATTTTATCTTTTCTTTGTCCCAGGACTATCCCAATAGCACTGTCACTTGCATCACACATGATTTCAAAAGGTAGTGACCAGTCAGGTGTAGTGATAATGGGAGCAGTTATCAACTTATTTTTCAAACTGTTAAAAGCATGCAAACAATCCTCATTGAATTTGAAGGGTGTGTCCTTCACAAGTAGATTTGTGAGTGGTTTTGCAATTTTTGAAAAATCTTTTATAAATCTTCTATAAAACAGGGAGGACGAAAATAACTTAAATGTTAATCCAATGACACAAATGAACTTATTAGATGCACAAGATTGGTTAAAACCCCTAATTGGACAAGAATACGCCTAGGGAGGATGAAAATGACCTAAATGTTCGTCCAATGACACAAACACACCTATTGCATGCACAAGATTGGTTAAAAACCCTAATTGGACTAGAATAAGGCTAAGGAGGACGAAAGTGACCTAAATGTTCATCCAATCACACAAATGAACTTATTGCATGCACAAGATTTGTTAAAAACCCTAATTGGACAAGAATAATGATTGCGTTTCTGCAAGTGTACTGAATCGTTGCAAGTAATAATAAAACGGTAGTACCGAGTGTCGAACTCAAGGATTGCGTTTTACTATTGAATTATATTTGATTACTAGAATTGAACAAAAAGGTTCCCAAGTTGATTGAAATAATGTTTGAAATTAACAACAATAATAAAATTGATCTTTTATAATGAGAAAAATGTCAGGGATGAGTTTCACTTCGAATCCAACCTTGGTGTCTAATTTGATCCTAGTTACTGAATTCCTTTATTGAATTATTACTGAATTCTCTTTATTATTCTTGCCCTAATGTCTTAGTGACAGAACCTTTAATTCCAAAGTAACCCCTAATTCCTTAGTGGATTTAAGATTAGAATTAAGCATTACCGTATAGAAATTCTCTTGTAAATTATTGCTTTGCAACTAATTTAATTGGTTTCATGACCTGCATCTATCCCTAGACTACAAATTCATGAATTTCTCATCTCAAGCATTCGTAAAGTCCACTTCCGTTTCAAAATATAAATCGTAGAACATTTTAATGTTGATCAAGTAATAAAAAGCATTAAGCACAGAGATGAGAAAAACAATTCAATAAACTCATTCATATAACTAGAAATCAAATCAGAAAAATAAGGGTTTCATCTAATTACACTCATCCCTAACAAATAGGGTTTTGTTACTCATGACAGAGATACAAAAGATAAGGGTTAAAGAAGAATTACAAGAATGATTCATGGATGATTCTTGATAAAACTGCTTCAATCGCGTTAGAAATGGCCGTCTTTGAGTTTCTATGTTAGGGCACAAGTCTCCCAAGTTCCTCAGAGTCAAAAAGATCCCTAAAACAGTAAAAATCTGCGTTTTTATGGTTGCTGGTGCGCGTCGCGCGCCCCAGGCGCGCGTTGGCAGAGTCCGATCCTGAATTGGCAGAGTCCAATCCTGAGAAATGCGCTCCAAGCGCTCCAGGACGCGCTCCAGGCGCATTTCATATGTTGTCTGATGTA
>NC_021164.2:43054157-43055099 GCF_000331145.2 Cicer arietinum
GCACCCTTCTCTTTCTTTTGAGTGTTCCATGGCTTTCAGAATGTTAAAAGTGACGGTTTCCTCATTTACTTTTAAGGTTAAGGTGCCATCTGCTACATCAATCATAGCTCGCCCTGTTGCTAAGAACGGTCTCCCCAAAATTAGAGGAATATCATTGTCTTCATCCATGTCTAGTACCACGAAATCCACTGGAAAAATAAACTTGTCCACTTTAACCAACACATCTTCCACCACTCCATAGGGGTGTTTCATTGAGCGATCCGCAAATTGTAGCATAAGCTGTGTGCCTTTGACTTTTCCAATGCCTAGTTTTTTGTATATGGAAAGGGGCATAAGACTCACACTATCCCCAAGATCACACAATGCCTTCCCAAAAATTCTATTTCCAATAGCGCACGGGATTGAGAAGCTTCCAGGATCCTTGAGCTTCGGCGGCAGTTTTCTCTGTAGGATAACACTACATTCTTCCGTAAGCATCATTGTTTCACCGCCGATTTTTCTTTTTTTTGATAGGATCTCCTTCATGAAATTGGCGTATGTTGGCATCTGTTCTAGTGTCTCTGCACAAGGAATGTTAATCTGTAATTTCTTAAAAACATCAAGGAACTTACCGAATTGTTTTTCTGTTTCTTCCTTTTTTAACCTTTGAGGAAACGGAAGTCGAATTTCTGGTTTTGGCAATGGTTCCCTTTTTTGTATCACAGGTTCTTCCTCCTTTTCAAGAGTGGTGTGCTCCTCCACTAACGTCGGTGTGACTCTTTCCTCTGAGTGGGTTGTGCTTGACGTACTTACACTTTGTTTGGCTTTAGGCGGTACTTGTTCCCTTACCTTGCCACTCCTTGTTGTCACGACATTGACACTATTTCGTGGATTTAGAACCGTGTCACTGGGCAAATTTCCAGTCGTTCTTTGTGCCATTTGTTGAGCAAGTTGACCCACTTG
>NC_021164.2:43055785-43075148 GCF_000331145.2 Cicer arietinum
ACCAAGGGTTGTATATTTAGAGATGCTATTCCTTTCTTTATTTCAGTGGCAATAACATCTTCTATCTGTTTTGAGAATGACCTGCCTGGGACCAATCCATCCATAACATTCAACTCCAATACACCACTTGTTGATCCACCACCTCTGTCATACAACATCATTTGTCCATTTGATGCCGTGATCTCAATAACCTTTCGTGCTTCTATTGCAGTCTTGTAATTCAAAGAACCATCTGATGTGGCGTCCAACATAATTCTAGTGCTCGGTCTAAAACCATTGCAGAATATTTGCATTTGGGCAGTATCGTCATAAGCATGATTAGGACGGCGCCAAAAACTTGATAGTGTTTCAGCAAGTGTACTGAATTGTTGCAAGTAATAATAAAACGGTAGTACCGAATGTCGAACTCAAGGATTGCGTTTTACTATTGAATTATATTTATTTACTAAAATTGAAATGTTGATCAAGCAATAAAAAGCATTAAGCACAGAGATGAGAAAAATAATTCAATAAACTCATTCATATAACTAGAAATCAATCATAAAAATAAGGGTTTCATCTTGTTACACTCATCCCTAACAAATAGGGTTTATTTACTCATGACAAAAATAAAAGAGATAAAGATTAGAGAAGAATTACAAGAAGGATTCATGAATGATTCTTGATAAAACTGCTCCAATGATGTTTGAAACGACCGTCTTTGATTTTCTATGCTAGGGCACAAGTTTCCCAACTTCCCAAGAGTCAAAAAGATCCCTAAAACAGTAAAAATCTGTGTTTTTATGGTTTCTGGTGCAGGTCGCGCGCCCAGGCGCGGAAAAATGCGCTCCAGCGCGTTTGGGCAGTAGCAGATGCTGGAAAAAGCGCTTGACTTGCGCTTGGGCGCGCTTGGGTGCGCTCAGCATATGGTGTCCGGCGTATATTGCTTTGTTCTCCTCTTTCGAGTCTGAATTTGGTTCCGGTGTCTTCATGAAAGTTGTAGCTATGGATCCTAGCTTTCATTTGCATTTGGTTTGACTCCAAGTGGACATCTACAACTCCAGATATGGCTGAAATACTCTACATGTGTCATGTTGATTTCTCACAAAAATTCAGCACTTTACCAAAACACAATGCAATGTAAAATTACGAAAAATTCCTACTTAATCACTAAAATAAAACACAAAACATTTAATTTAACTCAAAGAACAAAAATCAACAAAATATATCAAATAAATCCTTAATTTAACTAATAATTGAGGATAAATAAGACTAAAATAGTGGGAAAATATGCATATGATGAAGAGTCATCAATAACACTTCAAACATTCATAATATCAATTATGAATACATAATTCACACCAAATTAATCGCCACAAATTCACACATCAAACATTCATAACATCAATTATGAAGACATAATTACATTGAAACTTAATCAACACAAATTCACATCTCAAAGCAATTACGGCACAATGAAAAACAACAACCGAGTATGTATATACAATCATCATAGTATAACAAACATGACTTGCGTGTCAAGCACCCAAATGCAATATGTATATGCCAATGCGCATGATTCCAGAATTTCCAACAAAAACCCTTCTCGAAGGGGCGTAAATCATAATTGTACCGCCTATCACATGCCTTAGTACTAATTATCGAGGTGCAGTCTCTCACAGGCTAGCACGATTTACTAGAGTGTAGCTTATCACAAGCCTCACACATCAGTTAAATCCTCGTAAGGATAACATGAACCAATTATCACATGGAACCACCCTGTGGCCCATCACAGTCACCACTAAACACCATGGCCCATCGCAGTCACCACTGAAATTGTGACTCATCACGGTCACCACAAGCTATGAAATGCATGAGCATACTCTGACTTTTTTTACCACAAGCATTAAGTAAATGCAACTATTAAAATATTCTTCATTTTTAATACTCATTTAACACTAAAGATTTTTCAAACTTATCACAGAGTATTCTCAAAACATATTTTCCTCAATAAAATTCATAACGCACATATTATCATTTATGAATACATAATCACATCAAAACTTAATCACCACAACAACATTAATATATCAGAGTTCTCTCCACCGCTAACTCGGTGACAATGGTCTCGATTCCTTTTCGAAACTCAAGGAGCTAACTACATAAACATAAATATTTATAACAATTTGTTCACAACTAAAATTTATCCAACCACAACAAAATTCCCAAAATTATATCTTTTTCACACACCAAACTTTTAAAACTAAATAATCTACATTATTTAGTTAAAACTAAATAAAACAAATATTGTCCAAATCACACATACACATACTCGACTATTAAAGCACCGAAATTTGCAGTTAATAAAATACTCTAAACTTTTTCTTTTTAAACTCAGTCCAAATTTGAACTTTTTCACAACTTTAACAACTCTAAATTTTTTTTGTAAAATTTAAGCTTCAGTTCAAACTCATTTATTTGAAAATAACTCATTACGTAACTCAAACACATCAAATTTAGTCATAAATTCATAACATGTAACAAACTGTATTTTCCCTCAAAATGTATATATTCACGTCGAAATTAATCATCACACAATCACACATTAATCGTTCATCAATCACACATATAGAGTCTTTATATGCAAACTAAAATTTTTGAAGGAGTCCTTACCTTCGTTATCGCTTTATCAACCGTTTTTGTTACCGCGATCAATTATGGTGAAAACTCTCGCTTGCGTCGACACCTCAAAAGTTAACTCACAAGCACCATAGTGTGGAGATGAGTAACTTTCTCTCTTGACACTTCTCGAATGGAAGCTTAGATCTAGAAGAAAAAGAAAGATTTGTGTTTGTTTTTTTGTAAAAAAAAACCAACACCGATTTCTAAACAGAGGAAGAAGAAGAACGCTCGAGGCTATATATATATATATATATATAATTATAACCAAATTAAATAAATATCTAAATACTCTTACACGCATCACTTCATCAAATATCAATCTAATTTAATCAAAATATCTACTCTCGTCACAACTCTATTGACAGATAAAATTTTCAGCAACAAGTAACATTTTAAAAAAAAAATATATACATATATTAAACATATTACAAACTCTAACAAAATATGTTTTTGGTACTTAACTCAAATAAAATAAAGTAGGGCTAAATGCGTCAGTAATTTAATACAAAATAACCTAAAATTGCATAAATTAGAGTTTAAAATTAAGGGTCTTACATTACTAACCTCCAAAAAGAAGTTTCGTCCTCGAAACTTAAGGTAAGAATAATAACCATACTAGGTTTGCATTTGAATTCAACATACATGATAGAACTTGTTTCGTCGTGCCTCCGTGAAGAAAGTGTCGTCTATCCCTTTTTCATAGGATGCTTAATAACTCTATACACCACCATTTCCAGTAAGACTCGCCTGTTCTATTCAACATGATTTTGTCTACTACCAACAAGAGATTAAGGATGATCAGTTCCTCAATTTGTCAATAAGTAGCCAACAATCATGATGGTGGCTTAGACTATCTTAACCGAATTGTAATAGCGCTCTTGGCGATTTGTACTTAAGGTTATCCTAATGCACAAGCGATCAAACAACCTTCTCGAGGTCTACTGAGTTTCCCTTATTTTCCTATAACTTTGATCTTATCGACGAGGTACAATTGCTTAAAATATGTCATATAACCTCATATACGCCCACTTGGTATGAAACATCCATTAGGTACCAAACCGAGACACTAAGTATGACACCAACGTACTGAGCACAAAACAATCATTACTATGGAGAACTCCATAATTTCTCCATTGTTCGCAAATCCTCGATTTTCTTTAGTCGCACAACTACGCCAAACCACAGTGTACACATCAAAATGTTGGTCTAATTATCACTTTATTAATTACATCCCAACATCCGGTTGGTGATCAAAGTTTCCTCAAATATTTTCGACAACATGCCAGAACTATACCACCTACAACACACAAACTTCCTTCAGGTTTAGTGCTTCATTTTAAGAGTCACGTCTCCAACAAAAATCCAACTTGAATTTCATTCACTGATTAAGACCTACGTTTGTCTCATGCCTAACACCTCAAATTCACGCTTCACTAGTCATTTTCCTACATACTTTGCAATTCTGGACACATCCGAAAATAATTTTTCTTGCCAACATTCATTCTGATACTTCTCAATTCTGCAGCGTCTTTTATTTGCAGCTTGATGATTACCTTTTCATTATGACAGGTCAAACACATTGTATTCACTCCATCACTTGTCCATTTATACAGACCTTAAATTTCTACCACGAACCTTGATACATCTTCATTATTTCGAAATCAATACTTAGCTTTCAATCGTATGTCTTTTTCTAGAAATTGGTATCTTCTTTGATAGCCACAATTGGTACGCACCATAATGCATCATATCCCAAAATATCATCCGCCCTAACTTAATTTTCTTTTGTCTTTCCTCTTACTATTAAACTTTCCTACCTTCGAATAAGCTTGTCATCCTGGCCAATAATAAATCCTTCAACAATTCAAACAAAATCTTAATTACTCCTAGTTTTCACATTTCCTATGAAATATTCTACATCTAAAATATATCTCAAATCACTTTTCAACTCTACCGTCATTCAATCGTCCATGTGGTCAACATCTAGAGTCCTTTATTTGCTTAGCTCATCTTCCATCATACTTCGTCTTTCTTCATTACAATGATTTCAACAAATCAAGTCTTACTAGTTCCCACCAAACTTTTCCATTCCATTCTCAATTCTTTCCTACCACACAAAAATTTAACTCTTTTGATTGATGAACACAATAACGTGCCCCTATGACATGCATTCAAGTAGTGCCTTTGAATCGTTGGCATACCCTTCTAATAACAATGCCTGATTTACGGTTGAGATAATTTCTTTCATAATTAAATTGTTCATAACATAATTAAATTCCTCATCGACAAATAATTTTAATTTAGTCTCAAAATATATATATAAAAAATATATATACGTATATTAAACATATTACAAACTCTAAAAAAATATGTTTTTGGTACTTAATTCACAAATAAAATAAAATTGGGCTAAATGCCTAAGTAATTTAATACAAAATAATCTAAAATTGTATAAATTAGAGTTTAAAATTAAGGGTCTTACAGTGGACTGTAAGAGGATGGAGCTCAAGTTCACTTCATCCTCACATGTTGAAAATTACCCAACATATCAACGTACAGAAAAGTTGTAGCTAACAAGACAAAAAATATAGTCTTACATGTCTTGAAGAGTGTAAAAGGAAAAGGACAGCTCATGTCCAAGTTTCTAGGATTCATTCAACAAAGACAGAATAGTATTAAAGAATGAATTGTTTGATTCATTCAACAAAGGCAAAACACTATTAAAGAATGAATAAAGAAAAGGAGTAAGGAGGCAAAAGAAAGGTACGAGGAAGGATTACACTAGGATGGGTCTATAGTCAACATCTTGAAAAGCATCCCAACACTTTTTGAAAGCAACCCATCATATCATAGGCAAAGGCTACAAGTAGACCTATAAGATCACTCTTGTGTGATTTAAAAGTTTTATAAAGTCAATCTTCAAAAAGGCAACAACAAACAAGTCAAAAATGAAATGCTCACATGTCTTAAGGCAAGGAGAGAGAAAAGGACTTCACACGTGAAGCCTTTACAAAGCCTTGAAGAAAGGAATGAAAAAGACATCACATGTTCTTACAAGCATTAAATGAAGGAAAGAGAAAAAGTTCACTTGTGAAGCTTTAACAAGGCATTGAAGAAAGGAGAACGGAAATGACTTCACATAATCTTACAAACATTAAAGAAAGGAAAGAGAAAAGGACAGCAGATGCCCCAAGTACCCAGAAAATCTGCTACCTCATACTTAAGTATGGACTGCATCTATCCAAGGAGCTGAATGACATTTTCGTAATTATGAGGAAAACCTTGGCATTTCTAAAATGGATTTTCCAACGGTCATAAAAAGCTTGGCATATGAAATTAACATCATAAGACCTCTATAAAATGCAGGAAGCTCATCTTCATCAAACACATAACACATTGCATTAAAAAGATCAAGGATCTTAAAGCTTTTAAGAAGCAATATCCATCCTCTCTTCATACTTTATACAATCCTACATTAGATCTTTGTTAATCTTTTGAGAAAGTATTTAGAATCAATCCCTCTCATATCACATTGTAATTTCCACGTGAGATACACTTGGAAATATTTGAAATCTGATTGTAAGCTTGGTGAAGCTTAAGAATACACAAGTTGTAATCATCCTCTGTGAGGACTGGACGTAGCCTTCATTGGGTGAACCAGAATAAAAATTGTGTGTGTCATTCTCATATTTTTCTCTCACTCTTTAGCTCAACTCAAATCTGAAAGTTTGAAAAACTCATCCTCAAGCTTTCCATCCTCTACGAGAGGATAGTTTTAAAAACACTTGAAAATTATTTTTAACAGCAAAATCCCTATTCAACCCCCCCCCCCCCTCTTCTAGTGATATTTAGCTACATCAATTGGTATCAAAGCAAGGTTCTCTAGAAAATTACATTTAACAGTGTAAGAGAAAAAGATCCAAAAAGAAAAATGTCAAAAGCTAAGTATATTCTTGAAGGAGGATCATCCAGTCGACCTCCCTATTTTGATGGCAGAGATTACTACCACTAGAAAGGTAAGATGAGACTATTTCTCATATCACAATACAACAACATGTGGTCTGTAGTTAAAAATGGGGATCACGTCATCAGAACCAACAACGCAGATGCAACCTCTGATGTGAAACCTCAAGCACAATGGACGGCTGGTGCAAATGCAAAGGTACTCCTAAATTCTAAAGCTCATTTATTTCTGACGTGTGCTTTGATTAGGGAAGAGTATGACAGAGTCGAAGAGTGCAAAAGTGCTAAGGAGCTCTGGGACACTCTAAGGATCGATCATGAAGGAACAAGTCACGTGAAAGAAGCAAGAATTGACATGGGAGTAAGAGATTTTGAACTATTCGAAATGAAGGAAGAGGAAACTATTGATGAAATGTTCTCAAGGTTAACAATCATATTAAATAACTTGAGATCTCTTGGAAAGGTATACTCCGTTCAAGAAAGGATAAGAAAAATCCTAAGGAGTTTACCAAAAGAATGGAGGCCAATGGTGACTGCCATTACAGAAGCAAGAGACTTGACCAACATGAAATTGGAAGATTTAGTTGGTACTCTAAGAGCTCATGAACCATTATTGCTAGCTAACGAACCTAGCAGAAAAGGAAAAATGGTTGGGCTAAAAACAAGTCAAGTAGAAAGTTCATCCTCTAAGAAAACTGAAGATGTCATGAAAAATGAAAGCTCGGAGTATCCTCTATCTGAGGAAGAGGATGAACTCGCTCTGATTTCCAAAAGAATCCAGAGGATGCTAAATCGAATAGGACAAGATAGAAGATCTCCTCAAAAAGAAAAAACTAATAAAAGTCAGATAACTTGTTTTGGATGCAACAAGATGAGACACTACAAAACTGAGTGTCCTCTCAACAAAAGGAACTCAAGAAGACTTCCCTACAAAAACAAATCCATGATGATTACTTGGGATGACAGTGATGAGTCATCCTCTGAGCAAGAAGTAAGTATTTTAGAACTATGTCCTTCTTGTGAATAATTAGAAATTGAATTTGACAATCTTTTAAATGACTCAAACACTTTATCACATAAATGTGGTTTTCTCAAAAATCAACTTTATGAAATAAAGAAACTCAATGAGGAACTTTAAGCCAAGAATGAGAAGTATGAAAAAATCATTCTAGATTTGCAGTTATCTCATGAGAAATTATCTGAGCAGCAAGCACTTTTAAATAAAAAGAACGTAAGAATTCATCCTCCAGAAGAGGACACAGAATAGGAAATTTTAAAAGTAGAGGTTGAAGAACTGAAAAATGACAAAGCTGGAATTGGATTTAAAAGTTCTCAAAAACAAAAATTATATGAAAACTTTTTCTTGCCAAAAAAACAAGAGGATAGGCCAAAATGCACTTTTTGCAAAAAAACTTGGGCATACTTTAAAAAATTGTCATGCTAAGAAGAAAGTTGACAACATAAAGAAAAGATGTTCATTATGTGGTAAACATGGGCACCATGATTCTATTTGTTATCACAAAAAGAAAATCCTCACAAGAGGAAAAACTAACCAACAAGGAACCAATGCTATATGGGTACCTAAGTTACTTTTAAACTCTAACACAAGATCATCATCTGATCAACAAAAGAAAGCCTTGGTACTTGGAAAGTTGTTGCTCAAGGCATATGACAGGGGAAAAACATTGCTTTATTTCCTTGGAGATAAAGGATGGATGATCAATCACGTTTGGTAACAATGATAAAGCTCAAATAAAGGATACATGTATTATTGGTAAAAATAATTCTGCCAAAATTGAAAATATTCATTATGTGTATGGTTTAAAACATAACTTACTAAGCATTAGTCAATTATGTGATAATGGATTTGAAGTTATTTTTAAGCATACTCTATGCGAGGTTAAACATTCATCCTCGGGTAGAGTTTTCTTCTCCAGTATTAGAAAAAAGAATTTATAAGAACTATATATGGATGATTTACCTACTGAATCTTGTTTTGTATTCATTGATAAGGATAAATGAGTTTGGCACCAAAGAGTTGGTCATACAAGCTTAAAAACTATTTCTAATCTATCAAAGTTAGAATTAGTTAAAGGTCTTCAAAAAATTAATTTTGAGAAAGATAAAGTATGTGAAACTTGTGTTAAAGGAAAACAAGTTAAAAGTAGCTTTCACTCAAAAAATATTGTTTCAAAAAATCATCATCTTGAACTTATTCACATTGACCTCTTTGGTCCTATCAAAACTCAAAGTCTTTGTGGAAAAATATATGGTTTTGTAATTGTTGATGATTTCTCTCGTTTTACATGGGTTTTATTTTTAAAACAAAAGGATGAAGCTTTTGAGGCATTCCACCATTTTTAGCAAAAAGATTCAAAATGAAAAAGGATCAAAAATTGTCTCGGTGAGGAGTGGACATGGAGGTGAATTCGAAAATGAATGCTTTAAAAATATTTTTGAAGAAAATGGTATTTCTCACAATTTTTCTTGTCCAAGAACTCCTCAACAAAATGGAGTAGTTGAAAGGAAAAATAAAACTTTACAAGAAATGGCTAGAACTACTTTAAATGAAGCCAACATTAAAAAATACTTTTGGGCCGAAGCTATTAACATTGCTTGTTATGTTTCAAATCGTGTATGCATTAGAAATTTTTTGAACAAAACTTCGTATGAACTATGGAAGGGCCGAAAACTAAATATTTCATATTTTCATATATTTGGATGTAATTGCTACAATTTAAATTATAAAGAAAATTTGGGAAAGTTTGACCCAAAATCTGATAAAGTTATTTTTCTAGAAAACTCTACAACGTCAAAAGGTTATAGAATATATAATCTTAGGACTCAAACTGTAGAGGAATCCATGCATGTTATTTTTGATGAGTTTGATGACTTGTGTTTAGAAAATATGGATAAATATGAAGAAGATGAACATTCATCCTCTCAAGCATCCAGTCCAAATGAAGAGGATGATTCTGGTCCATCTTCTCAGCAACCTCCAAGAGGATGGAAAACTGTCACACATCATCCCCCTGATCTAATTATTGGAAATATTGTTGATGGTGTAAGAACCAGAAATTCTCTAAGGGAAAATACTATCAACATGACCATGATATCACTTGTTGATGACTTCTCTCGTTTTACATGGGTTTTATTTTTAAAACACAAGGATTAAGCTTTTGAGGCATTCCACCATTTTAGAAAAAACATTTAAAATGAAAAAGGATCAAAAATTATCTCGGTGAGAAGTGACCATGGAGGTGAATTCGAAAATGAATGCTTTAAAAATATTTTTGAAGAAAATGGTATTTCTCACAATTTTTCTCGCCCAAGAACTCCTCAACAAAATGGAGTTGTTGAAAGGAAATATAGAACTTTACAAGAAATGGCTAGAACTACTTTAAATGAAGCCAACATTGAAAAATACTTTTGGGCCGAAGCTATTAACACTGCTTGTTATGTTTTAAATCGTGTATCCATTAGAAAATTTTTGAACAAAACTCCGTATGAACTATTGAAGGGCCGAAAACTAAATATTTCATATTTTCATATATTTGGATGTAATTGCTACAATCTAAATTATAAAGAAAATTTGGGAAAGTTTGACCCAAAATCTGATAAAGTTATTTTTCTAGGATACTCTACAACGTCAAAAGGTTATAGAATATATAATCTTAGGACTCAAACTGTGGAGGAATCCATGCATGTTGTTTTTGATGAGTTTGATGACTTGTGTTTAGAAAATATGGATAAATATGAAGAAGATGAATATTCATCCTCTTAAGCATCCAGTCCAAATGAAGAGGATGATTCTGATCCTTCTTCTCAGCAACCTCCAAGAGGATGGAAAACTGTCACACATCATCCCCCTAATCTAATTATTGGAAATACTGTTGATGGTGTAAGAATCAGAAATTCTCTAAGAGAAAATACTATCAACATGACCATGATATCACAAGTTGAACCCAAAACAATTGATCAAGCAATTGGTGACAAATCATGGGTTGAAGCTATGATGGAGGAGCTTTCTCAGTTTGAAAGAAACAAAGTGTGGAATCTTGTGCCCTGTCCTCTAGAAAAATCCATCATTGGAACTAAATGGATATTTAGAAATAAAATAATGAGGATGGTGAAGTCATTAGAAATAAAGCAAGATTAGTGGTACAAGGTTACAACCTACAAGAAGGAATTGATTATGATGAAACATTTGCACTCATAGCAAGACTTGAAGTAATAAGAATACTCTTAGCATATGCCACTCATAAAGGTATCAAACTACTCCAAATGGATGTCAAAAGTGCCTTTTTGAATGGTTTTCTAAATGAGAAGGTATATGTTAAACAACCTCCTGACTTTGAGAATGAAAAAAACAAAATCATGTGTTCAAACTCTCAAAAGCTCTTTATGGATTAAAGCAAGCTCCTCAAGCTTGGTACGAGAGGTTAAGTTGTTTTCTTAAAGAAAATGGATTCATAAGAGGACAAATTGATACCACTCTTTTCAAGAAAACTCTTTAGGAGGATCTGTTGATTGTTCAAATATATGTAGATGACATAATATTTGGATCCACAAATGGAAAGATGTGTAACGTTTTCTCCAACCTCATGCAAAGTGAGTTTGAGATGAGTATAATGGGAGAATTAAAATTCTTCCTTGGTTTGCAAATTAAACTACTAGAGGACGACATTTTTATATCTCAAGAAAAATACACCAAGGATCTACTCAACAAATATAACATGAGTTCAGCCAAGAGTATGGAAACTCCTTTGCATCTATCCTCCATACTTCACAAAGATGATGTAGGAACTCCAATATCTGAAAAAGAGTACAGATTGATGATTGGATCTTTGTTATACTTAACAGCTAGTAGACCTGACATAGTCTTTGCAGTAGGTCTTTGTGCAAGGTTTCAATCCTCCTCTAAATAATCTCATCTTACAGCAGTAAAGAGGATTTTAAGATATCTTTTTGGCACAATCAATCTGGGAAATTGGTACAACAAATGTTCAAATCTTGACCTCATAGCTTATTGTGATGCCGACTATGCGGGAGACAAAGTTGAAAGGAAGAGCACAAGTAGAGCTTACCAATTTCTTGGAAAATCTCTAATAAGTTGGTCATGAAAAAAAACAATGTACAATTGCTCTTTCAACTACAGAGACTGAATATGTATCAGTTGCACAATGTTGCTCACAACTACTATGGATAAAAAATCAACTAGAGGATTACTCTCTAAGGTACGCAAAAATTTCCATCCTCTGTGATAATACTAGTGCAATAAATCTTTCAAAAAATCCCATTCAACATTCTAGATCTAAACACATTGAAATTAAACATCATTTTATAAGAGATCATGTTCAAAAAGGGGATATAGAACTAATTTTTATTGACACTGAAAATCAGTTGGAAGATATTTTTACCAAACCTCTTCAGGAGGATTGGTTCAAAAATATCTTGGAGAAACTCTCAATCATTAATTTTCCCCAAATTATTTGATTAATCTCTTCTATGCATCAATATTATATTTCTCTTATATTGATTATTTTTTTAATCCTACAAAAGATATTTTGTTTAAACAATTTTTTTTTTAAAAAAAAACATCAAAGGTTGCAAGGATGACAATAAACACCAGAGGACACAGTGTCCATTTTGGTGTAACTTCCTCTGGTCGCGTCAGAAAAGAAAATGCATGTGCCTCCTTCCATTGACCAGCATATGTGGCGTTGCCTCCTTGATCCTTGCTCTGCATTAAATGCATCAACAGCTCCACAACCCTAGCATGTCTCATCCATCATCACCCTAACCTCCCAGGGAAACGGCTATCTTAACTGCTCCCTTCTCCAAACGGTTACTTCCGTTCAACTTCCATCCTCCTCTACTTAATACTCCTTCCTCTCTTTCTTTCTTCTTCATCAACCTTCACCATTTGAAAAAACTCTCACTCATCAGTCTGCACTCCACTCCAAAAGTTTTCACAAATGGCTCGCACCAAAGTATGTGCAAAACACAATATTGGTTTCAGTATTGTCCTAAAAGGGGTTCACATGGAGATTAATCCCACTACACTATGTCAAATTCTGGACATTCGTGATGAAGGTGCATACCTTTTCTCAGAAAACTGGTATTCTCTATTAAGATAAAATCTCTCTCAAATGATTTTAATGATAACAAAATTACTTAAAGTATTATGATTATGGTTAATGACTAATTTGTGCTTTTGAGTGTTTTCATATAAGAAAATAGGTTATTAATCATTAAGACAAAAAGGAGAAAAATCTGATTCAGATCTGGAATATTGGAACTCAAGAGGATGTCCTCGTAAGAACATGAAGATTCAAATCTGCATATTACTCGTCCTCACCAGAAAAAATATTTTTATTCATTAAAGAAAGTCAAAACAGTATAAAAAATGAATAAGTAAAGCATTTCAAATAAAGAAGTCAGAAGACAAAAGCATAAGTACGAGGATAGCCAGTATTATGTAAGAGGATGGCAGTACTAGGATGGAGGACGGTTCTATAAAGTCCACATCATTCCCAAATGTTGAAAGCAACCCATCCTATCATGTGCAAAGGCTATTAGCAGACCTATATATCATTCTTGTATGATTGAAAAAGCTATATGAAGTCCAGATACAGAAAGGCAACAACAAACAAGCCAAAAATAGAAGCTTTCACATGTCTTGAAGAAAGGTTTCTTGACCCACGTGCTTGAGCATTAGTTTTTTCTCTCTTGTCAACTTCACTTTCAAAAGGTGAAAATGTAATAACCATTTCAAGCTTCAGAAAAGGTTGTCGCCCACTAAGTCAAAGAAATAACCTTACATATCTTGAAGGATTAGAAAAGAAAAGGAGAAGTCAAGATCAAGTTCTAAGGAGTTGATCCTCTTGCTCGAGGATGGACTAAGTCTGTCCAAGGACAGTTGGATGGCATTTTCGTAAATATGATGCAAGACCTTGGACTTTTTTATCAAGTCTCCAAAGGTCTTAAAAAACTTGCCACATGGAAAGATCATCATGAGACCTCTATAAAAGGCAGCAAGCTATTCATCAACAAATACACAACACAATTTTATAAAAAGATCAAGTATCTTAAAGTCATCAAGAGCAATATTCATCCTCTCTTCATACTTTCTATAAATCTTACATTAGATCCTTGAAATATCATTTGAGAAATTATTTAAGAAAAGAGAAACAATCTTATTCATAATCATTCTATAATTTCCAAATAAGTTACACTTGGAAATAGTTGAAACTTGATTGTAAGCTTGGTGAAGCTAAAGAATACACAAAGTGTAATCATCCTCTGTGAGAGGTTGATCAGTTTTGAACATTAGTGAAATCTCACAAGTGTGTGAGGACTAGACGTAGCCTTCATTGAGTGAACCAATATAAAAATTGTGTGTGTCATACTTTACTCCTTCTTTTCACCGGCTCAAATCTAAATGTTTAAATAACCATCCTCGAGTTTGCATCATTTCCAAGATGATAGTTTTTTTAAACAAGAGAAAATTATTTTTAAACAGAAAAATCCCTATTCAACCCCCCCTTTTACTGATATTTAGCTACATCAATTGGTATCAGAGCAAGGTTCTCTAGAAAACTACATTTAACCGTGTAAGAGAACAAGATCCAAAGGAAAAATGTCAAAAGCTAAGTATATTCCTGAAGGAGGATCATCCAGTCGACCTCCCTATTTTGACGGAACGGATTACTACCACTGGGAAGGTAAGATGAGATTATTTCTCATATCAGAAGACAACAACATGTGGTCTGTAGTTGAAAATGGGGATCACGTCATTAGAACCAACAACACAGATGCAACCTCCGATGAGAAAACTCAAGCACAGTGGACGGCAGATGAAAATGCAAAGGTACTCCTAAACTCTAAAGCTCATTTATTTCTAACGTGTGCTTTGAGCAGGGAAAAGTATGATAGAGTGGAAGAGTGCAAAAACGCCAAGGAGCTATGGGACACTCTAAGGATCCATTATGAAAAGAATGAGGAGGAGGAGGAGGATGGAGGAGGAAACCTTTGATGAAATTTTCTCAAGGTTAATAATCATATTGAATAGGCCAAAATCCTAAGGATTTTACCAAAAGAATGGGGGCCAATGGTGACTGCAATTACGGAAGCAAGAAACTTGACCAATATGAAATTGGAAGACTTAGTTGGAGCTTTAAGAGCTCATGAACCATTACTGCTAGCTGACAAACCAAGCAGAAAAGGAAAAATGGTTGCTCTAAAAACAAGTCAAATAGAAAGTCCATCCTCTAAGAAGACTAAAGATGTCATGAAAAAGGAAAGCTTAGAGTATCCTCTATTTGAGGAAGAGGATGAAGTCGCTTTGATTTCCAAAAGAATCCAGAGGATGATAAATCAAAGAGGACAAGATAAAAGATCTCCTGAAAGAAAAAAAAACTGACAAAAGTCAAATTACTTGTTTTGGATGTAACAAGATGGGACACCATAAAACGGAGTGTCCTCTCAATAAAAGGAACTCAAGAAGATTTCCTTACAAAAACAAATCCATGATGATTACTTGGGATGACAGTGATGAGTCATACTCAGAGCAAGAAAAGGAAGAAGAGGTCAACCACTATCTCATGGCAAAATCAGAAACTGAAAAGGTAAGCATTTCAGAACTATGTCCTTCTTGTGAACAGTTAGAAATTGAATTTGACAATCTTTTAAATGACTCAAACACTTCATCTCATAAATGTGGTTTTCTTAAAAATCAACTTTATGGAATACAACTGTCTCATGATAAACTATCTGAGCAACAAAAAAATTTAAACAAAAAGGATGTCAGAAGTCATCCTCTAGAAGAGGATACAAAAAAAGAAATTTTAAAAATAAAGGTTGAAGAACTAAAAATTGATATTACCAACTTTGTTAAATCTACTAAAACATTTCAAAAGATAATAGGATCTCAATCTGGAATCTTTGACAAAGCTGGTATTGGATTTAAAAGTTCTCAAAAAAAAAAAAATTGTATGAAAATTTTTTCTTGCAAAAAAAAAAACAAGAGGATAGGCCAAAATGCACTTTTTGCAAAAAACTTGGACATACATTCAAAAACTGTCATGCTAAGAATAAAGCTGACAACATAAAGAAAAGATGTTCATTTTGTGGTAATATACGGACACAATGATTCTATTTGTTATCTCAAAAAGATAATCCTCATACGAGGATAAACTAACCAACAAGGACCCAATGTTATATGGGTACCTAAGTTACTCTTAAAATCTAACCCAGGAGCATCCTCTTATCAACAAAAGAAAGCCTTGGTACTTGGACAGTGGCTGCTCAATGCATATGACAGGGGATAAATATTGCCTTATTTTCTTGGAGATAAAGGATAGAGGATCACTCACATTTGGTAACAATGATAAAGCTCAAATAAAAGGTACATATATTATTGGTAACAATAACTCTGCCAAAATTGAAAATGTTCAGTATGTTGATGGTTTAAGACATAACTTACTAAGCATTAGTCAATTATGTGATATTGGATTTGAAGTTATTTTTAAGCCTACTCTATGTGAGGTTAAGCATTCATCCTCGGGTAGAGTTTTCTTCTCCGGTTTCAGAAAAAAGAATTTATATGAACTATATCTAGATGATTTACCTACTGAATCTTGTTTTGTATCCATTGATAAGGATAAATGGGTTTGGCACCAAAGAGTTGGTCATAGAAGCTTAAAAACCATTGCTAATTTATCAAATTTAGAATTGGTTAAAGGTCTTCAAAAAATTAATTGTGAGAAAGACAAATTTTGTGAAGCTTGTGTCAAAGGAGAACAAGTTAAAAGTAGCTTTCACTAAAAAAATAATATTTCAACAAATCATCCACTTGAACTCATTCACATTGACCTCTTTGGTCCTATCAAAACTCCAAGTCTTAGTGGAAAAAGAGATGGTTTTGTAGTTGTTGATGATTTTTCTCGTTTTACATGGGTCTTATTTTTAAAACACAAGAATGAAGCTTTTGAGGCATTCCACCATTTTTGTAAAAAGATTTAAAATGAAAAAGGTTCAAAAATTGTTTCTGTGAGAAGTGACCATGGAGTTAAATTCGAAAATGAATCCTTTAAAAATATTTTTGAAAAAAATGGTATTTCTCACAATTTTTCTTGCCCAAGAACTCCTCAACAAAATGGAGTTGTTGAAATGAAAAATAGAACTTTACAAGAAATGGCTAGAACCACTTTTAATGAAGCCAACATTGAAAAATACTTTTTGGCCGAAGCAATTAACACTGCTTGCTATGTTTCAAATCGTGCATCTATTAGAATTTTTTTGAACAAAACTCCATATGAACTATGGAAGGGCCGAAAACCAAATATCTCTTATTTTCATATATTTGGATGTAATTGCTACATTCTAATTAATAAAGAAAATTTGGGAAAGTTTGACCCAAAATCTGATACCGGTATTTTTCTAGGATACTCCACAACGTCAAAAGGTTATAGAATATATAATCTTAGGACTCAAACTGTGGAGGAATCCATGCATGTTATTTTTGATGAGTTTGATGACTTGTGTTTAGAAAATATGGATAAACATGAAGAAGATGAACATTCATCCTCTCAAGCACCCAATCCAAACAAAGAGGATGATTCTGGTCCATCCTCTTAGCAACCTCAAAGAGAATGGAAAACTGTCACACATCATCCTCCTGATCTAATCATTGGAAATACTATTGATTGTGTGAGAACCAGAAATTCTCTAAGGGATAATACTATCAACATGGCCATGATATCACAAGTTGAACCCAAAACAATTGATCAAGCAATTTGTGACAAATTGTGGGTTGATGCTATGACGGAGGAGCTTTCTCAGTTTGATAGAAACAAAGTGTGGAATCATGTGCCTCGTCCTCTGGAAAAATCCATTGTTGGAACTAAATGGATATTCAGAAATAAACTAAATGAGGATGGTGAAGTCATTAGAAATAAAGCAAGATTAGTGGCACAAGGTTACACCCAGCAAGAAGGAATTGATTATGATGAAACCATTGCACCCGTAGCAAGGCTTGAAGCAATAAGAATACTCTTAGCATATGCCACTCATAAAGGTATCAAACTATTCCAAATGGATGTCAAAAGTGCCTGTTTTAATGGTTTTCTAAATGAGGAGGTTTATGTTAAACAACCTCCTGGCTTTGAGGATGAAGAAAAGTCAAACCATGTGAGAGGTTGATCAGTTTTGAACATTAGTGAAATCTCACAAGTGTGTGAGGACTAGACGTAGCCTTCATTGAGTGAACCAATATAAAAATTGTGTGTGTCATACTTTACTCCTTCTTTTCATCGGCTCAAATCTTAATGTTTAAATAACCATCCTCGAGTTTGCATCATTTCCAAGATGATTGTTTTTTTAAACAAGAGAAAATTATTTTTAAACAGAAAAATCCCTATTCAACCCCCTTTCTAGTTATATTTAGCTACATCAATTGGTATCAGAGCAAGGTTCTCTAGAAAACTACATCTAACCGTGTAAGAGAAAAAGATCCAAAGGAAAAATGTCAAAAGCTAAGTATATTCCTGAAGGAGGATCATCCAGCTGACCTCCCTATTTTGATGGAACAGATTACTACCACTAGGAAGCTAAGATGAGATTATTTCTCATATCAGAAGACAACAAAATGTAGTTTGTAGTTGAAAATGGGGATCACATCATTAGAACCAACAACACAGACGCAACATCCGATGAGAAACCTCAAGCACAGTGGACGGCAGATGAAAATGCAAAGGTACTCCTAAACTCTAAAACTCAATTATTTCTAATGTGTGCTTTGAGCAGGGAAAAGTATGATAGAGTGGAAGAGTGCAAAAACTCCAAGGAGCTATGGGACACTCTAAGGATCCATTATGAAGGATCAAGTCACGTAAAAGAAGCGAGGATAGACATAGGAGTACGAGATTTCGAACTATTCAAAATGAAGGAGGAGGAAACCATTGATGAAATTTTCTCCAGGTTAATAATCATATTGAATATGTTGATTATTATGACCTCGAAATAATCAGAATATATCAGTCTTTAATCAAATTAAAGCAATATTACATACACAGCGGAATTATAAAGCGGCATACACGATTAGCAATTAAAAGTAAAAAGATAAAGGATAGAATGCACCAAGATTTATCCTGGTTCAGTTGTCAACGAGACAACTTACATCCAGTCCTGACAATCCAACTGGATTTCAGCTTTTTCTCCAATAGAAAGAATTGTGAATCGTTTACAGATTGTCCAGTTTCTTCGAAACCTATCTATCTCTCACAATCTCTTTCCTATTGCTCACCCCTTGATCCTTGTAGTCAATCAGCAGACTCACACAAAATCAAAGTACGGCTCCTTCTTGATGATGCCTCTCACCCAAGAAGATCGCCACCAGTTTCTAGCTGGATTTCTAGCAGTCGTTTTGTTTACAAAGTATTTATTTCAAACAGAATAAAAGAAGTAGTAAAAGAAGTCTTCAATCTTGAACAATGTGTCTTCACACAAATCTGGTTAATCAAGAATGGATTATGAGAACATTGTCTTTTCTCTCAAGAATACTTTTTCAGCTCTCTCAATGATTAAGGATAATCTTTTTGGCTTTGATCTGAAAAAGCAATATCAGAATGTTAACAATGTGTTGTATTGTGTTAATGAGAGTTTATGAGTGTTTATCATTGTTAATGAGAGAATGATTGAAAAACAGTTTATATAGTTTCTGAAAAACAACCAATAA
>NC_021164.2:43077642-43080027 GCF_000331145.2 Cicer arietinum
TGTGGATAAGGCAACATAAGCTTGCTCTGTGAAGCTTCCAGCATGTGCCTTAGCACAATCCAAGTCCAGCTCATCCTGAGCTCCTTTGATAAGCCCCATAACAGTAGTATGTCAAGTTTCTGAACTACTGCATGGTTGCCTGAACGAGGTACAAGCATCCTGGTCAGCGTGTACATCAACATCCGATGTTGGACCTTCATTTGACCGATTGGTAAAGAAATGGTTTCCACAAAACCATCAATCATCAGGTCCTTTACTGCAGCATGCATGTCAACAGACTCTTCCCAACCTTCTTCAGCCGTATCAGCTTCAGAACTGCCGTCGATGGATTTTCCGTAGAAAGGCAATCCTGATAAGGTAGAAAAGTCATCAAATGACATAGCAATCTTTTTACCTTTGACTTGAGCCTTAAACCCTTCTTCTGTCAGCTTAAACGTAGAATAAAATTCCCTAATCAAACGCGGATAGCTGTCGAGTGTAGAAGATAGAAAGCTCTCAAGACCGTGAAAACGCAGATGATTCTGAAACGTAAAGCCGTCAGTATCAAAGTATGCAAAATCCAGAGTTCTACCCTCATGGATTTTTCTCTTCAGAAAATCTGATGGTATTGAAGGTTCAACATCTTTGTCTTTGGATGCGGGTACTTTCTTTGCAGGGGGTGAGGAAACAGATTTCTTCTTCCTCTTTTGTGAAATTACTTTCATGGTATCAGCCATGAGTTTTTCCGTTGGGGGTTCCTTTAGCTTTTTAGGCTTCTCTTGAATAGGAACGGGTGGGTGCCTTGCCTTTGTCTTTGGCAAGTATTTTATGTGTAGGTATTGGTACTCTTTTTGTTAGAGTGGGTGGTGGTGAAGGGGTTTCACTGTTTGAAGATGATGAAGGTGAAGGAGTGCGTGCCTGGGTTTGTTTTACTCTTGCCATACTCGTATATTGGAGTAGATAGATTGTAGATTGAGTGTAGATAGCAACAAAATAACAATAGCAGAGACAGAGGGATGGAGCAGATTGAGAAAATTTGTGAAAACTGAGGAAATGCAGTGCAGAAATCGATTGAGAACTGTTCCTATTTAAACCCTTAATCATGTAAATCGATTCCCAAATCGATTAGGTTACCGTTACTGTTAATGTCAATCGATTTCGTAATTATTACTCATAACAGCTAGTCACAACGGTTATATTTCAAATCGATTCCCAAATCGAATTCCAGTTTTACTTAATCGATGTCCAAATCGATTGTCTTAACGTTAAAAGACGAACTAATCGATTTCCCAATCGACGCTCGGGCAAGTTAAAAAAAAAAATTCTGAACTTTGAATTCTGGGGTCAAAGCAATCGATTCCCAAATCGATTTTATAAACCATTTACCATGCTGGTAATCGATTTCCAAATCGATTTAACTGAAGAAACAACTGCAAACACCAGAAATCCCATGATCAAACCTCACTAGGATCAATGATTCCATTTTGAAAGTGTCCGCTAACTGTTCGGCAGTGTTAACATACTCAAGCTTAATGATTCCATTTTGAAAGTGGTCTCTTATAAAATGATGTCTTACTTCAATGTGTTTGGTCCTGGAGTGCATTACTGGATTCTTGGTTATACTTATTGCACTTGTGTTATCACACATGATAGGTACTGTTCCCAAGTCAACACCAAAGTCCAATAAGTGCTGTTTCATCCAAAGTATCTGAGCACAACAGCTCCCAGCTGCAATATATTCAGCTTCAGCAGTTGATAAAGCGATGCTTGTCTGTTTCTTACTAAACCATGACACAAGAGAGTTTCCAAGTAAATGACAAGTTCCTGAGGTACTTTTTCTGTCGAGTTTACATCCGGCAAAGTCTGAATCTGAGTAACCAATCAATGTACATGTTGATCCTTTTGGATACCACAATCCAAGACTCTTAGTTCCTACCAAGTATCTGAAAATTCTCTTAACTGCACTGAAGTGAGATTCCTTTGGATTTGATTGATACCTTGCACACATACAAACACTGAACATGATGTCTGGTCGGCTTGCTGTAAGGTAGAGCAGAGATCCAATCATACCACGAAATCTAGTAACATCTACAGGTTTACCTTTCTCATCTCGGTCTAAGTAATTTCCTTGACTCATGGGTGTATCAATGGATTTAAGATTTTCAAAGTTAAATTTCTTTATCAAATCAGAACAGTATTTAGATTGACTAATGAAAATGCCTTGCTTGCTTTGGTTAATTTGAAATCCCAAGAAATATGACAGTTCACCCATCATTGACATTTCAAATTTACCTTTCATCAAATTTTCAAATTCTTTGCACAGTTTATTATTTGTAGATCCAAATATTATGTCATCAACATATACTTGGACAAGCAAGATATCATTTCCAGTAGTTTTTGTGAAAA
>NC_021164.2:43080527-43098766 GCF_000331145.2 Cicer arietinum
CTAGAAGAGGATACAGAAAAAGAAATTTTAAAAATAAAGGTTGAAGAACTAAAAAATGATATTACCAACTTTGTTAAATCTACTAAAAAATATCAAAAGATAATAGGATCTCAATCTGGAATCTTTGACAAAGCTGGTATTGGATTTAAAAGTTCTCAAAAAAAAAAAATTGTATGAAAATTTTTTCTTGCAAAAAAAAAAACAAGAGGATAGGCCAAAATGCACTTTTTGCAAAAAACTTGGACATACTTTCAAAAACTGTCATGCTAAGAATAAAGCTGACAACATAAAGAAAAGATGTTCATTTTGTGGTAATATACGGACACAATGATTCTATTTGTTATCACAAAAAGATAATCCTCATAAGAGGATAAACTAACCAACAAGGACCCAATGTTATATGGGTACCTAAGTTACTCTTAAAATCTAACCTAGGAGCATCCTCTTATCAACAAAAGAAAGTCTTGGTACTTGGACAATGGCTGCTCAATGCATATGACAGGGGATAAAAATTGCTTTATTTTCTTGGAGATAAAGGATAGAGGATCAGTCACATTTGGTAACAATGATAAAGCTCAAATAAAAGGTACAAATATTATTGGTAACAATAACTCTGCCAAAATTGAAAATGTTCAGTATGTTGATGGTTTAAAACATAACTTACTAAGCATTAGTCAATTATGTGATAGTGGATTTGAAGTTATTTTTAAGCCCACTCTATGTGAGGTTAAGCATTCATCCTCGGGTAGAGTTTTCTTCAACGGTTTCAGAAAAAAGAATTTACATGAACTATATCTAGATGATTTACCTACTGAATCTTGTTTTGTATCCATTGATAAGGATAAATGGGTTTGGCACCAAAGAGTTGGTCATAGAAGCTTAAAAACCATTTCTAATTTATCAAAGTTAGAATTGGTTAAAGGACTTCCAAAAATTAATTTTGAGAAAGACAAATTTTGTGAAGTTTGTGTCAAAGGAAAACAAGTTAAAAGTAGCTTTCACTCAAAATATAATATTTCAACAAATCATCCACTTGAACTCATTCACATTGACCTCTTTGGTCCTATCAAAACTCCAAGTCTTAGTGGAAAAAGAGATGCTTTTGTAGTTGTTGATGATTTTTCTCGTTTTACATGGGTCTTATTTTTAAAACACAAGAATGAAGCTTTTGAGGCATTCCACCATTTTTGTAAAAAGATTCAAAATGAAAAAGGTTCAAAAATTGTTTCTGTGACCATGGAGTTAAATTCGAAAATGAATCCTTTAAAAATATTTTTGAAAAAAATGGTATTTCTCACAATTTTTCTTGCCCAAGAACTCCTCAACAAAATGGAGGTTTTGAAAGGAAAAATAGAACTTTACAAGAAATGGCTAGAACCACTTTTAATGAAGCCAACATTGAAAATACTTTTTGGCCGAAGCAATTAACACTGCTTGCTATGTTTCAAATCGTGCATCTATTAGAAATTTTTTGAACAAAACTCCATATGAAATATGGAAGGGCCGAAAACCAAATATCTCTTATTTTCATATATTTGGATGTAATTGCTACATTCTAAATAATAAAGAAAATTTGGGAAAGTTTGATCCAAAATCCGATAAAGGAATTTTTCTAGGATACTCCACAACGTCAAAAGGTTATAGAATATATAATCTTAGGACTCAAACTGTGGAGGAATCCATGCATGTTATTTTTGATGAGTTTGATGACTTGTGTTTAGAAAATATGGATAAACATGAAGAAGATGAACATTCATCCTCTCAAGCACCCAATCCAAACAAAGAGGATGATTCTGGTCCATCCTCTTAGCAACCTCAAAGAGAATGGAAAATTGTCACACATCATCCTCCTGATCTAATCATTGGAAATACTGTTGATGGTGTGAGAACCAGAAATTCTCTAAGGGATAATACTATCAACATGGCCATGATATCACAAGTTGAACCAAAAACAATTGATCAAGCAATTTGTGACAAATCGTGGGTTGAAGCTATGATGGAGGAGCTTTCTCAGTTTAATAGAAACAAATTGTGGAATCATTTGCCTCGTCCTCTGGAAAAATCCATTGTTGGAACTAAATGGATATTCAAAAATAAACTAAATGAGGATGGTGAAGTCATTAGAAATAAAGCAAGATTAGTGGCACAAGGTTACACCCAACAAGAAGGAATTGATTATGATGAAACCTTTGCACCCGTAGCAAGGCTTGAAGCAATAAGAATACTCTTAGCATATGCCACTCATAAAGGTATCAAACTATTCCAAATGGATGTCAAAAGTGCCTGTTTTAATGGTTTTCTAAATGAAGAGGTTTATGTTAAACAACCTCCTTGCTTTGAGGATGAAGAAAAGTCAAACCATGTGTTCAAACTCTCAAAATCTCTTTATGGATTAAAGCAAGCTCCTCGAGCTTGGTACGAGAGGGTAAGCTCTTTTCTTAAATAAAATAGATTCATTAGAGGACACATTGATACCACTACTTTCAAGAAAACTCTTAAGGAGGATCTGTTGATTGTTCAAATATATGTAGATGACATAATATTTGGATCCACAAATGAATAGATGTGTAATGATTTCTCCAACCTCATTCAAAGTGAGTTTGAGATGAGTATGATGGGAGAATTAAAATTCTTCCTTGGTTTGCAAATTAAACATCTAGAGGACGAGATATTTATATCACAAGAAAAATACACCAAGGATCTATTCAACAAATATAACATGAGTTCAGCCAAGAGTATGGGAATTCCTATGCACCCATCCTCCATACTTCACAAAGATGATGAAGGGACTCCAATATCTGAAAAGAAGTATAGAGGGATGATTGGATCTTTGTTATATTTAACAGCAAGTAGACCTAACATAGTCTTTGCAGTAGGTCTTTGTGCAAGATTTCAATCCTCCCGTAAAGAATCTCATCTCACAGCAGTAAAGAGGATTTTGAGATATCTTGTTGGCACAATCAATCTGGGAATTTGGTACAACAAATGTTCAAATCTTGATCTCATAGCATATTGTGATGTCGATTATACAAGAGACAAAGTTGAAAGGAAAAGCACAAGTGGATCTTGCCAATTTCTTGGAAAATCTCTTATAAGTTGGCCATGCAAAAAACAATGTACTATTGCTCTTTCAACTACAGAGGCTAAATATGTATCAGCTGCACAATGTTGCTCACAACTATTATGGATAGAAAATCAACTAAAGTATTACTCTCTAAGGTACGCAAAAATTCTCATCCTCTGTGACAATACTAGTGCAATAAATCTTTCAAAAAATCCCATTCAATATTCTAGATCTAAACACATTGAAATTAAACATCATTTTATAAGAGATCATGTTCAAAAAGGGGATATATAATTAATTTTTATTGACAATGAAAATCAGTTGGCAGATATTTTCACCAAACTTCTCCAGGAGGATCGGTTCAAAAATATCTTGGAGAAACTCAATAATTAATTTGCCGAAAACTATTTAATTTAATTTATGTGATTCATTAGGGTTATATTTTTTAGTGTGATTATTGTGTTTAGTAAAATCCTGCAAAATGATCTTTTGTTTATTTTTATAAACAAATCCTTTTAAATCATTAAAGCTACGAGGATGGCCAAAAACACCAGAGGACACAGTGACCATTTTGGTGTAACTTCCTCTTGTCACTTCAGACAAGAAAACGCGTGCGCCACCTTTCATTTATTGCACATGTGGTGTCGTCTCCTTGATTTGCGATGTGCATTAATTGCAACACTATGCTCCACGACCCTAGCCTGTCTCCTCATCATCATCACCCTAACTTTCTAGGGTAACGGCTGGATTAACTCCTCATTTCTCCAAATGGTCACTCCCGTTCAACTTTCATCCTCTACTTAAATCTTCTATTCCTCCTTCTTTCTTCTTCACCAACCTTCACTATCTGCAAAAACCTTCATCTGTGTTCACAATGGCTCGCACCAAAATGTGTGCAAAATGCAAAATCACTGCTCAAGTCTCAAAAAACTCACAATACCATTACTCTAGTACAAAATCAGATAGCCACAAAGAGGATCATTAAGAATCCACTCATCATGAACCAGTGAATGTTATCCCTTCACCATGGCAATCTGAAAAAATTCCTTCACCTTCGTCTCTTCCTAAAACCCCAAAAATCATAAAACCTACAAAAACTTCATCATCCTCCACTTCCATAAGACGATCCTCTAGGATCATGTCCGATGTCGTTTCTTCAAAAAAGGGGGACTTCCTCAAGACAACACAATCCATGTTGTCAACTCTGATGATTCAGAAACAACTGCATCTGCAGAACCTACACCACAACCAATTCCCTCAAAAACCTCTTCTAAATCTTCAACACCTAAAAAGGCCAAACTACCTTCCAAAAAATTACCATCCCCAGCTTCAAAAATTTCTGCAACTACCAAACTTTTTGAGTCCTCAATTTTGGAAACCCAGTATGTTTCAAAATGGCAGAACAAACATGTGGTCAATGGAAAAATCATTGACCTTGCTAATTTAAAACAAGGTGGTTTTGACGTGGAGGACATGTTTGACCAACTGGGATGGACCTCCTTTTTACACGTAAACGAACCCCAGTATCCTCGTTTGGTTAGGGCTTTTTATGCTGCTTCAAATAGTTCCAAAGGCAATAATGATTTCAGCGTTGTCCTCAAAGGGGTCCACATGGAGATTAATCCTACTACACTGTGTCAAATCTTGGACATACGTGATGAAGGTGCCTACCTTTTCTCAGAAAACTGGTATTCTCAGTGTCAAGTCACTAGAACAGATATCCTCAAAAACACCCACATTTCACCCCCAAAATCTCAGGTGGCTTCTAATCTACTTCCCATTTGCCGCATTCTTCACAATATATGTGTGCATTCTATCGTGCCCTGAGCTGGCAGTTTTGAAAAGGTCACTGAACTTGACCTTTTGATCATTCATCATCTCATGTCAGGCACACCTCTCCACTTAGGCAATCTCATTTTCTGTTTCATGTCGAATGTTGTTGTGCTAGGTCGATCAGCTCCCTATGGGATGATCCTGACCACGATTTTCAAATTTTTTAATCTACCACTTCATGATGAACCTTCGATCCAATTTAACAACACTTTTTCTATGAAAAATGTTAAACAAATGAGGCTCAATTCGGTTGTTTCTACTCCTATCAAGTCATCCTCAACCGTATCCCATGCATCCAAGAAGAAGAAAGCTCATCACTCCCCTTTTGTAACTCTCATTTCTGAACCTGAATCTACTCATCCTCCAACCGAGGATGCTCCTCAACAACTGCTTCAGGAATCTATTTTAGAAACTGCTCAACCTCCAACAGAACATGTGCCCACTTCATCTCCAGTGTGTGACTCTCCCATTCCAACATTTGTGCCCGTTTCGCCTCCGTTTGCACCAATCCATACTCTTTACCCTCACTGTGTAGACGATCCTCCACAAGAGGATACAACTGAGGCATCCTATCTAAACCAGATGGAGGATGGTGAAGAATTGTATTTTGATCTGAATGTGTCTTATCATCATTTCTCACCACCAAGTCCTCTTAAGGATATGCTTGTTGAAACTTCTCAATATCTGAACGAAACTCTAGATACTACTCTTCCTCCTCCAACATCCACTGCAATTGTTGAAGAACCGTCCCAACCTCTCCCTGAGGTCCCTAGCCAGTTCGGCTCCATTGGTTCCTTCTTTTCTACCACCATTAATAATACTTCAAAGGATAAAGCTGGGAGTTCTCAAAACAAAAGCTCTAGTGTCAATGATAAACCCAAGGAATCGAACTCCAGTAAGAGGACCGAGGAAAGGAAAAATAACAGACATATAAAACTTCTCAAGACCATTAGGAAGGATCAGAAGAAAGTTCTTCAAAGTTTTAATACCTTCCAGTATACAATCGCTCATTTTGGTCTCATCCTTGAATGGGTTACCAAACATTTGATTCCCACTGTTGCTCCTGGAGATCATCCTCCTGAGCTACCAACCCAACCTTCCTCTGATGTTCCTGATCCTTCTCTATCATCCTCGTTTGATGAGCCATCCTCCTCTAAGTAGCTTTATGACTACACCTTTTGATGCTGACCAATTCAAGGGGAGATTGATTATGAACATCTAGTTTTGTTAATGATTGTTTATGTTTATGTTGTTTTGAACCATGTTTATGTTTATGATGTTTTGAGCCATCCTTTGTAATATCGGTTCCATTATTATAAACTCTCTTTTATGGTTCACATCTTTTGTTCAAAATATTTGGCATATGTTCAGGGGGAGTAATCCTTTTTAAATTTAAAAATAGTTCACATATACTTTAGGGGGAGCATAAACATCTAATTTCACAAACTTCTATCTCATAATTATTTTTCTCATATTTAAAATCATAATCTAAAAAATTTTGTCATCATCAAAAAGGGGGAGATTGTTGAGACAAAATCTCTCTCAAATGGTTTTAATGATAACAAAATTACTTAAAGGATTATGATTATGGTTAATGACTAATTTGTGCTTTTGAATGTATTCATATAAGAAAACAGGTTATTAATCGTTAAGACATAAAGGAGAAAAATTTGATTCAGATCTGGAGTATTGGAACTCAAGAGGATGTCCTCGTAAGAACATGAAGATTCAAATCTGCATATTACTCATCCTCACCAGAACAAAAGTTTTTTATTCATTAAAGAAAGTCAAAACAGTATTAAAAATGAATAAGTAAAGCATTTGAAATAAAGAAGTCAGAAGACAAAAGCATAGATACGAGGATAGCCAGTACTATGTAAGAGGATGGTAGTACTAGGTTGGAGGACGGTACTATAAAGTCCACATCATTCCCAAATGTTGAAAGCAACCCATCCTATCATGTGAAAAGGCTATTAGTAGACCTATATATCATTATTGTATGATTGAAAAAGCTATATGAAGTCAAGATACAGAAAGGTAACAACAAACAAGCCAAAAATAAAAGCTTTCACATGTCTTGAAGAAAGGTGCCTTGACCCACGTGCTTGAGCATTGGTTTTTTTCTCTCTTGTCAACTTCACTTTCAAAAGGTGAAAATGTATTAACCATTTCAAGCTTCAAAAAAGGTTGCAGCCCACAAAGTCAAAGAAATAGCCTTACATATATTGAACAACGAGAAAAGAAAAGGACAACTCAAGATCAAGTTCCAAGGAGTTGATCCTCCTGCTCGAGGATGGATTGAGTCTGTCCAAGGACAGCTGCATGGCATTTTTGTAAATATGATGCAAGACCTTGGAATTTTTTATCAAGTCTCCAACGGTTTTAAAAAACTTGCCACATGGAAAGATCATCATAAGACCTCTATAAAAGGCAGCAAGCTATTCATCATTAAATACACAACACAATTGCATAAAAAGATCAAGTATCTTAAAGCCATCAAGAGCAATATCCATCCTCTCTTCATACTTTCTATAAATCTTACATTAGATCCTTGAAATATCCTTTGAGAAAGTATTTAAGAAAAGAGAAACAATGTTATTCATAATCATTCTGTAATTTCCATGTAAGTTACACTTGGAAATAGTTGAAACTTGATTGTAAGCTTGGTGAAGCTAAAGAATACACAAAGTGTAATCATCCTCTGTGAGAGGTTGATCAGTTTTGAACATTAGTGAAATCTCACAAGTGTTTGAGCACTAGACGTAGCATTCATTGGGTGAACCAGTATAAAAATTGTGTGTGTCATACTTTACTCCTTCTTTTCATCAGCTCAAATCTAAAGGTTTAAATAACCATCCTCGAGTTTGCATCCTTTCCAAGAGGATAATTTTTTAAACAAGAGAGAATTATTTTTAAACAGCAAAATCCCTATTCAACCCCCTTCTAGTGATATTTAGCAACATCATTCTCAGTGTCAAGTCACTAGAACATATGTCCTCCAAAACACTTTCATTTCACCCCCAAAACCTCAAGTGGCTTCCAATCTACTTCCCATTTTCCGCATTCTTCACAACATATGTGTGCATTCTATTGTGCCGCGAGCTGGCAGCTTTGAAAAGGTCACTGAACTTGACCTTTTGATCATTCATCATCTAATGTCAGCCACACCTCTCCACCTAGGAAGTCTCATTTTCTTCTTCATATGGAACGCTACTGTGTTAGGTCGATCAGTTCCTTATGGGATGATCTTGACTAAGATTTTCAAAATTTTCAATCTACCACTTCATGATGAACATTCGATACACTTTAACAATACTTTTTCTATGAAAAATGTCAAACAAATGAGGCTCTAATCTCCTGCTTCTACTCTTCTCAAATCATCATCAACTGCACCCCCTGCATCTAAGAAGAAGAAAACTCGTCACTCCTCCTCTATCAATCTACTTTCTGAACTAGAAACTGCGCAACCTCCAACAGAGGATGTTCCTCAATAAATATTTCTGGAATCCGTTTTGGACCATGTGCCCACTTCATCTCTATTGTGTGACTCTACTGTTCCAATACCGCCTCTGTCTTCACCGATCCATACTTTTTCCTCTTTTTGTGCAGACGATCCTCCGCACGAGGATGCAGACGAAGCATCCTATCTAAAACTGATGGAGGATGGTGAAGAACTATATTTTGATCTGAATGTGTCTTATCATCTTTTCTCACCAACAGTCCTCCTAAGGATGTGCATGTTGAAACTTCTCAAATTTTAAACGAAACTCTGGATACTACTCATCCTCCTTCGAGTAGTTTTGTGGCTCATCCTTTTTGTTGCTGACCAATTCTGGGGGAGACAGATTATGATCATCTAGCTGTTTTTTTTTTTTATTATTTGTGAAATGCCTCTGTTAATGCTTGTTTATGTTTATGCTATTTTGAACCATCTTTTGTAATATCAGTTTCATTAATATGAACTATCTTTATGATTCACATCTTTTATTCAAAATATATGGCATGTGTTTAGGGGGAGTAATTTTTTATTTAAAAATATTATAGATATAATTTAGCGGGACCATAAACATTTCATCTCACAAACTTTTATCTCATAATTTTTTTTCTCATATTTAAAATCATAATCTAAAGAATTTTGTCATCATCAAAAAGGGGGAGATCGTTGAGAAAAAATCTCTCTCAAATGCTTTTAATAATAACAAAATTAATTAAAGGATTATGATTATGGTTAATGACTAATCTATGTTTTTGAGTGAATTCATATATGAAAATAGGTTATTAATCATGAAGACAAAAAGGAGAAAAATCTGATTCAAATCTGGAAGATTGGAATATGAGAGGATGACCTTGTAAAGAGGATGAAGCTTCAAATCTGCAAAATACTCATCCTCACCAAAACAAATGTTTTTTATTCATTAAAGAAAGGCAAAACAGTATTAAAGAATGAATAAATAAAACATTTGATATAAAGAAGTCATAAGGCAAAAGAATAGGTATGAGGATGGCCAGTACGATGTAAGAGGATGACAGTACTAGGTTGGAGGATGGTTCTATAAAGTCCACATCATTCCCAAATATTGAAAGCAACCCATCCTATCATGTGCAAAGGCTAAAAGCAGACATATATATCATTCTTGTATGATTGAAAACAATATACAGTCAATCTATAGAAAGGCAACAATAAACAAGCCAAAAATAGAAGCCTTCACATGTCTTGAAGAAAGGAACTCTGAACCACGTGCAAGAGGATGGTTTTCTATTGTCAACATCACTCTCAAAAGTTGAAAACGACCTAGCCCTTCAACTTTCAGAAAGGTTGTAGCCCACAAAGTCAAAGATATAGCCTTACATGTCTTGAAGAATGTGAAAATAAAAGGACAACTCAAGATCTAGTTTTAAGGAGGTTGATCCTCCTGCTCAAGGATGGACTGAATCTGTCCAAGGACAACTGTATGGCAATTCTGTAATTATGATGAAAACCTTGGACTTTTTGATTAAGTTTCCAACGGTCATAAAGAGCTTGTCACATGGAAAGATCATCATAAGACTTCTATAAAAGGCAGTATGCTCTTCATCATAAAATACACAACAACATTGCATTAAAAGATCAAGTATCATAAAGATATCAAGAGCAATATTCATCCTCTCTTCATACTTTCTATAATCCTACATTAGATCTTTGAAATATTCTTTTAGAAAGTGTTTAAGAAAAGAGAAACAATCACATTCATATCACTCTATAATTTCCACGTGAGTTACACTTGGAAATAGTTGAAACTTGATTGTAAGCTTGGTGAGGCTAAAGAATACACAAAGTGTAATCATCCTCTATGAGAGGTTGATCAGTTTGAACATTAGTAAAATCTCACAAGTGTGTGACAGCTAGACATAGCCTTCATTGGGTGAACCAGAATAAAAGTTGTGTGTATAATTCTTTACATTTTATCATTCTTTTGCTCAGCTCTAATTTAAAGGTTTAAATAGCCATCCTCAAGTTGGCATCCTCTTTGAGAGGATAGTTTTTAAAATACGAGAAAATTATTTTTAAACAACAAAATTCCTATTCAACCCTCCTTCTAGTGATATTTAGCTACATCACTTGGTTGGGATTAATAAGCGACTTGATGAATTTCGAGACAAAATATTGGGAAAGACTCCATTTCCATCACTTTGGGAAGCGTTCTCAAAAGTTAGAAGAGAAGAGGTGAGACAAAGTATTATAATGGGTAAGTCACATTTTGTTGTTAAGGTTGAACGCTCTGCCTGGTTACTAAGAATGAAGACAGAAAAAGAGATGGCAAGAAACCATGGTGCAAACATTGCAAAGTCCATGGTAGACACGTGATACATGTTGGAAGCTCCATGGAAAACCTCCAAGTTGGAAGAAAAATGGAGGAAATGAAGGTTATACCTTCCAAGCTGGTGCCTCTGATAAAGAGAAATAGTATCCTTCAAGCCCATTTCCTTTCACCAAGGAATAGTTAGATCAATTGTACAAACTCCTTGAGTCTCAAACGCCTTGCTTTATAGCTCAAATAGTTAATTTTCCAAATACTGCTCTACTTAGTGTCACTCCCAGTCATAGTTGGATTTTGATTCTGATGCTATTGATCATATGACTCGAGAGTCAAGTATCTTTTCTTCTTATAGTCCTTGTGCAGGTAACCACAAAATTAAAATTGCAGATTCAGCCATTGTAAGGAAAGGATTCGTTATTTTTCCACCTTTATTAACCTTAAAAGATGTCTTACATGTTCCTAATTTATCATGTAATTTGTTATCTATTACTAAATTAACAAAGGATATAAATTTTCAAGCTAACTTCTCTCATTCTCATTATACTTTTAAGGATTCGAGCATGGGGAAGATGATTGGAAATGCTAAGGAAAGTGGATGACTCTATTATCTTGATAATGGACTCAACTTCAAAGACCAACCTCAAATGAGTACATACCTTGAATCTATTGTTTCTTTTAATAATGATGATATTATGTTATGGCATTTATGGTTAGGACATCCTAGTTTTCCATATTTTAAACATTTTTTTCCTAAATTATTTTCTAAGAAGGATTCGTCTTTAATTTATTGTGAAACTTTCAAATTTGCAAAACATCATCGTTCTTAATTTTCTACACAACCATATAAAAAATCAAAATAGTTTGTAGTTATTCGTAGTGATGTTTGGGGTCCTAATAGCATAAGCATATTTTCTAATAAAAAATAGTTTATAACTTTTATTGATGATCATACTAGAATTTGTTGGGTTTATTTATTGAAAGAAAATCGGAAGTTGGACAGGTTGTCAAATATTTCTTTAAAATTGTGCAAACTCAATACCAAACAAATACTCAAGTCTTCAAAAGAGGCAATGGTGAAATATTTTTTTTTTCCGATTTTTTCTTTCAAATGGGGTTGTTCATCAAAGTTTTTTTGTTAATACAGCCCAACAAAATGAAATTGCATAGAGAGAAAATAGGTATCTTCTTGAGGTTGTTAGAGATTTTAATTAATACAGCCCAACAAGTGCATCATATTTAATTAATCGTATTCCATATAAAGTTTTAGATTTTCATACCCCTCTTGATCTTATTTGAAATTGCTTTTCTTTGACTAGTGTCTCCTCTAATTTGCCACTAAAAGTTTTTGGTTGCACTGTTTTTTTTTTATGAACATAAACAACTTCGCAATCTCAAGCCACGAGCAATAATATGTATTTTTACTTGTTACTCTCCAACTCATAACGGGTATAGGTGTTTTGAACCAAAATAAAAAGGAATTATGGTAACCATGAATGTTACTTTTGTCGAAAATCAACCATTTTATTTATTTATTGAAATCCATCTTCAAAGGGAAAATTTTGAAGGAAGATTCATCTTTTGCTTTTGAAAACACCATTACTTTAGGTGATATAGTGTTTTCACAAAACTTTGAGACTTATACTGATGCACTAAAAGAAAATGCCCAAGAATCAATATAAGAACTCAATCCACTTATAAATGAGCTTCCAACAGATTTGGAAGCGAAAATTTCAAATCATAATGAACAGATTCCTAATCTCGATAATAATGAAGGACCACCTGAAATGCCACAACATAACGACTCAGATAAAGAGACACAAAACATGTTTACTACCATTGGCCCTACTTGGATGGGAACTACCTTTGAAAGAAGAAACCATAAACAGAGAAATGAAAGATCAATTCTCCGACCCTTCTAATATTCTGAACCAATAGATGATCCAACATATCATCCTGATACAAGTAACTCTTCTTTTGTTCTTAAGAGTCATGTCAAGTATCTTGATATTAACATTTCTATTGTAGTTAGGAAAGCTGTTACATCATGCAATAAACATCATTTGTCTAATTACATGTTATACTCAAAATTGTCTTCTTTATTTGTTGTGTTTACCTCTAAGTTGTCTGTTGTAGAAATTCCAAAAAAAAATTACAAGAGGCTCTAGAAATTCCAAAGTGGAAGGAAGTTTTTCTTGAGGAGATGAGAGCTCTTAAGAAGAATCAAACATGGAATTAATCATGTTACATACACAAAAGAATAATGTTGGCTTTAGATGGTTATTTATTGTAAAATATAATTCTGATAACACAGTTGAAATATACAAGACACATTTGATTGCTAAAAGGTTTACTCAGACATATGACAATGATTACTTAGAGACTTTTTCTCTTGTTGCCAAATTAAACACTATTAGAGTTCTCTTGTCCTTGGCAGTGAATTTAGATTGGTCTCTTAACCAACTAGATGTAAAAAATGCTTTTTCTGAATTGTGATTTGGAGGAGTAAGTATACATGGATAGCCCACTTGCCTTTCAAGATAAGTTTGGTTCAAATGTGTGCAAACTGAAAAAATCCCTTTATGGTCTCAAGCAATCCCCAAGGACTTGGTTTGAAAACTTCACTTTGTCGGTTAAAAGGCAAGGATATATGTAGGGACAATCGAACTATACTATGTTCATGAAGTTATCTAATGTTGGTAAAATTGCAATTCTAATTGTACATATAGATGATATTATTCTTCTTACAGGAGATGACATTGTTGAGATGGAAAAATTGAAGAAAATTTTGGCAAAAGAATTTGAGATTGTAACACCCCGATTTTCAAAGCAAGGGTGTATTTTTTTTTTTTCAAAAGAAATTAAAATAAAACAGAGAAATAAATGAGGTAATAACTTTGGATAAATAATCGAGTCATTATAATTTATAAGCAGCGGAAAAATTTCTCAAAATATGAATCCAAAATATTTACACATCAAAAAGTGGTACATGTAACCCACCGAAAATAACATGTCAAGCTGACAATATTAGTAAATGTACAGTTTTCCAGTTCAAAATAACGTAATCCAAAAAAAAGACATAAGTTCCCTCTATGTCATCCTAATCTGATCATTCTTCAAAAAAACTATAGCTATACACCCTGAGTGATCTCCACGCGCCCCGTGAGATCCTCCTAACGTAGCTCCAGTCAAGCATTCCCATTTACATTCCCACCTGTAGGGTACGAACCAGTAGGATTGTCCTTGCTCTCATCTGAGGGCAAAGCCCAAATTTCCACAATAGTTGTAAAGGGTCACCAACTGAAATTAACAGTTAACACATAACATTTAAGTTTTTAAATGCACAAAATAACCTTTCAACTTAGCATGCACCTTAAAAGGGTTTTCCATATGCTAAAAGTTCATGTAACACATGCCAAATAACAATGAAAACAAAATAAAGTTCTCAATCCATCAAGTAATACATAACTAACCAAGACATTGATAAATCAATGAGCAATCTCTTATCTAACTCAAAATAAGAATTTCTACTAAGCCAATCGATTTCCTGAAGGAATTTAGTGAAATTTGAACTCTGGGCTCAATTCAATCGATTGGGAAATCGATTGAATGAACGACTGAGCCCCGGTATTAATGCCAATCGATTTCCAAATCGATTTTGTCAGTTTTGCTGAGTTCCTGTGTTTCTGCCAATCGATTTCCAAAACGATTTCTTAAAAGGTTTCGAAAAACATATTTATACAATCGATTGGCAAATCGATTATATCAAATTAGGGAAGTCCCTCTAACTCATCCAATCGATTGGGAAATCGATTTCCCTGCATATTCTTCCAAAAATACATAAACTAACTCAATCACATTCATACACAATTCCACATCTTAACACTTAGCAATTCCCACACAATCACCACGACAAATTGAGTTTCGAAATAGTTTTACAACCCATCACTCTTACACACAATAATCAATTCATAACACCGTAGACATTAAGAGATTCCCTATTCTTAATATTCTTTTAACTTAAACGATTTTCACAACAAACATTAAGCAAACAGAAATATTAAGAGATTCCCCATTCTTAATACTCGTTTAACTTAAACGATTTTCTCAAACACACATTAAGTAAACCGAGATATTAAAAGATTCCCCATTTTTAATACTCATTTGACTTAAACGATTTTCACAACAAACATTAAGCAAACAGAAATATTAAGAGATTCCCCATTCTTAATACTCGTTTAACTTAAACGATTTTCTCAAACACACATTAAGTAAACCGAGATATTAAAAGATTCCCCATTTTTAATACTCGTTTAACTCTAATGGTTTTCACGCCAACATTAAGTAAACGTAGACATTAAGAGATTCCCTATTCTTAATATTCTTTTAACTTAAACGATTTTCACAACAAACATTAAGCAAACAGAAATATTAAGAGATTCCCCATTCTTAATACTCGTTTAACTTAAACGATTTTCTCAAACACGCATTAAGTAAACCGAGATATTAAAAGATTCCCCATTTTTAATACTCGTTTAACTCTAATGGTTTTCACGCCAACATTAAGTAAACGTAGACATTAAGAGATTCCCCATTCTTAATACTTGTTTAACTTAAACGATTTTCTCAAACACGCATTAAGTAAACCGAGATATTAAAAGATTCCCCATTTTTAATACTCGTTTAACTCTAATGGTTTTCACGCCAACATTAAGTAAACGTAGACATTAAGAGATTCCCCATTCTTAATACTCGTTTAACTCTAATGGTTTTCAAATTCCACACAAAACAACTCAAACCTATTATCAGATCCAATCCACAACTCATACCAAAACACATCAATTCATTTCTCCACAAAATCCAACCATACACATATCAAATTTCATCAGTATTAATTAAGAACACGTCAAATACGACGAACACAAATCAACACAATCCACCACTCAAACACAACAAGTTTCATTTACTCAAAATCATACATAAATGAGTTTAAGTTCATTTTCCACGAAACATTCATCAATATAACCCAAACCTAACTCTAAGATTTTACCCATAAAGCCTTAGATTCATTTTCCCCCAAATCAATACTCAAACCCTAACAAAATTCTTTTCCACACAACCACAGACAAGTCCCTAAATGCAAACTAGAAGTTTGGAAGGAGCCTTACCTTAACGTTAGCTTTAACGTGCGAACACGGTACTGCGAGTAAATCCGGTAAAATCTCCGCTCGCAACGTCGCCTCCAAAGTTGGTTCCCTAGCACCGTAGTGTGGTAGTGAGCAACTTTCCCTTCTATCCCTACGCGAAACGAAGCTTAGATCTAAACGAAAATGGAAGAAGATGGAAGAAAATGGAAGAATGGGGTCACGCGAGGAAGAAGATGGATTTTGATTCTTTTCTTTCTTTCCCTTTTCCTTTCTTTCTTTTTCCTTCCTTTCTATTTCTTTTCTTTCTTTTTCCTTCTCTTTTCCCTCCATACAAACATATATATATATATATATTAATTATAACTTAAAAAATATCTCAAAATATCTAGATATTTTTTAAATTTTCCTTTCACCCGTAACGCATTAAATTTTTCGTAAAAGATTCACCGCAGTTAATTTAATTTATTTATCGACGAGTAATTTTAATCGGCATCAAAATATCTTTTTGATCATATAAACTCCAAAATATTAATAACTTTGGCTATAAAACCTTAACTTTGGCTAAAAAGCCTCCGAGTTCAATACCAAAATACACTAAAATACATAAAGTATACTTTAAAATTATGGGTCTTACATTACTACCCCCCTAAAATTAGTTTCGTCCTCGAAACTATGCGTCGATAAATAACTCTGGGTGTTGTTCTCTCATCTTGCTCTCTAGTTCCCAAGTCGCATCTCCAGTAATTGGGTTCCAAATCACCTTGACCAATGAAACATCATTGGTCCTCAATCGCTTAATCTTCCTGTCATCAATTCTCACAGGTGGTACTTCGAATGACAAGTTATCCTTCAGTTGGATTGTGTCTGGTTCGATCACATGAGATGGATCTGCAAGATATTTCCTCAACTGTGACACATGAAACACGTCATGAATATTGGACAGTATCGGAGGCAATGCAATCCGATAAGCAACAGGCCCAATTCGTGCAGAAATCTGATATGGTCCAATGAATTTCGGAGTCAACTTCTTCGATTTCAAGGCTCTACCTACTCCAGTAGTAGGTGTGACTCTCAGAAATACATGGTCACCCTGTTCGAATTCCAAAAGTCTGCGACGCTTGTCCGCGTAACTCTTCTGACGATCTTGTGAAGTCTTCATTTTCTCCTTGATCTTCCTTACTTTAGCTGTGGTCTGTTGCACCATCTCTGGTCCGACAATCATATTCTCACCGTCTTTATACCAACACAAGGGCGTCTGACACTTGCGTCCGTATAAAGCTTCATATGGTGCCATTCCAATACTTGCGTGGAAACTATTGTTGTAAGTGAACTCATTCGTTCCCAATGCTTCGTGCAATGCTCCCCAAAAATGTGATGTGAACTTCGGATCACGGTCTGATACAATACTCGATGGTACCCCGTGTAACCTCACAATTTCAGCAATGTAGATCTCTGTTAGCTGATCTACCTTATAGGTGGTCTTTACCGGCAAAAAGTGAGCGGATTTAGTCAGTCGATCTACTATCACCCATATAGAATCATTCTTTCTCCTTGTTTTTGGCAATCCAGTTATAAAATCCATGGAAATGTTGTCCCACTTCCATTCAGGTATATCTAAAGGTTGCAACATCCCAGCAGGTCGCTGATGTTCCACCTTCGCTTTCTGACAAGTTAGACAAGTGGATACATATTCCGCTACATGTTTCTTCATTCCCGGCCACCAATAATTCTGCCTCAAATCCTGATAAATCTTTGTTGCCCCAGGATGAATACTCAACTTGCTCTTATGAGTGTAACACCCCGATTTTCAAAGCGAGGGTATATTTTTTTTTTCAAAACAAATTCATAACAACAGAGAAATAAAGAAGAAAATAATTTTGGATAAATATTGAAGTCGTAACACAACGACAAATAAGTCAACAGCATTTACAAGCAGCAGAATAGTTTTTGAAATACGAATCCAAAGTATTTACACTTCAAAGAGTGGTACATGGACCCCATCATAATAAAATGTCAAACAGACAACATTAGTATAGGTACAGTTTTCCAAATTAAAATTAACGCAACCCATAAAGAAAGACGTCTAGTCCCTATACATCAACCTAATCTGATCATTCTACCAAAAGCTATACACCCTGAGTGATCTCCACACGCCCCGTGAGATCCTCCTACATAGCTCCAGTCAAGCATTCCTATCTACATTCCCATACGTAGGGTACGAACCAGTAGGATCGTCCTGGCTCTCATTTGAGGGCAAAGCCCAGATTCCCACAATAGTTGTAAAGGGTCACCAACCGAAATTAACAGTTGACACATAACATTTAAGTTTTTTAAATGCACAAAATAACCTTTCAACTAAGCATGCACCTTAAAAGGATTTTCCGTATGCTAAAAGTTCAT
>NC_021164.2:43101902-43102468 GCF_000331145.2 Cicer arietinum
TTGGGTTCCAAATTACCTTGACCAATGAAACATCCTTGGTCCTCAATCGCTTAATCTTCCTGTCATCAATTCTCACGGGTGGTACTTCGAATGACAAGTTATCCTTCAGTTGGATTGTGTCTGGTTCGATCACATGAGATGGATCTGCAAGATATTTCCTCAACTGTGACACATGAAACACGTCATGAATATTGGACAGTATCGGAGGCAATGCAATCCGATAAGCAACAGGCCCAATTCGTGCAGAAATCTGATATGGTCCAATGAATTTCGGAGTCAACTTCTTCGCTTTCAGGGCTCTACCTACTCCAGTAGTGGGTGTGACTCTCAGAAATACATGGTCACCCTGTTCGAGTTCTAAAAGTCTGCGACGCTTGTCCGCGTAACTCTTCTGACGATCCTGTTAAGTCTTCATTTTCTCCTTGATCTTCCTTACTTTAGCTGTGGTCTGTTGCACCATCTCCGGTCTGACAATCATACTTTCACCGTTCTTATACCAACACAAGGGCGTTTGACACTTGCGCCATATAAAGCCCTCATATGGTGCCATTCCAATACTTGCGTGG
>NC_021164.2:43103048-43104270 GCF_000331145.2 Cicer arietinum
CAATAATTCTGCCTCAAATCCTGATACATCTTTGTTGCCCCAGGATGAATACTCAACTTGCTCTTATGAGCCTCTTCTATGATCGTTTTCCTCATATCTGAAATTCCTGGTACACAAATCCTACCATTACATCGCAAAATATTATCTGTTCCAATCTTGAACTCAGTCGTCTTCCCTTGCACTATTAGGTTCCTCTATTCTTGTATTAAGACGTCATCTTGGGAATTTGCAATGTCTTCGAGTAGTCCACTCGAAATCCTAATCATTCCGAACTTCAAAATTCCCAGTGCAAACTCTACGTCCAAGTGTAGATCTCTAAAAGCTTCCCACAACTCTTGTTGTCTAGCCATAATTGTTGAAGACACCGAGACACTTCTTCTACTCAACGCATCAGCCACTACATTGGCCTTCCCAAGGTAGTACTGCAGTGTGAAATCAAAATCCTTGAGAGTCTCCGTCCATCGTATCTGGCGCATGTTAAATTCCTTCTGATCAAACAAATATTTCAAACTTTTATGGTCATTGAACATTGTGAACGGCCACCCATATAAATAGTGCCTCCAGATCTTCAATGCAAAAACAACAACAGCAAGCTCCAAATCATGAGTAGGGTAGTTTCTCTCATGAATCTTCAATTGCCTTGAGACATAAGCTACGGCTTTCTTGTGTTGCATCAGAACACATCCCAAACCTTGGTGAGATGCATCACAATAAACTTCATAGGGTTCTTCTGATTGCAGTAAAACCAATACCGATGAGGTCGTCAATTTTCTCTTTAGTAACTGAAAATTTTCCTCACACTTCTCCGTCCATGCGGACGGTTGATACCCTCAAAAAACCCTCCTGTAGTCCCCTGCCAATCCTACGAAACTTCGTATATCAGTGACAGTCTGAGGCTGTTTCCAAGCAAGAACTGCCTTAATCTTAGCTGTATCTACAGCGATTCCTTCCTTGGTTATCACGTGTCCTAAGAAATTCACTTTTTCTAGCCAGAATTCACACTTTGACAGATTGGCATACAATTGCTTCTCGCGTAAAATCTCAAGAACTTGACGTAAATGTTCTCCATGCTCTTCTTCAGTTCTCGAATAAATTAATATATCATCAATGAACACCACAACCAATTTATCAAGGAATGGACTAAAGATTCTATTCATGTAGTCCATGAAAATTGCTGGTGCATTGGTAACCCCAAACGGCATAACGAGATATTCATAATGTC
>NC_021164.2:43105928-43107177 GCF_000331145.2 Cicer arietinum
CAATTGTCTTCCGAAATTCTGGTTCCCTGGGCGACTCTGCCCACCGTTGTTATTTTGTGGTCGATTATAAGGTTTAGCAACTTGCTTTCCCTTGTTCTGATAATTCACCCGACTAGGGCCTCCTGAATTAAAATTCCCTCCTCGGCTAGCCCTCTTATTTTTCATATCCTCCACTTCTCTACATTTTTCTATAAGCGCTTGGAAACGTTGAATTCCCAAGGGTAAGACGGAGTCTTGAATCTCATACTTTAGTCCGTCTTGGAAACGATGACACATGAATGGTTCATCAATCTCTTCACGGAAAAACCTGAAGTATCTCGATAGCGATTCAAACTTAGCAGCATATTCACCCACGGTCATGTTCCCTGATGCAGTTTCAGGAAATCATCACCCAACTTAGTCCTGGTACTCATCGGGAAGTATTTGTCTAAAAACTTCCTTTTGAATGACTCTCAGTTCACCTCCTCGTGAGCTGATCTCATCAACAATCTTGCACTCCTCCACCAGTACTCAGCATCCCCTAATAGCATATAAGTGGCATAGCTGACCTTCACTTCTGCCTGACAGTTAATCATTTCGAAGATCTTCTCCACTTCTTGGATCCATTGATCCGCTTTCTCTGAATTTTCATCCCCCTTAAACTTGGGAGGATTGTAACGACGGAAGTCTTCTAATCCTCTTGACTCTGCAGCATGGATCTCTCTTCCCCTCTTTTCAAGATCACGTTGAGTCTTGGCAACAGTCTGTGCAGCAACAGAAGCAGCCAAAGGTTCCACAGCCCCCAAAGAAAACCAAACCAAAGCTCTGATACCACAATGTAGCACCCCGATTTTCTTCCTATAAAACCATCATCAAGTAGATTCTTAACACTACTTCAAATAATTCCAAAACTAGCTTCCAACCACGTTAACACGTAATAATTATAGCGGACCTGACAACTCAATCCCCTAAACCGACGCATGATCAGATAATAACTCCAAACTTATAGGTTGACCTACAATCTATAACTAGGGCTCCACAGCCCCCAAAGAAAACCAAACCAAAGCTCTGATACCACAATGTAACACCCTAATTTTCAAAGCGAGGGTGTATTTTTTTTTTCAAAACAAATTCATAAAAACAGAGAAATAAAGAAGAAAATACTTTTGAATAAATATTGAAGTCGTAACACAACGACAAATAAGTCAACAGAATTTACAAGCAGCGGAATAGTTTTTGAAATACGAATCCAAAGTATTTACACTTCAAA
>NC_021164.2:43107781-43110462 GCF_000331145.2 Cicer arietinum
GATCAAACCATTGATTTGGGTGAAGGTTTTTAGAAAAAACTGAACTTTGGGCTTAATTCAATCGATTGGGAAATCGATTGAATGTATAACTGAGCCCCTGTGTTGATGTCAATCGATTTCCAAATCGATTTTGTCAGTTTTGCTGAGTTCTTGTCTTACTGTCAATCGATTTCCAAATCGATTTCTTAAGAGGTTTTGAAAACATATTGCGAAATCGATTGGCAAATCGATTTTGTCAAATTTGTGAAGTCTGAGCAACTCATCAAATCGATTGGGAAATCGATTTCCCTACTTATTCTTCCAAAAAATACATAAACTAACTCAATCACATTCATACACAATTCCACATCTTAACACTTATCAATTCCCACACGATTACTACGACAAATTGAGTTTCGAAATAGACACGAAGGTTCGATAACCATCATACTCACACACAATACACAACACATAGCACTTAACACCTTCATCTCAGTTATCACGATAAATCAAAATTCGAATCACTCAATCATAGACTCAAATCAAACATGACTCGCGTGCCAAGCACCCTAATGCAATGCGTATATGCCAAAATGCATGGACTCGGAATTCCAAACCAAAACCCTCCTCGAAGGGCCGTAAATCATAATTGTACCGCCTATCGCAGGCCAAAGTACCAATTACCGAGGTGCCAACTATCACGGGTCAGCACGATTTACTAAAATGCGTAAATCATAAACGTACCACCTATCACGGGTCAGTACAGTTTACCGAGGTGTCACCTATCACGGGTCAACACGATTTACTAAAAGAAAAAGCGAGAATCGTAAACGTACCGCCTATCACAGACCAGTACTGTTTACCGAGGTGCCACCTATCACGGGTCAACACGATTTACTAAAAGAAAAAGCGAGAATCGTAAACGTACCGCCTATCACAGACCAGTACTGTTTACCGAGGTGCCACCTATCACGGGTCAGCACAATTCACCAAAAACGTAAATCGTAAACGTACCACCTATCACGGGTCAGTACAGTTACCATGGTGTCACCTATCACGGGTCAACACAATTTACCAAAAACGTAAATCGTAAACGTACCACCTATCACGGGTCAGCACAGTTTACCAAGGTGTCACCTATCACGGGTCAACACGATTTACTAAAAGAAAAAGCGGGAATCGTAAACGTACCGCCTATCACAGACCAGTACTGTTTACCGAGGTGCCACCTATCACGGGTCAGCACAATCCACCAAAAATGTAAATCGTAAATGTACCACCTATCACGGGTCAGTACAGTTACCATGGTGTCACCTATCACGGGTCAACACAATTTACCAAAAACGTAAATCGTAAACGTACCACCTATCACGGGTCAATACAGTTTACCAAGGTGTCACCTATCACGGGTCGACACAATTTACCAAATGAAATGCATGAGCATACACAGACTCCATTCACAACAATCGTTAAGCAAATGCAGATATTAAAAGATTCCCCATTTTTAATACCCATTTAACTTAAACGACTTTCAAACAACATTAATTAAATAAGTCATTAAGAGATTCCCCGTTCTTAATACCGATTTAACTTAATGATTTTCAAAACAAAACGTTAAGCAAACAGTCATATTAAGAGATTCCCCATTCTTAATATACTTTTGACTTAAACGATTTTCTCGCAAAACATTCAGTAAACGAGTCATTAAGAGATTCCCCATTCTTAATACTCATTTACCGAAACGATTTTCAAAAACGATAGTTAAGTAACCGAGACATTAAGAGATTCCCCATTCTCAACGCCCAGTTAACTTAAACATTTTCCTCAAATACACATTAAGTAAACCGAGGTATTAAAAGATTCCCCATTTTTAATACTCGTTTAACTCTAATGGTTTTCAAATTCCACAGAAACAAATTCAAACATACTTTCACATTCAAACCATAATTCACAACAACCACACCAATTAACAAACATCAAGTTTCATTTACCCATAATCATACACAATGACATTCAAATTCATTTACCACGAAACATTCATCACTATAAACAAAACCTAACTCTAAGGTTTTTACCCATAACGCACTAGTTTCGTTTTTCCCCAAATCGATACATTTAACCCTAACAAATTCCTTCCCACACAACCACAGATAAGTCCCTAATGCAAACTAAAAGTTTGGAAGGAGCCCTTACCTCAACGTTAGCTTTAACGCGCGTTTCCGGTACCGCGAGTAATTCCGGTAAAATCTCCGCTCGCAACGCCGCTTCCAAATTAGTGCACTAGCACCGTAGCACGGAGGTGAGCAACTTTCCCTTCTATCTCTTCGAGAAATGAGGTTTGGATCTAGAAGAAACGGAGGGGTTTGTGTTTGGATCTCAAAAACCGTATTTCTTCGTTTTCGAATCAAAGAGGAAGAGTGGAGTTACGAAAACCTTGGTCTAACCCTCACCCAACCTTGGGTCACTAGCTTTGAAGAAAGGAAGCAACGAAAACGAAGAATGGAGAAAGGATGGATTTTTGGTTAAAGCTCACGTGAGTGCAGAGGAAGAAGATGGAAAATTCAATTTTCCCTCCTTTCTATTTCTTTCCTTTGCTTTTCCTTTCTTCCTTTTTCCTTCCTTCCTTTATATACTATTTTCTTTTCCTTTTCCTTCCTTCTAGTTTTCCTTTCTTTTTCCCTCCAAGCAAACATATATAAAAA
>NC_021164.2:43112248-43116809 GCF_000331145.2 Cicer arietinum
AACCAATACACTACACTTGAAACAATTATTCATTACACGTTTTTCACAATACAGAAACCAGGAAAAACACTTTGAAAGAAATAATTGTAACCACACACAAAATACTCATTTGGCAAATCCTTTTTGTGTGAAATTCATATTGTGATTGAGTCATCATCATTTGTCCTCTTTTATCTTTTCTGTAAAAACAATCTGTAAAGAAAGTTCTAGAAATCCAGTAGTGTAAACTGGTGACTATCTTTGTTGGTGCATGTGTTCATCAAGAAGAAGTCTCATCTTGATCTCGTGAGGGTTTGGCGAGTAACTCTAGGGATAGATAGGCCATGTGTGAGCTGGAAAATCTGTAAAATGTATTCAAGTCTATTCTATTGGAAAGGCTGAAATCTGGTTTAGATTTCAGGACTGGATTTAGGCTATCAAACAGATAGCCGAACCAGTATAAATCCTGGTGCACGATCTTCTTATCCTTTCTCTTTATTTTGATATTGCTTGAATGCTTATTCTTGAATGTTTGTATTGGTGAATTTATGTCTTGATTAATCTTTTGAATAAGCATTGTATCTGTACTCTTCTATTGATAATTCATGCAATTGTGAATCTTTGTTCCTGAATATCTAGATATTTATTAAAATTACCATTTCACCCATAAGGCATTAAATTCTCCGTAAAGGATTCACCGCACTTAATTTAATTTATTTATCGACGAGTAATTTTAATCGGCATCAAAATATCTTTTTGATCATATAAACTCCAAAATATTAATAACTTTGGCTAAAAAAAACCTCCGAACCAATATCCAAAATACACAAAAATACATAAAGTATAATTTAAAATTATGGGTCTTACAATGAGCCTTTTCTAAGATCGCTTTCCTCATATCTGTAATTCCTGGTACACAAATCCTACCATTACATCGCTAAATATTATCTGATCCAATCTTGAACTCAGTCGTCTTCCCTTGCACTATTAGGTTCCTCTTTTCTTGTATTAAGACGTCATCTTTAGAATTTGCAATGTCTTCAAGTAGTCCACTCGAAATCTTAATCATTCCGAATTTCAAAATTCCCGGTGCAAACTCTACGTTCAAGTGTAGATCTCTAAAAGCTTCCCACAACTCTTGTTGTCTAGCCATAATTGTTGAAGACACCGAGACACTTCTTCTACTCAACGCATCAGCCACTACATTGGCCTTCCCAGGGTGGTACTGCAGTGTGAAATCAAAATCCTTGAGAGTCTCCATCCATCGTCTCTGGTGCATGTTCCATTCCTTCTGATCAAACAAATATTTCAAACGTTTATGGTCACTAAACACTGTGAACGGGCACCCATATAAATAGTGCCTCCAGATCTTCAATGCAAAAACAACAGCAGCAAGCTCCAAATCATTAGTAGGGTAGTTTCTCTCATGAATCTTCAATTGCCTTGAGGCATAAGCTACGGCTTTCTTGTGTTGCATCAGAACACATCTCAAACCTTGGTGAGATGCATCACAGTAAACTTCATAGGGTTCTTCTGTTCATGTAGTCCATGAAAATTGTTGGTGCATTGGTAACCCCAAACGGCATAACCAGATATTCATAATGTCCATAACGGGTTCTGAAAGCAGTTTTCTGAATATCTCCTTCCCTTACTCGAATCTGATGGTAACCCGACTTCAAGTCAATCTTCGAAAATATCGCGGCCCCTCTCAATTGATCCATTAAATCATCGATGCGTGGCAAAGGATAACGATTCTTAATAGTTGCCTTATTAAGCTGTCTATAATCCACACATAAGCGCGAGCTTCCGTCCTTCTTCTTAACTAGTAAAACTGGAGCTCCCCATGGTGATACACTTGGTCTTATAAATTTCCTCTCCAACAAGTCTTCAATTTGTCCTTTGAGCTCATTTAATTCCAATGGTGACATTCGATACGGTGCCATTGAAATTGGTCCCGTTCCTGGGTGCAAATCAATGAAAAATTCCACTTCTCTTACCGGTGGCAATCCTGGAATTTCCGTTGGAAATACGTCCCGGTACTCATTGACAAGCATCACATCTTCTATGTTCACATTTATCTTTGCCTCCACATTAGCCAGGGATAAAAACTCATGAGTCTCTTCTCTTAGCGACACTCGGAGTTTGTTAGCGGCTAGATACTTAACAATTCCTGCTTCAGGGAAAAGAACCAATTTACGAGCACAATCCAAGATCACGTAATGATACGACATCCAATCCATACCGAGAATGACCTCGAGTGATTGTAGAGGTAAACAAATCAAATTAATCAAGAAATCTCTATTTTGTATAGTTACTTGACAATGTAAACATGTAGAATTTACTGTCAAAGTCTTAGCAGGTGTAGAAACAACCAAATCAAAAGGTAGAGGCGACACAGATAACTTCAAACGATTCACACAATCCATAGCAATGAAGGAATGGGTTGCCACCGAATCAAAAAGTGCAGTTAGAGTGTTACCTGCAATCTCACAGTCACGTTGAATCAGATTGCCAGATGGATTTCCAGCTTCAGCACTCACGCAATAAACGCGTCCTCTAGCGATAGGACGAGTAGCCCTAGTTACATTCACAACTGGTTCTACCTTTGGAGCCGTGCAATCCCTTGCCATGTGCCCTGGCTTCCGATAATTGTAACAGGTGAGGACATTAGAGGTACAAGCACTAGCACAATGTCCCTCCTCCCCACATCGGAAACATCGAAGCACTTGTCCCGATTGTCTTCCGAAATTCTGGTTCCCTGAGCGATTCTGCCCACCGTTGTTATTTTGTGGTCGATTATAAGGTTTAGCAACTTGCTTTCCCTTGTTCTGATAATTCACCCGACTAGGGCCTCCTGAATTAAAATTCCCTCCTCGGCTAGCCCTCTTATTTTTCATATCCTCCACTTCTCTACAATTTTCTACAAGCGCTTGGAAACGTTTAATTCCCAAGGGTAAGACAGAGTCTTGAATCTCATACTTTAGTCCGTCTTGGAAACGATGACACATGAATGGTTCATCAATCTCTTCACGGAAAAACCTGAAGTATCTCGATAGCGATTCAAACTTAGCAGCATATTCACCCACGGTCATGTTCCCCTGATGCAGTTTCAGGAAATCATCACCCAGCTTAGTCTTGGTACTCATCGAGAAGTATTTGTCTAAAAACTTCCTTTTGAATGACTCCCAGTTCACCTCCTCGTGAGCTGATCTCATCAACAATCTTGCACTCCTCCACCTGTACTAAGCATCCCCTAATAGCATATAAGTGGCATAGCTGACCTTCACTTCTGCCTGACAGCTAATCATTTCGAAGATCTTCTCCACTTCTTGGATCCATTGATCCGCTTTCTCTGAATTTTCATCCCCCTTAAACTTGGGAGGATTGTAACGACGGAAGTCTTCTAATCCTCTTGACTCTACAGCACGGATCTCTCTTCCCCTCTTTTCAAGATCATGTTGAGTCTTGGCAGCAGTCTGTGCAGCAACAGAAGCAGCCATGTTGTTCATAGCCTCCGCCATTCGATCGTCCCTATTAGCATTGGCTCTTGGAACGGCATCCCTTCTTGGCGGCATGGTTTTTTTTCCTATAAAACCATCATCAAGTAGAGTCTTAACACTACTTCAAATAATTCCAAAACTAGCTTCCGACCACATCGACACATAATAATTATTGCAGACCTGACAACTCAACCCCTAAACCGACGCATGATCAGATAATAACTCCCAACTTATAGGTTGACCTACAATCTATAACTAAGGCTCCACAGCCCCCAAAGAAAACCTAACCAACGCTCTGATACCACAATGTAACACCCCGATTTTCAAAGCGATGGTGTATTTTTTTTTTCAAAAGAAATTAAAATAAAACAGAGAAATAAATGAGGTAATAACTTTGATAAATAATCGAGTCATTATAATTTATAAGCAGCGGAAAAATTTCTCAAAATATGAATCCAAAATATTTACACATCAAAAAGTGGTACATGTAACCCACCGAAAATAACAAGCCAAGCTGACAATATTAGTAAATGTACAGTTTTCCAGTTCAAAATAACGTAATCCAAAAAAAAGACATAAGTTCCCTCTATGTCATCCTAATCTGATCATTCTTCAAAAAAACTATAACTATACACCCTGAGTGATCTCCACGCGCCCCGTGAGATCCTCCTAACGTAGCTCCAGTCAAGCATTCCCATCTACATTCCCATCCGTAGGGTACGAACCGGTAGGATTGTCCTGGCTCTCATCTGAGGGCAAAGCCCAGATTTCCACAATAGTTGGAAAGGGTCACCAACCGAAATTAACAGTTAACACATAACATTTAAGTTTTTAAATGCAAAAAATAACCTTTCAACTTAGCATGCACATTAAAAGGGTTTTCCATATGCTAAAAGTTCATGTAAGACATGCCAAATAACAATGAAAACAAAATAAAGTTCTCAATCCATCAAGTAATACATAACTAACCAAGACATTGATAAATCAATGAGCAATCTGTTATCTAACTCAAATAAGAATTTCCTACTAAGCCAATCAATTTCCAAATCGATTTCCTGAAGGAATTTAGTGAAATTTGAACT
>NC_021164.2:43117268-43118462 GCF_000331145.2 Cicer arietinum
TAAATGTACCGCCTATCACAGGCCAAAGTACTATTTACCGAGGTGCCATCCTATCACGAGTCAACACAATTTACCAAAACGTAATTCATAAATGTACCGCCTATCACAGGCCAAAGTACTATTTACCGAGGTGCCACCTATCACGGGTCATCACAATTTACCAAAAACGTAAATCATAAACGTACCGCCTATCACATGCCAAAGTACTATTTACCGAGGTGCCACCTATCACGGGTCAGCACGATTTACCAAAATGAAATGCATGAGCATACACTGACTCCATCCACCACAATCGTTAAGCAAATGCAGATATTAAAAGATTCCCCATTTTTAATACTCATTTAACTTAAACGATTTTCACAACAAACATTAAGCAAACAGAAATATTAAGAGATTCCCCATTCTTAATACTCATTTAACTTAAACGATTTTCACAACAAACATTAAGCAAACAGAAATATTAAGAGATTCCCCATTCTTAATACTCATTTAACTTAAACGATTTTCACAACAAACATTAAGCAAACAGAAATATTAAGAGATTCCCCATTCTTAATACTCATTTAACTTAAACGATTTTCACAACAAACATTAAGCAAACAGAAATATTAAGAGATTCCCCATTCTTAATACTCTTTTAACTTAAACGATTTTCCAAAACAACATTAAGTAAACCGAGATATTAAAAGATTCCCCATTTTTAATACTCGTTTAACTCTAATGGTTTTCACGCCAACAATAAGTAAACGTAGACATTAAGAGATTCCCCATTCTTAGTACTCGTTTAACTCTAATGGTTTTCAAATTCCACACAAAACAACTCATACCTATTATCAGATCCAATCCACAACTCATACCAAAACATATCAATTCATTTCTCCACAGAATCCAACCGTACACACAACAAATTTCATCAGTATAAATTAAGAACACGTCAAATACGACGAACATAAATCAACACAATCCACCACTCAAACACAACAAGTTTCATTTACTCAAAATCATACATAAATGAGTTTAAATTCATTTTCCACGAAACATTCATCAATATAACCAAAACATAACTCTAAGATTTTACCCATAAAGCCTTAGATTCATTTTCCCCCAAATCAACACTTCAACCCTAACAAATTCATTTCCACACAACCACAGATAAGTCCCTAAATGCAAACTAAAAGTTTGGAAGGAGCCCTT
>NC_021164.2:43118838-43140691 GCF_000331145.2 Cicer arietinum
TATTAATTATAACTTAACAAATATCTAAAAATATCTAGATATTTGTTAAATTCCCATTTCACCCGTAACACATTAAATTCTTCGTAAAAGATTCACCGCAGTTAATTTAATTTATTTATCGACGAGTAATTTTAATCGGCATCAAAATATCTTTTTGATCATATAAACTCCAAAATATTAATAACTTTGGCTAAAAAGCCTCCGAGCCAATATCCAAAATACACAAAAATACATAAAGTATACTTTAAAATTATGGGTCTTACAGAGATCAAAGTGCACATAAATATCTTGGTATTGACGTTTCTCGCTCAAATAAGAAATTTTTTTCTCAAAGAAAATACATCCTAGATCTCTTGGAGGAAACTGGGTTGAGTAGGTGTAGACTAGCAGATACTCCTATGGAATTAAATTCTAAACTTTGGGAGAAAGACAATGTTCCTGTTGATATTGGAAGATACTAGAGGTTGGTTGGCAAACTTATTTCTCTAGCCCACATTAGACCTGCCATCGCTTTTTCTATGAATGTTGTAAGACAATTCATGCATTCCCCTATGAAGAACACTTGGAGGCAGTTTATCGGATCTTAAGGTACTTAATGTCCAATCATTGAAAGGGTTTGTACTTCAAGAAAACTAATGACAGATAAGCCTCTATATTTGCAAATGTTGATTAAGCATGATCAGTTACTAATAGAAAATCCATTATTGGATATTGAGCATATGTTTGGGGAAATTAAGTCACATGGAGAAGTAAGAAACAAGGGGTTGTTGCTAAAAGCAGTGCATAAGCCGAATATAGAGCAATGACTTAAGGAATCTTTGAACTTTTGAGGAATTGTAAACTTTTGGATAAACTGAAAATGAAAACTGACTCACCGTTAAAATTGTTATGTGATAGCAAAACAACAATAAGCAGAGCTCACAACCTTGTACAACATGATAGAACCAAGCACATTTAGATTGATCGCCATTTCATAAAAGAAATAATTGATACCAAAATTATATGTCTACCATTTGTGACTTCTAATAAGCAAACTATTGATATCTTCATGAAGTTTGACAAGACCTAATTTTGAGCGACTTATAGCCAAGTTGGGCATGACAAATAGCTATACACCAACTTGAGGGGGGTTAAAGAATCAATGGAAATCAAATTTGATTTGATTTTATTTTATATTATTCTATTTATCATTATTATTGATGTAATTTCTTTTCTTATATAAACAGCTTAGGGCTGTAGTAATAAAATATGAAAGTATTTTTCCTTTTACTTTCTTCACTCAACATTTCCATTCATATTCTGTTATCTTCATTGAACAAAAATGAAGCACTTGGACTTGAGATGTTGCACTCCTTCCACAGTCTCAAGCGGCTTATTCATCAACTATAACATCCTTACTAATGATCACTTTGTTAATTATAGGGCTATACAATTTATAAGCTCCAGTAGGACAATATCCTACTAACACCATGGCCTCACTCTTATCATCTAGTTTCTTTCTTTTCTCATCTAGAATGTGTTTATAACACTAGGATCCAAAAATTCCTTAAGTGTTTGATACTAGGCTTGCAACCTGACCAAGCTTCTTCAGGGGTGCCTAATTGAAATCACTTTGTGAGACACATATTCAATAATAATGTGGAGTTCCCTTTCCCTTAAGCATGCATCTGGCCATATTTAGTAGTGTCTAGTTTATTTTGAGGACTGAAGTTAGTTACAAGCTCATTGAGTGAGACTCATTGTACGAAAGGTGTATTCAACTTGTGTATTCATTAAGTGATAAGCTTAATATTCTTCTCCATTTTATACAAGTAATTGTGTGTGTGTGTGTGTGTGAGTTCTAATTGAGTGACTAAGCCATAAGCTTGTGTATCAGTTTTGTGTGATAAGCTTTATAAACTTTGTGTGATAAGCTTTATAAACTTGTGAGTGTTGAGTAGGTCTCAACAACTTCAATTAAAGGATTGACTAGAATCAAACTTATTTTTTAGAGAGTGTTTGAATGTTATTCTTAGCAGAGGATTGACTATCTTTAGAGCATCAAATAAGAGGATCAACAGAAGAATCTTTTGTTGTGCTTATCAAAAGCAGACAAACTAGAGCGAGCGTTGAGGCACATTGATCAGAGTCATAAAAAGACGTGTTGATCATAGTCTTGAGTAGACATGATGCACATCGAAAAAAAATATTTTACTCAATTAAATATTTTCAGAGCTTGAATTAGAGTTTTCATAATTAGATAAATACATAAAAGCACAAATTGTTCTCACATATATTTTTGTTATCAAGAAAACAAAATTAAGGCACATTAATCTTCAAACCATCTTGGTTTTAACAATACGTCAAACGGCCAATAAATTGGGATTATATTGAATCAAGCCTAATTAGTGAGATAAGTTTTGGAGCTTAATTATTTTGATTATGTTATTCCACGTGTTTTCAAACTATGATCTTTCTATGCTTACACATTTTTAGTTTTTGAAAATATGTTATTTAATCAAATCTTTATTTTTGAATCTAATTTGAGCAGTTCTCCTACATTAATTATGTTCGTATTTTATTTAGATTGAGTTTGTAAATTCTTCTGATTAATATTATTTGTATTTTATTAAGACTAAGTTTGTAAATTCTTCAAATTGATATTGTTTAAGATTGAGTTTGTAAATTCTTCATATTGATAAATCTTGATCAAATCTTCTTGTAAATAATTCATATCTTCTTCTGATAAATATTAATCAAATCTTCTTGTAAATGATTTATATCTTCTTGTAGATAAATCTTGATCAAATTTTCTACAAATGTTGACCATATCTTCTTTTCAACTTGGTCAAAGATTTTCTTCAATTATAAATCTCAATCAAATCTTATTATAGATTATCTTCAAAAACATGAATCTTCTTTCATACTCCGTGAAGTCAAATATATTGTTATCATAAAATACTATTATTAACATCAAAACTCTAAGTATAAAATCATCTTAATTCCAATAGTGAAGATATAGATGTAGGTGAAGTGTTACTTCACATGTTCCCAATTCTCTCTAGATCTTAGACCTTCCATAATTGACAAATGGTCAAGTAAGATTCTTGCAGGTTGAATATCCTCTGGTTACTGTTTTGTTGTGCCAATGTGTCAAGTTTCCCCATTTTGTTGTTTATAAACTAAAATTCCCAGGTCATGTACTTTAGATTGTTTTCTTTATACTTTACCTTAGTATGATTATTGTAATGGACCTAAAATTAAAAAATGAGAGGACAAAATTTGGATCATACAATTATATATGGATGATCATGATAGAAAATTACTTAAGTGTATATGATCACTTAAAAAAATCACACGACTTTTTGTTCTAACCTTAGATATTTGTGATATGATCAATGCATGACTAAGATTTATTCTAGTGATTTTATAAAGATATACAAGAACGACTCATGTGAGAATACTTAGTTATTGTGAGAAATAAGAACAATTGATTATAAAGAGAAACAAGAATGACTCAGGTGAGAATACTTAGTTATTGTGAGAAACAAGAACAATTATATTAATGGATTAATTTTTTATTATAAAGAATTTTGTGTTCTTGCCTCCCCCAAATATTTCCCTACTTTCATCTTTTCCAACCTTCATCCGCTTAGGTCCTTTAAGTTTTCTTCCCAATTTGATCTTTTAACTGACACTATGTTTGCAACGTTAGCTTTTATGCTATTGTCCTTTTTGCAGAAATACCATTTCTTAGTAGTTTCGTTAAAAAAACACCATGTGACCATTACAATATTGATATGTGCATAATGGTACCGACGTGAGAAATTATAAAAGTAAACCATTATCATATTGATCTTTTAAGTTTTGGAAAAATGGTTCTTTAAGTGTAAATCAGTTTTCGCTCAAGTCTAATCTTCATTTTCTTCCTCTATATCACCTTCCTCTTCCACTCCATATTTAAAGAGCCTAAAACCAAAAATTTAGAATTCCAATAGAAAAACCCAAAACGTCGACCACATGAATCAGAGAAAAATAAAAATAAGAAATCCACAATTTTAGTAAGAATTAAAAATGAGTTGTCGTAAATAAAGATAAATCTATCATAAAACTAGTGTAAATATATGGGTGTTCAAACAATTTTTAATATTCTTCAAGATATTATTTTTTGTACAAATTAGAAGTATAATTTGTTCCTCTATGTCACCTTCCTCTTCCACTCCATATTTAAAGAGCCTAAAACCCAAAATTTAGAATTCGAATAGAAAAACCCAAAACGTCGACCACATGAATTAGAGAAAAATCAAAATAAGAAATCCACAATTTTAGTAAGAATTAAAAATGAGTTGTCGTAAATAAAGATAAATCCATCATAAAACTAGTGTAAATATATGGGTGTTCAAATTTATTTTAATATTCTTCAAGATATTATTTTTTGTATAAATTAGATGTATAATTTGTTCCTCTATGTCACCTTCCTCTTCCACTCCATATTTAAAGAGCCTAAAACCCAAAATTTAGAATTACAATAGAAAACCCCAAAACGTCGACCACATGAATCAGAGAAAAATCAAAATAAGAAATCCACAATTTTAGTAAGAATTAAAAATGAGTTGTCGTATATAAAGATAAATCCATCATAAAACTAGTGTAAGTATATGGGTGTTCAAACCATTTTTAATATTCTTCAAGATATTATTTTTTGTACAAATTAGATGTATAATTTGTTCCTCTATGTCACCTTCCTCTTCCACTCCATATTTAAAGAGCCTAAAACCCAAAATTTTGAATTCCAATAGAAAACCCCAAAACGTTGACCACATGAATAAGAGAAAAATCAAAATAAGAAATACACAATTTTAGTAAGAATTAAAAATGAGTTGTCGTAAATAAAGATAAATCCATCATAAAACTAGTGTAGATATATGGGTGTTCAAACCATTTTTAATATTCTTCAAGATATTATTTTTGTACAAATTAGATGTACAATTTGTTCCTCTATGTCACCTTCCTCTTCCACTCCATATTTAAAGAGCCTAAAACCCAAAATTTAGAATTCCAATAGAAAAACTCAAAACGTCGACCACATGAATCAGAGAAAAATCAAAATAAGAAATCCACAATTTTAGTAAGAATTAAAAATGAGTTATCGTAAATAAAGATAAATCCATCATAAAACTAGTGTAGATATATGGGTGTTCAAACCATTTTTAATATTCTTCAAGATATTATTTTTTGTACAAATTAGATGTATAATTTGTTTTTGTTTTTATGGTTTTCAAGAATGATTTTTTCTGCTTGTAAATGTCATTGAGATTTCAAGAAGGTTTTTTTTATGGATTGCACAGATTTGTTGTTGATTTTATTTTTGTGAGTTTCAAAATGAATTTCTTCATCCATCTTCATCAATCTCCAATCACAATTGAAAGGGTTTAGGGTTCGAAGTTATATTTTCTTCCTTCTTCCAACAACACAAATTAAAATCTTGATCTTCCTTTTCATCATCAACATTCATCATCTTCATCATAAACTTAAAAAAAAAAATCCCGATTCAAAAACAAAGCAAATCTAAAGCTAAAAACTAAAATATCCATATATATAAATATGAATCTCTTCATAGAAAAATAGGTTTACAGTGGAAAATGATGAAGAGAAAGAATGACTAACAATTCAAATTAAATATAACTTAAAAGATCAATTCAAGAAAAAAAATAAATAAATAAAGGACCAACAAAGGAAATGAGTCAATCTTGAAGAACCAAAATGAGTTTCCTTTTTCTTGGTAAGAAGAATTCTAAGAACAATTTTTCAAAAATAATTAATTTTTTTAACCACATCAACACTCTTATGTATGTGTGAATATTGTAACGGTCACATGACATTTTTTAACAGAATTAAAAAAAAAAGTCATTTTTATAAATTGATAATAACCTAAAGGTTAAGGTTGCAAACGAAGTATAATTAAAAGATTAAATTGAGAAGAAACAAAACTTAAATAACCTAAACTTGAACTATATTAAAATTAAAGAACTGAAAATATATTTTCATATTAAAAATTCATATTAATCCTAAAATATTAAATAAAACTCGTAGTGAGAACTTAAATGAACATTACTCTTAAAAAATGAAAAAACTATTTATTGGCATCCTCAAAAGTTTATTAATAAGGATTTGTATTATTGTTAGTTGAGGAAAGGAAGGTGTATATAGCAGATATGGAATTTGGGGTCAGAAGAAAATGAAAGGAGAAAAAAATACAAACAACCACAATAACATGGTCGCAATTTCACTATACAGAGGAAATCTTCACAGAACACCAGACGTTCCTCGTCGATGGCTTATGCCAAATCCAAAAATCTCTCTTAAAGATTTCAAATCCCTTTTAGCTCGTCGTTCCAAAGCACTCTCTCGTTCAAACCCCAAACCCAACCCCAACCCTAACCCTAACCCTAACCCTAATGGCTCTCAATCACAACTACCTACCAATCATGGTGAGGGCCCATCCACCACAAACCAAAAAGAAACGGAATTCGTTGCTTTGAAGAAACCTCTTGATGGATCTGATTCGTTAACTGATTATAAGAATGATGATTTGGAGAAAGCATCTGAAGGTGGTGCTGCAACTTCCATGGAAAAACAGATTGATCCTGTAAGCTTTCGATTTTCAGACATATCAAATTATTATATTATATTATAGTTTTTTTCTTCTTTTATTTGTTTACTTACTCTGTTTCTTTGGATTATGGCTTTTGTTTGGTAGCGTGTAATCTATAATTTTATACTTGAATAGGAATAATCTTACATTTTTGCTAGATACACCCCTTTTTTTTCATTTACACCTAAATAGACAGTAAGTGAACTGAATGAATTCACATTCAGGTTCATGTATGTGGTAAATTAAGTGTACCTAGGTTATTTGAATTCAGTTCATGTAACCTATATGGGTGTAATTGGAAAAAAATGGGTGAAACTAGCAGATAGTTTTATTGATGAAATACTCAAGGAACAAAGAGTTCTAAGTGAGACAGATTACTAAAGAAGAAAAAATAGCAATTATATTTGACAGTTACTGGCAGTTCCGGCCTTTGAAAGTAATTAGGGAGTCTATCCTCTCTCCCAAACTCCCTAATTACCAAATAAACTGTGTGATGCATCTAACTACGGATCCTCTGACTTTGAAGCAGGAAAGGTAGCCTTTTAATCAATATAGTGCATCTGATCAATCTTGTGTATATTTATTTCTTGACAATAACTTCAACACAGATAGCTGCGTCTCCTTTTCCTGCCAAGTTTCTGTTGCTGACCAGCCACATCGCCGTCGATTTGCGCTCCTTCGTCGACCTGCATACCACCATTGATGCCCTTGTACCACTGCCACTTCGACCTCGTATTGCCGCTGCTTCACTGATTTATAGAGTCAGCTGCTCTGAAATAACTTAAATAAAAAAGGGATAAATGCATTTAAACAAGATTACCAACTTGATTAAAGGGATAAATATTTTATCACAGTGATAAGTTTTCCACCAGATACTCAGTTCCATTCTAATGATGCTTGTTCTAAGTTAAAAGATTTGTATTAAATTTCAATGGTTTGAGTAAACATCATGGCAGTGGTTGGAGCGGTGGGCAGCGGCTAGTTGAAGGCGGTAGTGTGCGAACAACGGTGTCGCAACTGAGAGACGACAGAGGTACTGTGCTGTGTGGTGCTTTCTTCTCTGTTTTTAACCTTTGGTTAGTTTTTCAGTTAAGGGGCCATGTGGGAATGATAAAAAGGAACACCAAAATAAAGCTATTTCCATTATATATTGTTATAGATTACAGAAGATATAGTTACAATACAATACTATGCACACAATCAAACTAGGCTGGCCCATCATTATTGTCCCTGCGCCTCACTTCAGTTTGGCCATCTGTTTGAGGATGCTAAGCTGAACTTAATTTCAATTTTGTTCTCGATAACCCGAACAATGCAGTCCAAAAATGACTGACTAAAATCTTGTATCTATCAGAGACTACTGTAGATGGAACACCATGTAGTCTAATAATTTCTTTGAGGAAGATTTCTGCCATATTCTTGGCAGTTAATGGGTGACCAAGTGGAATAAAATGTGCATACTTAGTGAACTTGTCAAGTAGTATTAATTAGGAGTTGTTTAGAAAAAAATAATAAATGTATCTATTGAGATATACACATTGATTTGGTTATTTACTATTAAGATATGTTATTCCTTGTATATGATTCTGATTTTGTTTAGCCCAGATTTAGCCCTATGATTAAGGGATTCTCTTCAGTTTTGACTAAAAATAATATCAAGCTGAGAGCTCATCTCTCAAGTCATTCGGTACCAAAACTCAATTCTCAAGTGCATCTATTAATTTAAAAGTTAAAATGAGACTTCTTTCAGTGTTGTTGAATATTGGCCATGGTGGATGTCGGTGGCGAGATTTCAACTGACCGCCATACTAAGGCTGTGGTGTGGCAATTTTCATATGGTGGGGCCATGGTGGCCGCCACAAAGGAATTGGACATGGCTGTGTGGTGGCAATAGCGGAAAAGGCTGAAATTTCATAGAAAAAACAAAAAATTGCTGGTTAGGTCTTTTGACCCGATCCGAGTCCAGGCCCAAAATTGGTTAAAAGTTAAACCCTAAAAATACGATTTCTTTTATGCCTCTTCTTCTCTCTGTAGTACACTTTCTCTAATATAATAATCTCTACCCCTTTGTTCTTTCCTTCTCTGCTGCATGCGACGACCACCACCCAGCTCTCTGCGACCACTCTCTGTTGCCTTCGACCAGCTCTCCCTTCTCTCTTGTCTGTTTTATTTCTTTCTTTCTTTCTTTGTTTTCTCTTTTCTCTTTCCTGCTCTACTGTTTTATATAGTTCATTCTCTCTTGTCTTATTTCTTTCTTCATTTTCTCTTCTATTTGTTATTTTATAGTACCATTTTCTGCTATATTTATGCATATTCTGTTTTCATCTATTTTCTACATTTGTTTAATTTTTGTTTTTAAATTTCCTTTTTCTGTTTTAATTCCTTCTCTATTTATATTTTTAAGCCTATGCTATTTTTTAAATTCATTTTTTCTGTTTATGCTCTGTTTTGATCATCTTTTTCTGTTTTTAAAAGTATTCTAATTCTGTTTTTTAAATTATATTTTTCTGATTAAGACTAATGATCTTTTTCTATTAATTAAGTATATGGTTCTTGACAATGACATATATTGATAATCTTTTGAAATTTTATTTATTTCTTCTGTTTTTTGGTGTGTATACATATACAAATATTAATATTTTTAATTGCTCGCTATGCATCCCCCATATGCTGTTATGCCATCCGCCATTGACAACACTAGGACCAATTTTTTCCCAAAAAGAGGCTTATATATAGGTATAGAGATAGAGATAGTATTCTTTATGGCATTTTGGTGCTTCTTCTTCCTCCACAAACCAGTGTTGGTTTGGAACCTTAATCTCAGAAGTCAGAACTCAAGAGTAGTTTGTACTGCCAAAAGAACAATGCAGTTCTTCAGTGGTTCGCAAAAATCAACATAAATGTGGACAATTCTAGTGTTTAAGTAATACTATATGTTTATATTATGAGGAAATCTTTTGCAAGCTAGTTAATCCTAGCGTTTCCCGGCGAGATCCCGCTATCCTGGCGTAGTTAATCCCAGCGTTTCCCAGCGAGATCCCGCTATTATTTCTTCCTTCTCTGTTTTGTTGTTTCTACTTTCACCTAGGATGAAGAGGAAGAAGAATATGCTAATGAAGATGATATTTATCTTTGATTCCTATGCTAGAACATGCATTTGAGTTTTAATATTTAGTTATTTTATTACTGTTTTAAAGACTTCAATATGTATCATCTTTATTTCCTTGACTTTTGTTAGTATTTCAATGTATGTTTTGACTAAGAGTGAGACTTGTGGAATTTTTATTACTAATTATGAATGTTTCAGAGTGAGTCATATATTAATGTTGCATTAAATATAAGTTTATATAGTATTATTCATGTAATTTGTCCCCAAAAAAACAGTTATCCCGCCTATCCTGGAATGCACTATCCCACTTTTGGGGTTGGCCGCGATGCATCGCTATATGGGACTAACTACCTAGATCTTTGGTTAATGAAAGCAATAATCAAGATTTTTTCTATTAGTTGATAAAGTGAGGTTGGCTAGATGGAGCAATAGATGCCATAAACTCTGATCGTGTATTTAGTTCAAAGATAGATAATTTATCTCTAAATCATCCTTTAATGATTTGTCAAATCTACTTGGCATGGATTAGTTTAGGGTTTAGACACAACTTTGTTTAATGAAAAGCCAAATAAATTATCATGTGTAATTGAGCAACAGATTATAGTTTTCAAGCAAATGCTAACTAGTGCCTTAAGACTGTTGGTTAAGGAATAAAAAATAGTATGATTTTATTGGGAAGTGTAAAATTTTGAAATCTCTAATGTATTGAATGATATGATTTTCAATAAAAATCTCCTGTGTCTTAATTTATTAGACATTGCCACTAGTTAGCAATACCTTAGTTTCAATGCAAAATCAATTTTGCTATGAAATTGCCAAATATGTTGGCACAAATTCCAAATCCATATTTTAGATACTTGAAATGCATATACAACCCTGCTATCAGTTTAAATGGTTCTTGCATTTTGTGCTTCCACATTGATAGCAGCATTGTCTTTGTGCTAGATTGTTGGAAATGAAGATCTGGTTGATGATAAAGAGAAAAGGAAAAAGGAAGTTGAGAGCAAGTTAGAAGTTTTGAATGCCAAGAAACATAATCTGGTGTTAGTCTTAAAGCAGGTAAAAAGATGGTTTCGTTTGACGCATCTTTATGTGTGTCCTTGCATTGTATGAATGATAGGTTCACTGCATTAATTGGCAGATTCTAAATGCAGAAGAGGAATTGAAGAGACGCAACAGCGTGCAACAGCAAGGGGTTGCAATGCGTGGTCCTTCTGTTCCACTTAAAGCTGATGGGACCAATGATACCAGTTCAGTCACCAGGTATATGGCTCCAAGGTTGGGCTCTGAGGGAAATCTTGTTGGTGATGTGGATGGTGGTGAAGCTGATGATTTTACTAATCATAATATGCAGCATTCTCGCCTTGTACTTCGGACAAGTAGCATGTCTCCTTCTTCAGAGTCCCCTCTTAGGAGGACCCCTAGTATTCAACAGAACATGGTAAATACACGTGGTTTATCACGATTTATCATGTCACAAGTGCGTTTCTGTAGGTCTAACTGTTTCGATTCTTTTTATTGAGAATTGATACGTAATTGGTATTTTTGGCATGAATCTAAGAATAATATTGAAATAAACTCTCGTAGAGTCCTAGTGTATTAAATAGTAAACCAAAATATGTTCAATTTGTATTATTGGATTTTTACAACGGCTAAGTTTAATTTGAGGTCATGTTTCATGTACTCTATTGTCAGGATACATGATTTGACATCAATCTGGGAAGAGGAGTATTCCAAATTAAACGCATAAAAAATAATCGGTTTGTGTACATGCTATATAATTAATGCTAAGTTATTATTTTGTTCATGAAGGCTTCACACCCTGCTCGGGCAAGTTTCACGGCTGCTGGTAGTCCATCACGCTTTGCTCATGCAGGACAGCAAGGGAATCCAGCTAACCTACCTTCTGTGTCTGTGTCAGGAGCTAGTTACATTGCATCATCCCCTTCCCCAGTAGCATCTGGTGGCACTTCTGTTTTTAGAGATGCTCGGCACCAAAGTCCATGGAAGTAGAGAAGTCTTTTCTTCCTTTAAACAATGTCAATGTGTTTTGGATGTCAATTTCTGAACTCTAGTTGCTGTATATAATATTTTCAGAACGAGCCATGCTACCTCTGTCTCTATGTACTGAAAATTCTGTGTATGTTTTTTGTTTTCTGTCCCCCTGGTAGGGAGGGGGAGGGACTTGGAGGAGATCTAGCATGATACCATATTGCCAAATTATTCTTTAGCTAGTTTTGTTGAGCTTGATTTCCAGTTATTATTTATATTATATATATATACTAAGAGCTATTATATACCTTAAGATATTGCAGCATAAATGATTTTGACTGTATATCAGCAGGTAGAAACTGTAAATGGAAGTTCGAACACTAGTTAAAGAATTAAGTATCCACATTTGTACACCTATTTTGGTTGTTGAAATTAAAATATTAGTAAGTAAATAAATAGAAAGTCTGGAAGTATTTCTATCATTATATGTATTTATCACTTATAATCTATATAAAGAACTTCTCTTGTGTAGTTGGAATACACGGGTTATTCAACATATCTCAATTTTTTCTTCTTATTCATCATGGTATTCATAGTCTATTGAGAGATAACTCTAATCTTTAACTATTCGGTGGACTCACCATCATTGGTTTTTTTTTTTTTGGCAAGCCGTGTTCTCAAATCCGGTTTCCCCCCTCCTACCGCTCTCTCCAACAACCTTTTTTAGCGAATGATCACTCTAGTAGTGTTGTATACCCCAGATCGGTCCAACCCTTAAGGCGCGTTGTCAATAAACCTCCCATGTGCCCACACGTGCCACTGCTCTCCACACACCACCTTCTTCCATTGCGCGTGACGGTGCGTTTGATAGCTGTTCACCACACGATTTCTTGCGTTGCACTTGCCTCAACCTACTGATTCCATATCTGCTTTGAGCTTTTAGTTTAAAGTCATATATATACGCGTTCTAGTTCAAACAACTCTTGTTTCCCCGATTTAGATTTGTTTTCTAGCACTCTTTACTGATCATCGCGTCTCTGTCTGAAACCAAAGAGCATCTTTACAAACTATCACATTTCCTCTCTATGTCGAAAAATTGAATGGATGAAATTATGATAGTTGGGTCGCCGACTTCAAACTATAGATAATTGGTCAAGCTTACAAGGACCATCTCACTAAAAATCTTGAAAAAGTGGTTGCAGTTGAAACATCAAAATGGAAGCAGATAGATGCTCAATTGTGCAATGTCTTTAAGTCTACACTCCATCTAGACTTTAAACCGTTTTTCTGTCCACATTTCACCTGTGAATCGGTTTGAAGTCAGACAAAGACACTCTACACTAATGACATTCAACATCTTTATGGAGTTTGTTACCGCTTGTTGAATATCATTACTCTAAAGATGGTAAATGGTTTTATTTCTTCATATCTTGGCACCGCTTCATGATTTTAATGAGCTTATACCTTCTGCTGCAAGTAATCCAGTTGAACAAAAGGAGTTGGATCAACGCAACACCTTCTTCATGCTTCTTGCACTCTATGGCCTACCTCAGGAGTACTCTGCAACTCGTGATCAAATTTTGGAGTCTGTTACTATTCTGGATATGTCTACTACCTCAGCAATCCTCCTTCGGGTACTAGCAAAACATCCAGTTCTGCCCTCTATTGCTTCGGCTTTGAGTGATACTGTTGCCCTTGCATATCTATGACATAATTAGAGTCGCTCTCATGGAGGACCATCCAACTCTAAGCCTCGTCCCAAATTGAGCATTGTAATCGGCTTGGACACACTATTGATTGCTGTTGGAAGTTGCATGGTAAGCCTTCGCCTTTAATAAATGCGACTCAGCTTGATTCTTCTACTACTATTAAGACTACACCATCTCCACAGGGATCCCTGAAAAATTATGAAGATTTCCTCCAGTGGGTCAGAGTCATCCAAACTCTAGTTCTACTACTTCAGTTGCACACACTAGTAATTCATTTGTTTACCACTCCCACTCATCTTCTCTCGGCCCTTGGGTTCTTGATTCTAGTTCGTCTGATCATGTCACTGATAATAAAGGTCTTTTTTCTTCCCTTTTTACATATATTTTTTTTTACCTACTATAACTTCTACTAATGGCTTTCAAACCTGGTCTCTAGGGGTTGGCATGTCAAAATCCTCCCTTCTATTTCAGTTGCATATGTTCTCTATGTACTTCGATGTCCTTTTAATTTACTTTCAGTTAGTTGATTGACTTGGTCCCATGAATGTATCATTACTTTCACTAATGATAATGCTACCTTGCAAGACCGGAGTTTGGAACGAACGATTGGCTTCAGATGTGAGTCTCAAGTCCTCTATTACCTTTCTCTATCATCCAAGACGTGCTCTGCCACATATTTCCCTTATACTATCCATGCTCAGCTAGAACACCCAAGTCTTACCAAACTTAAAAAATCGGTGTCTAGTTTGTCTAAGTTGTCCATTTTACATTGTGAGTCGTGCCAGTAAGGGTAACACATTCGTAATCATTTTCCTGATCGAGTCAATGAAAGGGTTTCGTCCCCCCTTGCTTTTGTTCACTCTGACGTTTGGGGTTCTTCTTGTATTGTGGCTACTTTAGAGTCTAAGTATTTTGTTACTTTTATTGATGATTACTCGTTCTACGTGGTTATTTTTAATGAAAAATAGATTTTCTATTTTTGAGCAATTATATCATGAAATTAAAACTCAATTTGGTGTTTTTATTCATACTTTAAGAAGTGATAATACTCGGGAATATTTGCCCCATCAATTTCAAAATTTTATGGTTTCCAATGATATTCTTCATCAAACGTCATGTTCTCATACACCCCAACACAATGGGGTAGCTGAATGCAAAAATCGATATCTCATTGAAACCACCCCAACCTTACTTCTCCATGGTAATGTTCCATTTTATTTTTGGGGGATGCAATCTTAGCGGCATGCTACCTTATCAATCATATGTCGTCTTTTATCCTTGATGGAAATATCCCTTATTCGATCCTCTTTTCCCATACCCCTCATCACCCACCACCTTCTCGTGTCTTTGGGTCTACGTGTTTTGTTCGCAATTTATCTCATGGTCTGGCCAAACTATCAACTTGATCACTCAAGTGTGTCTCTTTCTCAGGTATCATCGGTCCCAAAAGGGCTATTGTTGCAATTCTCCTAAACTACACTGATATGTTACATCAATTGATGTTACCTTTTTCATGTTTGTGCCATATTTTGAACTAACCCATATAGCTATTGAGCCCCATCAGGACATTAATCCAGAACTCCTCAGGTAGTTATCCTATTCTGCCCACTTTTATTCCTATCGAACCTTTCAAGTTTGCCCTCAATCTCCAAGACCACTATAGACATATCATCGTCATCGCCCACCCTCCGTTGTGCATGTTCATGTTTCCATTACAAACTCTCCTCTAACGCCACCTCCAGGTCCAACCCTGCCACTTGAGCATGACCTTCCCATTGCTCTTCGTAAGGATATTCGCACAACACGTAATCCATCTCCTCATTATATTGATTTTTGTTATCATCGTCTTTCTCCCTTACATTACACTTTCTTGTCTTATATTTCTTTTCCTAAATCACCAGATCAAGCATTATCCCACCCTGAGCGGAGAGATGCAATGCTTGATGAGATGTGTGCTCTACAAAGTAGTGGTACTTGGGAACTGGTCTTTTTACCTCACGGGAAGTCTTTATTAGGTTTTCGTTGACTTTATATGGTGAAGGTTGACTCTGATGGTAAGAATGATCAATTTAAGGTTCGATTGCAGCGACGCTGTCTCACCTGTTGTCAAAATGGCATCTGTCATATTGTTTTTCTCCATTGCAGCAATTCGACATTGGTTTTTCCACCAACTTGACATTAAAAATGCCTTTTTGCTCGATATCTTGAAGAGTAAGTTTATATGGAGCAACCACCGCGGTTTGTTGCTCAAGGGAGTCTTCCACCATGGTTTGTCGACTACAAATGTCCATTTATGGTCTGAAACAGTCTCATAGAGCTTAGTTTGGTAGATTCAGCTCGATAGTACAAGAGTTTGGTATGATTCGTACTGAAGTCGATCACTCTGTATTTTATCGTCACTCAGTTCAAGGGTGCATCTATCTTATTGTTTATGTGGATGACATTGTCATAACTGATGATCAGCAAGGAATCCTCCAGTTGAAACAACATCTTTCAAATCAGTTTCAAACTAGAGACCACGGTAAACTCCGTTATTTTTTGGGTATTGAGGTAATCCAAGGATGGCCTTATAATTTCACAAAGAAAATATGTTATGGACATTCTTGAAGAAACATGTATATTAAATGCCAAACCAGTTGGTACTCATATGGATCCAAATGTCAAACTCCTACCTAATCAAGGGGAGCCTCTATTAGATTCAGGAAGATATAGGAGATTGTTTGGAAAATTAAATTAACTTACAGTCACCCGTTCTGTCATTTCCTTCGATGTTATGTGGTAAGCCATTTCTTAAATTCTCCTTGCCAATAACATATGAATGTTGTGATCTAGATTCTTAAATACATCAAAAGTGCACCTAGAAAATGTCTCATTTATGAAGATAGAGGTTATAATCAAATAACCGGTTACTTAGATGCCGATTGAGCAGGCTCACCTATTGATTGACGATCCACTTCTAGGTATTGTGTACTTGTAGGAGGAAATTTAATATCTTGGAAAAGCAAGAAACAAAATATTGTTGTAAGATCCAGCGCTGAGGCAGAATACAGGGTCATGCACTAGTAACATGTGATCTCATTTTGGTTGAAACAGTTACTAAAAGAACTTCAATTTGAAGAGGTCAACCCAGTGACACTAATATGTGATAATCAAGTTGTATTGCACATTGCCTCAAATTCTGTTTTTCATGAGAGGACTAAACATATTGAGATAGACTGTCATTTTGTTAGAGAAAAGATCGAATCGGGCAACATCATCACTAGCTTTGTTAATTCTAATTATTGGTTGACATATGTTTTTAAAAAGTCATTGTGAGGTCCTATAATTAGTTATATGTGTAACAAGATGTGTGCATTTGATTTATATACTCTAGCTTGAGGGGGAGTGTTGAAATTAACATATTAGTATGTAAATAAATAGAAAGTTCGTAAGTATTCTTGTCACTATGTGTATTTATCACTTAAAGTTTATATAAAGAACTTTCGCTACGTAGTTAAAACACGGATTATTCGACATGTATCTCAATATTTTCTTCTCATTCGACATAGACATGTATCTCAATATTTTATTCGACATGTATCTCGTATTAAGATTGTTACTTTTATTTATTTTTGGTCCATAGACAGTCCTTTTCTGCTTGCATCACACGAGTTACAGTTACATACTGGATCTGGATCTGTTAAGCTCGTTTTGAATGTCGTCAAATAAGCGGTAAATTGTTACTTCAATTTTTGGGTGTTTTGCATAGTGGATGGATGCAGGTTGTACAATCGAATCATAAGTGAAAATTTATAGTACAAAATAAAATTGTCTTAAAGAATACAAGTTAAAAATTTTCCAATGTTTCCCACACAAACTTTTTGGCATTATGAACCTAATAATTCAGACCCTCCTACACTTGAGATGTTAACTAAATGTGATGGCAGTCTTGGCAACTCTCAAGACAAACCTGTGACGTGCTCAACATATCATGAAACTGTTAGCAGATGGTAAAGGGAGATATGAGGAATTTAAGGATAAATATGATGTTGGTTAAACTCCAAAATATAAAATGTATCCGATTTTTCATGTGTCCATACTCAAGCAGTGCCATGATTCCACAAACTTTTGCTTCTTCAAACAGCCTTTGAAAAGGGACCAATGCTAACCCCTGATACTATTATACTATTATGCAAACTAGAACCTTACTACATAATAGCCAGCAAGTGCAACATGTTCTAATTCAGTGGGACGACCTCCCTGATGCTCTAGCCACTTGGATGAATTGGAATGACATCAAGTCTAACTATGTTGATGTCAAGTGTGAGTTAAAAGTCCTTTATTGGTTGAAAAATATGTGAATGTTGAATAATATATAATATTAAACTTTTGAGTAAAGATGTGGTGTTCTACCCACTTGCGTGGTTACTTAGTCTTATGTGATGATCTTACATGTTCTCCTCGTGATCCAACATATATCCCAAGTGCATAAACTTGTCAAATTTAAGAAAACTCTATTTGGTACTCTCTAGTAGAGCAATGGCTTAATTAAAGTGCTTGTGCCTGAACTTGGCCTTCTTGGTTTCCCTTAGTTTTGTTTCTTTTTTCCTTGAAATGGATTTGACCTATACTAGTGTACTAAATGGATTTCGAAGGAAATTTTGTTTTCCATTGGTTTTTCCTCCAATGGAGGTAATCTTATTCAAACCCAGGTTCTCCATATTGTAGGAGTCTAACCTCTTCCGTTAGACCCAACTTCCATTGGTGCAAAGGAACCTTTATTTCATTTTTTTTATTTACTGTTTTAAGATCCTAACTCTTATAACATAGTTAGTTATGTATCCATTCCTTCTATTTCTTTTATGGTTAATGTTTCGAGTTTTGTTGATTGCATACCTACTTTACTTTGAATAGTATTTTCTTATTGGTTACCATTTTAAAAATAATAAACTATATTAAATCTAATGTGTGCAATAATTATTTTGAATTTAGGACTATTCATGGTTTGGTTCAGTCAAAAATCAATCCGACACTACAAGAAAAACTGTTATTACCTACGGCAAATTTTATCTTTATCCACGGACTGTCCATAGGTAACGTAAAATTACCCACGGATTACCCACGGACACGAGTTCCTAGGTAAATCGCTCGTAGGAAAATATTTACCGACGGACACGCGGTGGGACACACTTACTTAGGGATTGTCCGTGGGTAATATGATCCACTGAGTCTCCGTGGGTAACGTTACTCATAGATTTTCCGTAGATAAAATAGTAGATAGTCATCGACGGAAAAGTCGTAAGTTACATTACCCACGGATCATCCGTGACAAAGTCTACTATTTTATATTTGATATTGATAATTTTATCCATGAATTGTCCGTGTGTAATGAAAAAATGATTTTAATTCTATTTTTGTTTTTTTACAGTTTCCTGTATTTTTTGATATATATTTAAAATTAATTGTAAGCATATTAAGCATAAGTTTCAAATAGTGAAATATTATGTAAATAGTGTTTTCAAATTACACCTCTTGACTGCCACAAGTTTCAAAATAAGGGCAACTTGCACTACCATAAGTTTCAAAATACACATTCTCACTACCATAACTTACACATTGTCACTACCATAAGTTTCAAAATACACATAACCATAAGTTTCAAAATACACATAACCAAAATACACATTGTCACTACCATAAGTTTCAAAGTACTACTATACGAAACTAACAATGAAATGAGTACTACTCATCGCCGTCATCATCGTTAGACTCATCCTCGTCATAATCTGGATGACGACGACGACAGGATGACTCAGCCTGTATGGAAGCAACACTTTTTGCCAATGTTGCTAGCTGTATCTGGAGCTCTTTAGTGCGTTGCTCATCCTCTTGTCGACGTTGCTCTGCTTTCCTTAGCTCCTCTCGCGCCTCTCGTGCCTCGTGTTCTGCCGCTTTTGCATACTTTTCTAATAGTAAATATTGAATGGGCAAAGCATGATTAATGTGTGTCAAAAAAGGGCTGCCAATCATACTTTTCTTTTTCCTTTTTTATAAAAGAGACAAACGGTAACAGTTAATTTTCTTTGTTAAGCTATTTTTGTTAAATGGAAAAGTGAATACTTGAGTTAGGGGTTAGGACAAATATTGCAAATGATGTGAGTTGTGGAAAAATCCATAACAAGAATAGTACATGACCTTTTGTTAACAAGAATAGTACATACTAAACCATGGCAATGGTTCGTAAAATCGAACCAAAACAAATTCATTTTCCTCATATTGAATCGTGACAGTGGTTCTAAAAACGAAATGGAGAAGTAGTGAGCGATGAAGAAGCAGAGATGAAGAGGGGGTAGAGCAGTTCATGAGATGCAAAATCCGCAATTCGATTCTCAATAGTGTAGTTCGATTATTTGAGATTAGGTTATAGTTAACGAACCATGTGTGCAACATTGGTTCGGTTCGTAAATTACTCGATTAGTTGAATTAGTTTTAATGTGATTTAGTTCAATTCATCAATATAGTTCAGTTGTGTATTTATTTTGAACAATCCTAATTGTGGTTATTGGAAGTAAACAATCAATTTAAGGTCTTGAGGTGTTGATCTATCATGTTAAGTGCCACGAAGGAAACCATGTGCAAGAAAGGCACAATTAGAATATATAGCTCACATAAAAGACATGACAAAAATCAATAGATTCATCTTGGGATCACAAATACCTTAATATTTTAACAAATACCACAATATTATTAAACATTCTTAGAAGAAAATTTTATCCTATACCACCACCACGGTTGTACTCCTACCCCTCAATTTTTAAAAAATGTCAACTTTATTCTTTTTCACTTTTACAAACTTAAATTTACTTTTCACTTTTCACCATTCAATGTTTTTAGATTTTACTACTCTAAGATTTTCGGTACTCAAAAGTTTATTGAAAAACTTAAATTATGTTCTTCGGTACACAAAATTACCATGAAACTTATATAATTTTTTTTTGAAATGTACTAGAAAGCTTTCTACAAGTTTCCAGTATAGAGGATGTAACAGAAAATATTAACATGTTTTCCGATAAACTCTTCTATACCAAAAAACTTGTTAAATAGTTTTTTGGTATGTACCATTTAAAAAAAAATTTATTTTAAATTATTTTTAATATATATGGATAAACCACAACAATTATGTATAAAAAATATTATTATAATTTTATTTATTTGATATTATTGTAATTTATATTATTTTAGATATTGTAATTGATATTTCATATTATGTGTAACACAAATTGGATTGAATGACTAATTTAAAATGAAACTATATTTGTAAGGATGTTGGCCAAACAAAACAACTTATGAGGATCAAAATAAAAAAAATGTTGTAATTGCAAGCATCAAAGACATATTTAAACCTTAAAATTAATATTGTAAAAAATCATTATTGTAATTTATTTTATTTTATTTTATTTCAGATATTTGATACAAGAGAAACTGTTGTGAATTGGGCTAGAGAGATTGATATTAAAAATAAAGTGAATGTTATTGTAACGCCCCGATTTTTAAAGCGAGGGTGTTATTTTTTTTTAAAAGAAATTAAAATAAAACAGAGAAATAAATGAGGTAATAACTTTGGATAAATAATCGAGTCATTATAATTTATAAAGCAGCGGAAAAATTTCTCAAAATATGAATCCAAAATATTTACACATCAAAAAGTGGTACATGTAACCCACCGAAAATAACATGCCAAGCTGACAATATTAGTAAATGTACAGTTTTCCAGTTTCAAAATAACTTAATCCAAAAAAAAAGACATAAGTTCCCTCTATGTCATTCTAATCTGATCATTCTTCAAAAAACTATAGCTATACACCCTGAGTAATCTCCATGCGCCCCGTGAGATCCTCCTAACATAGCTCAAGTCAAGCATTCCCATCTACATTCCCGTCCGTAGGGTACGAACCGGTAGGATCGTCATGGCACTCATCTGAGGGCAAAGCCCAGATTTCCACAATAGTTGTAAAGGGTCACCGACCGAAATTAACAGTTAACACATAACATTTAAGTTTTTAAATGCACAAAATAACCTTTTAACTAAGCACGCACCTTAAAAGGATTTCCATATGCTAAAAGTTCATGTAACACTTGCCAAATAAAAATGAAATCAAAATAAGGTTCTCAATTCAACAAGTAATACATAACAAATCAAAACATTGATAAGTCAATTGAGCAATCTGTTATCTAACTCAAAATAAGAATTTCTACTAAGCCAATCGATTTCCTGAAGGTTTTTAGTGAATTTTGAACTCTGGGCTCAATTCAATCGATTGGGAAATCGATTGAATGAATGTCTGAGCCCCGGTATTAATGCCAATCGATTTCCAAATCGATTTTGTCAGTTTTGCTGAGTTCCTGTCTTTCTGCCAATCGATTTCCAAA
>NC_021164.2:43141136-43142728 GCF_000331145.2 Cicer arietinum
TAACTCAATCACATTCATACACAATTCCACATCTTAACACTTAGTAATTCCCACACGATCACCACGACAAATTGAGTTTCGAAATAGTTTTACAACCCATCACTCTTACACACAATAATCAATTCATAACACTTAGCAATTTCAACACAACTACCACGACAACTCAAATTCAAAACACTCAATCATAAACTCGAATCAAACACGACTCGCGTGCCAAGCACCCTAATGCGATGCGTATATGCCAAAATGCATGGACTCGGAATCCAAACCAAAACCCTCTTCGAAGGGCCGTAAATCATAATTGTACCGCCCATCGCAGGCCAAAGTACCAATTACCCACAGGCCAAAGTACTATTTACCGAGGTGCCACCTATCACGGGTCAGCACAATTTACCAAAAACGTAAATCGTAAACGTACCACCTATCACGGGTCAGTACTGTTTACCGAGGTGCCACCTATCACGGGTCAACACAATTTACTAAAATGAAATGCATGAGCAAACACTGACTCCATCCACCACAATCGTTAAGCAAATGCAAATATTAAAAGATTCCCCATTTTTAATACTCATTTAACTTAAACGATTTTCACAGCAACATTAAGCAAACAGAAATATTAAGAGATTCCCCATTCTTAATACTCTTTTAACTTAAACGATTTTCCAAAACAACATTAAGTAAACCGAGATATTAAAAGATTCCCCATTTTTAATACTCGTTTAACTCTAATGGTTTTCAAATTCCACACAAAACAAACCCAAACCTATTATCAGATCCAAACCACAACTCACACCAAAACACCTCAATTCATTTCTCCACAGAATCCAACCATACACACAACAAATTTCATCAATATTAATTAAGAACACGTCAAATACGAGGAGCACAAATCAACACAATCCACCACTCAAACACAACAAGCTTCATTTACTCAAAATCATACATAAATGAGTTTAAATTCATTTTCCACGAAACATTCATCAATATAACCAAAACCTAACTCTAAGATTTTACCCATAGAGCTTTAGATTCATTTTCCCCCAAATCAATACTCAAACCCTAACAAAATTCTTTTCCACATAACCACAGATAAGTCCCTAAATGCAACTAAAAGTTTGGAAGGAGCCCTTACCTTCACGTTAGCTTTAACGCGCGATTACGGTACCGCGAGTAAATCCGGTAAAATCTCCGCTCGCAACGTCGCTTCCAAAGTTGGTTCCCTAGCACCGTAGCGTGGTTGTGAGCAACTTTTCCTTCTATCTATTCGCGAAACGAAGCTTAGATCTAGATGAAACGGGGAGGTTTGTGTTTTACGGTTTTGAAATCCCTAATACCGTATTTCTTCGTTCTCGAAACAATGAGGAAGAGTGAAGTTGAGAAATCCTTGTCCTATCACCCACCCAGCCTTGGGTTTCTATTCTTGAGCAAAAGGAAGCAACAAAAATGAAAATGGAAGAAAGAAGAGGAAGGGGGTCTTTCTTTCTAACGCGAGGCAGGGAGAGGAAGATCGAAAATCTTGTTTTCTTTCCTTTCTCTTTCTTTCCTTTCTTTTTCTTTTCTTCCTTTTTCCTTCTTTCCTTTTTATATCCTTT
>NC_021164.2:43142906-43144827 GCF_000331145.2 Cicer arietinum
ATATTTATTAAAATTACCATTTCACCCATAAGGCATTAAATTCTTCGTAAAAGATTCACCGCAGTTAATTTAATTTATTTATCGACGAGTAATTTTAATCGGCATCAAAATATCTTTTTGATCATATAAACTCCAAAATATTATTAACTTTGGCTAAAAAGCCTCCGAGCCAATATCCAAAATACACAAAAATACATAAAGTATACTTTAAAATTATGGGTCTTACATTACTACCCCCCTAAAATTAGTTTCGTCCTCGAAACTATGCGTCGATAAATAACTCTGGGTGTTGTTCTCTCATCTTGCTCTCCAGTTCCCAAGTCGCATCTCCAGTAATTGGGTTCCAAATCACCTTGACCAATGAAACATCCTTGGTCCTCAATCGCTTAATCTTCCTGTCATCAATTCTCACAGGTGGTACTTCGAATGACAAGTTATCCTTCAGTTGGATTGTGTCTGGTTCGATCACATGAGATGGATCTGCAAGATATTTCCTTAACTGTGACACATGAAACACGTCATGAATATTGGACAGTATCGGAGGCAATGCAATCCGATAAGCAACAGGCCCAATTCGTGCAGAAATCTGATATGGTCCAATGAATTTTGGAGTCAACTTCTTCGATTTCAAGGCTCTACCTACTCCAGTAGTGGGTGTAACTCTCAGAAATACATGGTCACCCTGTTCGAATTCTAAAAGTCTGCGACGCTTGTCCGCGTAACTCTTCTGACGACCCTGTGAAGTCTTCATTTTCTCCTTGATCTTCCTTACCTTAGCTGTGGTCTATTGCACCATCTCCGGTCCGACAATCATATTTTCACCGTCCTTATTGTTGGACTTTACTCCTCTTAATCCTAATTTTGACATAATTAACAAACATACAATGTTCATACATCATATGATAAATCTAGCATTTTAACTGAGTAAGATTTCAAGAACAATAACTCAACCCTACATACTTGAGACAATTGCTTGGAGCTCAAGAAATCAACAAAAGTTGAAAATCTACTGAGCAAAATCGATTAGGCAATCGATTCTGTAAAAGGGTTGTATGAAAATGTTTAGTCTGCGATTAAACAATCGATTAGGCAATCGAATGAATTGTGCAAGTTAGAGGCAACCTGATTTGTATGCTAATCGATTGGCACATCGACTGTGCAAATCACAAAGACAAACAACTGATTGAATAAATCGATTGAGTAATCGATTGAGCAAGTCACAGGGCCAATCCATTTACTAGACTAATCGATTGACAAATCGATGTCGTAAATAATATTTCAAAAGTAACATAGCATGTGACAAACACAATCGATTGGACAATCCATTGTGAGAAATTCAATCATGACAAGTTTGGTATCAATCGATTAGGAAATCGATTGAGCTAAACCAACTGCTAAAGTCCTTTTCAAAAACATACTACCAAATCGATTGACACTCTGATTAACGTGGAATAAGCTAAGTTCCTGTTTTAAACACAATCGATTGAAACAAAAATTTGAAATCACAGGGAACTCTTAGTATGTGGCCAAATCGATTATGTGTATTATTGTATCGATTATGTGACTTAGTGAATCGACTAAGTAATCGATTGGTTTGATTTCATTACTAGAACAAAACACCTGACATCGATTATGCAATCGATTCATATATAAGTCTACACATAATTTTCTGAAAAGTGTATTAAAAGAATCGATTAGGAAATCAATTAGTTTATATAGTTTCAAGATTCAAGAAAAACAAGACTTGCAATAATCGATTGGCAAATCGATTAAGCCCGTTTTATCACATTAATGAATCGATTGAGAAATCGATTTATATGTTGTTTTTCAGAAACTATATAAAGAGTTTTCAATCATTTTCTCAAATATACTTCATAACAATGAACAACTCTTAAGAACTTTTTGATAACATTCTGATATT
>NC_021164.2:43147106-43149499 GCF_000331145.2 Cicer arietinum
AGCCAACAGAGGATGGAAACAGATTTGGATAGCAAAGAAACAAATTTTTGACACTAACCTCCCAGGACCCAATTTAAATTGGGTACCTAAAATCAATTTTTAAGTATGTGTTGCAGGTGTGCTTGACATCCAATAGGCACCCTTGGTACCTAGATAACGGATGATCAAAGCACATGACAGGCGACAAGTCTAAATTCTTGTCTTTAACATTAAAGGAGGAAGGTTTTGTCAAATAAGTGGTGTTGGTGACATAGGCAAATGAGTCAACTGCAGTAAATCAAAAATGTTTTGTACATAGAAGAGCTAAAACACAATCGACTAAGTACAAGCCAACTATGTGATAAAGGCTTCCAGATGAGACTTGGTTATAGCATAAATGTATAGCTCATACTCTGACACAGGAAGCTTCTGGTGCTTGAAATTCTCCCTTTTTCAATCGATTGGATAATCGATAGTCAGTATTTTTTTCAGTTTAAAGAATCGATTTGGAAATCGATTACGTTGGCCCCATACTTCAAAATTTAGAATGTTTTCCAGACTCAAGCCCGAGCGTCGATTTGGAAATCGATTGGTTCAATATTTCATTTCTCAAGTTTAAAGAAATCGATTTGGACATCGATTGAGTAAATAAAGGACATCGATTTGGGAATCGATTCACGTTATGACCGTTGTGACTTGTTTTTTACTAGCCGTTAGATATAATTATTACTAAATCGATTGTGCTTTCCCAGCAACGGTAATATAATCGATTGCGACATCGATTGGAACGTCTGAAGGTTTAAAAAGGAATAGTTACCAATCGATTTCTTCACATTATCTCTCTAGATTTCTCAAATTTTCTCTGCTTCATCTCTCTACTCTGTTTCTGCAATCGTTCTTGATTTACTATCTACATTCAAACACACTTCAACTTACACTTATGGCACGTGTTAAGCAAACACAAATCCGAACTCCTTCACCATCATCATCGTCAAGTGGGCGAACCCCTTCACCCCCACCAACAATGTCTAAACGGGTTCCCATTCCCACTCATAAGATACTTGCCAAGGACAAAGGCAAGGTTGCTGCTATTGATCAAGGCAAATCCAAGAAACGAAAGGATCCTCGGATTGAGAAGCTTTTGGCTGACGCCAAGAAGGAAATTTCTCAGAAGAAGAAGAAAACAGTTTTTTCTCCTCCTCCGAAGAAAGCTCCTTCATCTAAAGAAAAAGGTGCGGAAGTTATTATTCCACCTGACTTTCTCAAAAGGAAAATCCATGAGGCTCGAACTCTGGATTTCGCTTACTTTGATTCAGACGGATTCAGTTTCCAAGACCATTTGAGGTTTCATGGTCTTGAAAACTTTCTCTCCTCTTCTCTTGATACTTATCCGAAGCTGATAAGGGAATTCTACACCTCATTCAAGCTAACTGAAGATGGATTCAAGGCTGAAGTTAAAGGGAAAAGGATCTCAATGTCCTTTGAAGATTTTTCAACACTGTCTGGACTGCCCTTTCATGGAACATCTATAGATGGCAGTTCTGATGCTGACACTGCTGATGAAGGATGGGAAGCATCGTTTGATAGGCACAATGTTGTGAAGGATCTGATGATTGATGGCTTTGTCGAAACCATATCGCTGCCGATTGGTCAAATGAAGGTCCATCATCGGATGCTTATGTACACTTTAACCAGGATGCTAGTGCCCCGATCAGGAAACCATGCTGTCATTCAGAAGCTGGATATCCTACTGCTATGGGGATTGTCCAAAGAGCTTAGGATGAGTTGGACATGGATTGTGCTAAGGCACATGTTGGAGGCATCACAGAGTAAGCTGGTGCTGCCATATCCTCAACTGATCACAAAGATTCTGAGACATTTTAAGGTTTCACTTGTCAATGAAGAATCTTCCAAGACCACCCTTATTTTTGGAGAATCAATTGTCAACCAGATGCAATTGAAAAGGGTGCATGGTATTTGGATAAGACCACTGCCGAATGTTGAACCAGCTCAACAAGCTGTTGAACCAGTCGCATCCCCTCCTGAGTACGTCGCAAAACTGCTGGAATTTATGGAAGTTCAAATGGCACACAACGCCAAAATGAAAGAGTCACATGCTAGAATGGAAGCTGCCTTGACGACTTTCCAGGCATCTCTGAATTCAGTTGTTCAGGATGTTGAGGCAATACAAGCTCATTTAGGCCTTAAGCTATCTTTTGAAGATATTGCGGACATCGGTCGGCAAGCAACAGAGGAACCAAATCCAACTCCCCTAGATCATTCTGCAACTCACGTTGAGGAGACACCTGCTGAGGGTAATACATCGGTCTCTACCTCTCCCTTCGCTAATAGTGAGGAACAGCCTAGTTCAGGTTTTTAAGTTCTTTGTTGTGATGTAATGTCTTGTTATTGCT
>NC_021164.2:43149898-43150358 GCF_000331145.2 Cicer arietinum
TCTTGAAATGCTCAACTCAAGTTAAAATTGTATGCTTGTCACTTATGCAAAAAGGGGGAGATTGTTGGACTTTAGTCCTCTTAATCCTAATTTTGACATAATTAACAAACATATATGTTCATACATCATATGATAAATCTAACATTTTAACTGAGTAAGATTTCAAGAACAACAACTCAACCCTACATACTTGAGACAATTGCTTGGAACTCAAGAAATCAATAAAAGTTGGAATAGGTACTGAGCAAATCGATTAGGCAATCGATTTCGTAAAAGGGTTGTAAGGAAACATGTAGTTTGTGGTTACACAATCGATTAGGCAATCGACTGGCACAATCAATAATAAAAATTGTGCAAGTCAGAGGCAACCTGATTTGTATGCTAATCGATTGACACATCGACTGTGCAAATCACAAAGACAAACAACTGATTGAATAAATCGATTGAGTAATCGATTGGG
>NC_021164.2:43150910-43152808 GCF_000331145.2 Cicer arietinum
TTGATACTTATCCAAGGTTAATAAGGGAATTCTACTCAACCTTCAAGCTTACTGAAAATGGATTCAAGGCTGAAGTTAAAGGGAAAAGGATCTCAATGTCCTTTGAAGATTTTTCAACACTGTTTGGACTGCCCTTTCATGGAACATCTATAGATGGCAGTTCTGATGCTAACACTGCTGATGAAGGATGGGAAGCATCCTTTGATAGGCATACTGCTGTGAAGGATCTGATGATTGATGGCTTTGTCGAAACCATATCGCTGCCGATTGGTCAAATGAAGGTCCATCATCGGATGCTTATGTACACTTTAACCAGGATGCTAGTGCCCCGATCAGGAAACCATGCTGTCATTCAGAAGCTGGATATCCTACTGCTATGGGGATTGTCCAAAGAGCTTAGGATGAGTTGGACATGGATTGTGCTAAGGCACATGATGGAAGCATCACAGAGCAAACTTGTGCTGCCTTATCCACAATTAATCACCAAGATTCTGAGACATTTCAAGGTGTCACTTGTCAATGAAGAATCTTCCAAGACCACCCTTATTTTTGGAGAATCAATTGTAAATCAGATGCAATTGAAAAGGGTGAATGGCATTTGGATAAGACCATTACCAAATGTTGAGCCTGTTCAGCCAGTTCCTCAACAAGCTGTTGAGCCAGTCGCAGCCCCTCCTGAGTACGTCGCAAAACTGCTGGAATTTATGGAAGTTCAAATGGCACACAACACCAAAATGCAAGAGTCACAGGCTAGAATGGAAGCTGCCTTGACGACTCTCCAGGCATCTCTAAATTCAGTTGTTCAGGATGTTGAGGCAATACAAGCTCATTTAGGCCTTAATATTGCGGACATGGATATCCGACGAACAGAAACACCAAATCCAACTACCTTAGATAGTTCTGCAACTCACGTTGAGGAGACACCTGCTGAGGGTAATACATCGGTCTCTACCTCTCCCTTCGCTAATAGTGAGGAACAGCCTAGTTCAGGTTTTTAAGTTCTTTGTTGTGATGTAATGTCTTGTTATTGTTGTTTTGTGTTGTTTTTTATATGACATATAAGCATGTTCATTCATTTGTTCTCTGATATCCATTGCCATAATCTGTTTAATCTGCTTATTTGTTGCTCTGATACACTGTTTTTCTGACATGATTATCATCCCCCAGTGCTTTTGTTTACTAACATAGGGGGAGGAAATTTTTTTTCTGCCTTTTTGCCTTAACTGACAAAGGGGGAGAGAAATTATAACTTGTATTTTACACTGCTTATACTGCTGCACATTTGATACTCTGATGACTAATGACTTATTAAAATGACTCTGATATTGTTAAATAGCATGTGTACTTATGCTCTGATCTGATGCTCTGATATTATCATATTAGGATCTGATAATGGTACATATGATGCTATGAAAATATATCTGTTGTTAATATTATATCTTGAAATGCTCAACTCAAGTTAAAATTGTATGCTTGTCACTTATGCAAAAAGGGGGAGATTGTTGGACTTTAGTCCTCTTAATCCTAATTTTGACATAATTAACAAACATATATGTTCATACATCAATATGATAAATCTAACATTTTAACTGAGCAAGATTTCAGGAACAACAACTCAACCCTACATACTTGAGACAATTGCTTGGAACTCAAGAAATCAACAAAAGTTGGAATAGTTACTGAGCAAATCAATTAGGCAATCGATTTCCTAAAAGGGTTGTAAGGAAACATGTAGTTTGTGGTTACACAATCGATTAGGCAATCGACTGGCACAATCAGTAATAAAAATTGTGCAAGTCAGAGGCAACCTGATTTGTATGCTAATCGATTGGCACATCGACTGTGCAAATCACAAAGACAAATAACTGATTGAATAAATCGATTGGGCAAGTCACAGG
>NC_021164.2:43152920-43154127 GCF_000331145.2 Cicer arietinum
GACAATCCATTGTGAGAAATTCAATCATGACAAGTTTGGTATCAATCGATTAGGAAATCGATTGAGCTAAACCAACTGGTAAAGTCCTTTTCAGAAACATACTACCAAATCGATTGGCACTCCGATTAACGTGGAATAAGCTAAGTTCCTGTTTTAAACACAATCGATTGGCAAATCGATTGAAACAAAAATTTGAAATCACAGGGAACTCTTAGTATGTGGCCAAATCGATTATGTGTATTATTGTATCGATTATGTGACTTAGTGACTCGACTAAGTAATCGATTGGTTTGATTTCATTACTAGAACAAAACACCTGACATCGATTATGCAATCGATTCATATATAAGTCTACACATAATTTTCTGAAAAGTGTATTAAAAGAATCGATTAGGAAATCGATTAGTTTATATAGTTTCTAGATTCAAGAAAAACAAGACTTGCGATAATCGATTGGCAAATCGATTAAGCCCGTTTTATCACATTAATGAATCGATTGAGAAATCGATTTATATGTTGTTTTCCAGAAACTATATAAAGAGTTTTCAATCATTTTCTCAAATATACTTCATAACAATGAAAAACTCTTAAGAACTTTTTTGATAACAATCTGATATTGCTTTTTCAGATCAAGACCAAAAGATTATTCATAATCAATAAGAGAGCTGAAAAAGAATTCTTGAGAGAAAAAGACAATGATCTCACAAACACTCAAATGAACAACCAGATTATTGTGTGAGATACATTGATAGAGATTGAAGACAAACTCTGTACTTCTTTTATATCTTTTTGTAACAAAGTTTTGTAAAAAGAAACAACTGTGAAAAATCCAGTTTGAAAACTGGTGGCGATCTTCGTTGATGTAAAGATCATCAAGAAGGAGCTGTACTTGATCTTGTGTGAGTCTGACGAGTGACTGTAAGGATCAATGGGTTAAGCAATAGGAAAGAGTTTGAGTTAGATAGATAGGTTTCGAGGAAACTGTACAATCTGTAAAAGAGTCTCAATTCTTTCTATTGAAGAAAAAGCTAAAATCCAGTTGGATTGCCAGGACTGGATGTAGGCTGTCATACTGACAGCTGAACCAGGATAAACCTTGGTGCATTCTATCCCTTATCTTTTTACTTTTCTTGTTGATCTTGTATGCTATGTTATATTTCCGCTGTGTATAAATCTGAATAAATCTTGCATCGTATGATTGTATGTT
>NC_021164.2:43154137-43154706 GCF_000331145.2 Cicer arietinum
GTAGTCTGTTGCACCATCTCCGGTCCGACAATCATACTTTCACCGTCCTTATACCAACACAAGGGCGTTTGACACTTGCGCCCATATAAAGCCTCATATGGTGCCATTCCAATACTTGCGTGGAAACTATTGTTGTAGGTGAACTCAATCAATGGAAGTACATTATCCCAACTTCCCCTATCATCTAATACACATGCTCTCAACAGATCTTCCAGGGACTGATTCGTCCTTTCAGTCTGTCCGTCCGTTTGTGGATGGTAAGCTGAACTCAATCGTAGTTTCGTTCCCAATGCTTCGTGCAATGCTCCCCAAAAATGTGATGTGAACTTTGGATCACGGTCTGATGCAATACTCGATGGTACCCCGTGTAACCTCAAAATTTCAGCAATGTAGATCTTTGTTAGCTGATCTACCTTATAGGTGGTCTTTACTGGCAAAAAGTGAGCGGATTTAGTCAGTCGATCCACTATCACCCATATAGAATCATTCTTTCTCCTTGTTTTTGGCAATCCAGTTATAAAATCCATGGAAATGTTGTCCCACTTCCATTCAGGTATATCTAAAGGTTG
>NC_021164.2:43156585-43158596 GCF_000331145.2 Cicer arietinum
CGAATCAAAAAGTGCAGTTAGAGTGTTACCTGCAATCTCACAGTCACGTTGAATCAGATTACCAGATGGATTTCTAGCTTCAGCACTCACGCAATAAACGCGTCCTCTAGCGATAGGACGAGTAGCCCTAGTTACATTCACAATTGGTTCCACCTTTGGAGCCGTGCAATCCCTTGCCATGTGCCCTGGCTTCCGACAATTGTAATAGGTGAGGACATTAGAGGTACAAGCACTAGTTCCCTGGGCGACTCTGCCCACCGTTGTTATTCTGTGGTCGATTATAAGGTTTAGCAACTTGCTTTCCCTTGTTCTGATAATTCACTCGACTAGGGCCTCCTGAATTAAAATTCCCTCCTCGGCTAGCCCTCTTATTTTTCATATCCTCCACTTCTCTACATTTTTCCACAAGCGCTTGGAAACGTTGAATTCCCAAGGGTAAGACGGAGTCTTGAATCTCATATTTTAGTCTGTCTTGGAAACGATGACACATGAATGGTTCATCAATCTCTTCACGGAAAAACCTGAAGTATCTCGATAGCGATTTAAACTTAGCAGCATATTCACCCACGGTCATGTTCCCCTGATGCAGTTTCAGGAAATCATCACCCAGCTTAGTCCTGGTACTCATCGGGAAGTATTTGCCTAAAAACTTCCTTTTGAATGATTCCCAGTTCACCTCCTCGTGAGCTGATCTCATCAACAATCTTGCACTCCTCCACCAGTACTCAGCATCCCCTAATAGCATATAAGTGGCATAGCTGACCTTCACTTCTGCCTGACAGTTAATAATTTCGAAGATCTTCTCCACTTCTTGGATCCATTGATCTGCTTTCTCTGAATTTTCACCCCCCTTAAACTTGGGAGAATTGTAACGATGGAAGTCTTCTAATCCTCTTGACTCTGCAGCACGGATCTCTCTTCCCCTCTTTTCAAGATCACGTTGAGTCTTGGCAGCAGTCTGTGCAGCAACAGAAGCAGCCATGTTGTTCATAGCCTCCGCCATTCGATCGTCCCTATTAGCATTGGCTCTTGGAACGTCATCCCTTCTTGGCGGCATGGTTTTTCCTATAAAACCATCATCAAGTAGAGTCTCAACACTACTTCAAATAATTCCAAAACTAGCTTCCGACCACATTAACACATAATAATTATTGCGGACGTGACAACTCAACCCACCTAAACCGACGCATGATCAGATAACAACTCCCAACTTACAGGTTGACCTACAATCTATAACCAAGGCTCCACAGCCCCCAAAGAAAACCCAACCAGGCTCTGATACTACAATGTAACGCCCCGATTTTCAAAGCGAGGGTGTATTTTTTTTTCAAAAGAAATTAAAATAAAACAGAGAAATAAATGAGGTAATAACTTTGGATAAATAATCGAGTCATTATAATTTATAAGCAGCAGAAAAAATTTCTCAAAATATGAATCCAAAATATTTACATATCAAAAAGTGGTACATGTAACCCATCGAAAATAACATGTCAAGCTGACAATATTAGTAAATGTACAATTTTCCAGTTTCAAAATAACGTAATCCAAAAAAAAGACATAAGTTCCCTCTATGTCATCCTAATCTGGTCATTCTGCAAAAAACTATAGCTATATACCTTGAGTGATCTCCACGCGCCCCGTGAGATCAAAATAAAACAGAGAAATAAATAAGGTAATACCTTTGGATAAATAATTGAGTGATTATAATTTACAAGCAGCGGAAAAGTTTCTCAAAATATGAATCCAAAATATTTACATATCAAAAAGTGGTACATGTAACCCATCGAAAATAACATGTCAAGCTGACAATATTAGTAAATGTACAATTTTCCAGTTTCAAAATAACGTAATCCAAAAAAAAGACATAAGTTCCCTCTATGTCATCCTAATCTGGTCATTCTATAAAAAACTATAGCTATACACCCTGAGTAATCTCCACGCGCCCCGTGAGATCCTCCTAACATAGCTCCAGTCAAGCATTCCCATCTACATTCCCGTCTGTAGGGTACGA
>NC_021164.2:43158659-43159475 GCF_000331145.2 Cicer arietinum
ACCGAAATTAACAGTTAACACATAACATTTAAGTTTTTAAATGCACAAAATAACCTTTTAACTAAGTATGCACCTTAAAAGGATTTCCATATGCTAAAAGTTCATGTAACACTTGCCAAATAAAAATGAAATCGAAATAAGGTTCTCAATTCAACAAGTAATACATAACAAACCAAAACATTGATAAGTCAATTGAGCAATCTGTTATCTAACTCAAAATAAGTATTTCTACTAAGCCAATCGATTTCCAAATCGATTTCGTGAAGGTTTTTAGTGAATTTTGAACTCTGGGCTCAATTCAATCGATTGGGAAATCGATTGAATGAATGTCTGAGCCCCGATATTAATGCCAATCGATTTCCAAATCGATTTTGTCAGTTTTGTTGAGTTCCTGTCTTTCTGCCAATCGATTTCCAAGTCGATTTCTTAAAAGGTTTTGAAAAACATATTTATACAATCGATTGGCAAATCGATTGTGTCAATTTAGGAAAGTCCCTGTAGCTCATCCAATCGATTGGGAAATCGATTTCCCTGCATATTCTTCCAAAAATACATAAACTAACTCAATCACATTCATACACAATTCCACATCTTAACACTTAGCAATTCCCACACGATCACCACGACAAATTGAGTTTCAAAATAGTATTACAACCCATCACTCTTACACTCAATAATCAATTCATAACACTTAGCAATTTCAACACAACTCCCACGACAACTCAAATTCAAAACACTCAATCATCAACTTGAATCAAACACAACTCGCGTGCCAAGCACCCTAATGCGATGCGTATATGCCAAAATGCATGGACT
>NC_021164.2:43160435-43171559 GCF_000331145.2 Cicer arietinum
CTAACACCGTTTTTCTTCGTTTTCGAAACAACGAGGAAGTATGAAGCTGAGAAATCCTTGTCTTCTCACCCACCAAGCCTTGGGTTTCTATTCTTGAGCAAAAGGAAGCAACAAAAATGAAAATGGAAGAAGGAGGAGGAAGGGGGGTTTTTCTTTCTAACGCGAGGCAGGGAGAGGAAGATGGAAAATATTGTTTTCTTTCCTTTCTCTTTATTTCCTTTCTTTTTCTTTTCTTCCTTTTTCCTTCTTTCCTTTTTATATCCTTTCCTTTTCCTTTTCCTTCCTTCTAATTTCCTTTCTTTCTATTTCCTTTTCTTTCTTTTCTAACTCCTTTCTTTTCCCTCCAAACAAGCATATATATATATATATATATATATATATATATATATATATATATAAATAAATTTTGTTTAAACATGTCATTTAACAAATATCTACATATTTATTAAAATTACCATTTCACCCGTAACACATTAAATTCTTCGTAAAAGATTCACCGCAGTTAATTTAATTTATTCATCGACGAGTAATTCTAATCGGCATCAAAATATCTTTTTGATCATATAAACTCCAAAATATTAATAACTTTGGCTAAAAAGCCTCCGAGCCAATATCCAAAATACACAAAAATACATAAAGTATACTTTAAAATTATGGGTCTTACAGTTATCATCACCAGATAAAGACCAGAGAGAGGAAGGAGGAATAAATAAATACTAGGTTGTGACAAATGAGGGAAATGTAAACGTGTTGAGAGTCCAACTTGAAGTTCAATAAAAAAAAATGTGATTTTCCTTTAAAAAAAAATTATATGATCAAGAGCATGAACACAACCGTTCCTTTTATTAGAGATTGAATACATTTATATTGAATTGGTACAGTATAAATTGATAGGTTAGTCAACAAATCTGGATTTAGTGCATATTTAATTGAGGAAATTAAGCATGGAGTGTGAACACACCCGAGACCCATAAGATGGATTAGAGGTGTATATGTATAATAAGATGGATGCATTGTGGAAACCATTTCAGTCACTCGATGTTATAGGAAAAAGGGTGCTGAAGAGTAAAATGCATAAACTTGTTTTACCAACTACAAATTTCACGTGTGCAACACCTGAAAAAGTTAAAACCAAATGACATGTGAAAAAGAGTATGTGTAAGAAGTCGATGGGTTATGACGTATATCAAGAACCTTCCTATTAAAAGCATGATAATGCAACATATTTTGAGCATCCCCTAGAGAAATGGATGTCAATATCATTATGAGTTATGTCGTAGCGACAAGATATGTTATTCTTGTCATGTTTGACCGAACATTCTCTATGATTTTTTTCCTATGAGTAGTTCACATTCAGGATCAACAACAACTTATCGTATTATATTTATTGGTTTTGTCGACCCAAGTCATTGGATTCAGGTAAAATGATATTATTTTCTTGATTAATAATTTTTTTCAAACAATAAAATTAACTATTATTTTAACCAATTTAGTAGTTAAAGATGAAAGATAGATTTTCAACGCCAGACATTTCACTAGATTGGAAGAAATTTCCTACCAATGAGGCAACTTCTTGTGTAGTAGCATATAAGAGACAGCTACAATAGTGGGGTTTTTACTAGAGTATAAGGAACATGTTAACGCGATCCACCGATAGAACCCGTAGATGTCATATCATTAGATGAAAATTGATTTTGTATGGTTCAAATTGCACCGTCACATTTTGTATGGTCCACTTTAGTTACTACTTTTCATTATCTTTCTTCTCCGATGGATATGAATACAAAACTAGCTTTTGTTTATTTTAACTATGGTAGACCAAAATATTTCAGAGTTAATGAAGGCTAGGGATGAGAATAGGCTAGGTCGACCTTCAGGGGCCTATCGCATGACCTATTTAATAAAGGCTAGGGTCAAATTATTTTTAAAGCCTATTTTATTTAAATAGTGTAAGTACAGAGGTACGTCTAAGAAGGGGGGGGGGGGTGAATTAGGTGTTAGGAGATTTTTTGGTTTTTAGAGACTTAGTGGATTATCCTGGTTCCCCTTATGACCAAGGGTACATCTAGTCCTCTTGCACACCACAAGAGATTAATCCACTTATTGTCAGAAAATGTACAATTCTCACCTTGGGATTTCTGCTACAAACTTCTAACAATACTTTCTAAGATAGCACACCACTATCTTAGATTAAGCTACTTTAAGAAAGTACTACTTTCTTTTACAAGTGATATAATATGATTTGGAATAAGGATATAAGAGAGGTATAATGATTTCAATCCAATAATACTTCAAGTACTTTGAGAACATTTCTGAATGATATGAAAATGAAATGCAAGTACTATGTAAAAAATCAGAATTTTGTTCAAAGTTGTTCAAGGTTTGATTCAAGGATTGTGTGTTGTTTGATTTGAAGTTACGGTGTATTTATACTCCATAAACATCTCTTCAGATTTGTGGCCATTGAACCAAGAGGTTTGATGAACAATTACAATAATCTAGAACCATTTCAGATCTGAAAAGTTTTATTGCTTCCACTTGTATTCGAATACAGGATGTATGTATTCGAATACATCTCTTTGTAACGTTCATATTTATTCAAAATTTTCACCTTGTATTCGAATACATCCTTCATGTAGTCGAATACAAATTCGTGATTTTTGCCACTTACTTACTTTGTATTCGACTACAGCAAGTCGTAGTCGAATACAGATGCAAAGGTTTTAGCTACTGACTTGCTTTGTATTCGATTACAGAAGTTCGTAGTCGAATACATATGCAAAGGTTTTAGCTACTGACTTGCTTTGTATTCAATTACAGAAGGTCGTAGTCGAATACAGATGTAAAGGTTTTAGCTATTGACTTGCTTTGTATTTGACTACAGCAGGTCGTAGTCGAATACAGATGTAAAGGTTTTACTTCTGACTTGCATCTGTATTCGAATACACTGTGATGTATTTGAATACACCTTTGTATTTTGTAAAAAATATTAGTTTTAAGACTTTGTTAATGTAATTTTGACTTTTGAAAATACTTTATATGCATATGTAAATATGAATGGTTCTCATGTATTTGAAGTATTGGTTGTATCATTTACCTTTACATTAAACATCTAATATGTTTGAATTTAACGCTTTATCAATGAAGATATTTGAACTTCTTTTTGAGCTTGTTGCTTTGATCATATTTGTTGATCTTTGTCTTCATCAAAAAACATGTATTTTACATTCTCCCTCTTTTTTATTATGACAAAATGTTGTTGTTTTGGAGAGATTGTATCATTCTAACATTGCTCCCCCGTAATGTATGCGTATTCCCCCGTTGATCTTGAATGTATGTGATCACATTGAAAACTTGTTTGAAGACCTACAAAGGTTTTTAAAGAAACAACAATACCAAATTTTCTCCCCCTTTTGACATGATAAAAAAGAATGAAAAATATAGAAACATACAATTCCAAGCATATAAACACGAATAAAGGAAAAATAGCACACATTGTAAACAAAAGAGAATGACATAATGAAGGATGGAGTCATGTTCAATTAAGTACATCATAACGACCGAAATGGTAAGCGAGTTTGAATATTGTCAGCATTAATCGATACACAACCAAACTATATTAATTAAAATCCTAGCATCGAAATATTACACAAACAAACAATAGCAAATAAACTCCTAGCATCGAACTAGTCAAAATTCGTTGGAATGTGGAGATGATCAATCTTGTCAGATAAACTACAAACGTCTTGGGATAATGTGTCATAGTTGCGAGCAATAGTAGTTTCGATGTTATGGAAGCGAGTGTCGATAGAAGTGGTCCGATTTTGGAATTGAGTTTGCATGAAGGTTTGAAGAGAGTCAAGTTTGTTCATGATCATGTGATTGGAGATATAATCATCATCAGACGTTGTTTCCTCGCCGTCTTCATCATCTTGGGCAGCAGCATTTGAGGGACCAACAATGTCCTCTTGAGCGGCATCAGATGCTTGACCAAGGTCACTTTTATGCCCATGTGATTGAAGTTGCTCGTTCCATACTATCCTCATCCTAGGTAGGACGCCCAAGTCCAGCAGGTTTTTCTTTGTGGGTGTATACATTACTTCGTCAGAGAAATCCACCCCAAAGTGTTCCAAAATCCGAGAAACTTCTTTAGCATATGGTAAGCCAGTTGCTTCTTTGGACCCAAACATTATAGATTTAACAAAGTATGCCCAGTTTAGTCTTCATCATCTTGGGCAGCAGCATTTGAGGGACCAGCAGTGTCCTCTTGAGCGGCATCAGATGCTTGACCAAGGTCACTTTTATGCACATATGATTGAAGTTGCTCATTCCATACTATCCTCATGCTAGCACTACAAGAAAAGCTGTTATTATCTACGACAAATTTTATCTTTACCCATAGAAAGTCCGTAGGTATCGTAAGTTTACTCACAGATTACCCACAAACACGGGTTCGTAGATATTTGGCTCGTACGAATATATTTATCGACGGAAAATCCTTGAATAACATTTACTAATTATATTTCCGTGGATAACGTTGACCACAGCTTATCCGTGGATAACATTTATGGAGTCTCAGGCCAAACACAATGCTAAGGTGGAAGCCTCCCTTGTGCGACTCCAAACAACCCTCAACTGAATTGTTCAGGATGTAGATGCCATCCAAGACCATTTGGGTCTCAAGATGTCATTTGAGGACATAGCTGACATTGGCACACAAGTGGCCAATCAAGAAGATGAACCTCATTCCCCCACTACTAACTTGCAATAGAGTAAGGAACAGCCCTAGCTTAGTGTTTAGGCTTTTGCTTTCTTAGTTGTTTTGTTATTTTTTTTCAGTATATCTCTTATTCTCTCTTGTATCTTCTTTTTGAATTTAATGACAAAGGAGGAGAATTTGAATGAATTTAACTTGTGCTTATGCCTATCTTATCATGTATACTGAAAATTGACTCTGAAATCTGAAATCGAAATGATTATGAATTCTAAAATTCAGGGGGTGTTTTAAATAAGAGTTATTATAAAGTTAAGGTCTAATGTTGAAATGTAAACTCAAAGTTAAATTGTATGTTTGTCATTTAATCAAAAAGGGGGAGATTGTAAGATATATGCCTCCTTGACTGTGATTTTGATGTAACTCCCAAACATACAATGTATATGCATTATCTGATTAATCTAACAGTTTGAGTTGAGATATATTTCAGGAAAAAATCAAACACTACACTTGGACAAATCTTGGATCTCAAGCAATCAAGCAAAGATTGATCATATCATACAAGGCTTGAAGATTGTGTGTAAATGTGTCTATTGTTCATAGTGTTTATTAGTTAGATTCATCATTATGATTTCACACATCTAATATTTGTCAATTAAAACTGAAATCATAAAATAAGTATGTTCTATGATTAAAAGAAATCGATTGGACAATGGATTGATATACTTTTCTTAAGTTACAAGCTTTCTACAAATCAATTGGTTAATCGATTTTCTGATTCATAGAGCAAAGCTTTCACTGAGTTAATCGATTAGCAAATCGATTACCTAAACAGGTTTTATCAGACCTGTGCTCTATGATTCAAATAAATTGATTGGATAATCGATTGCATAAATGAATCAGTTCATCATTTATCAGAAACATACTGCATAATCGATTGGCACATCGATTGTAACTAAATATCTGAGTTACAGGAAGAAATCAGTCAATTGGCAAATCGATTTGATTAAATGTCTAAGTTACAGGAAGAAATCAGTCGATTGGCAAATCGATTTGATTGAGTGTCTGAGTTACAGGGAGAAATTAGCCCATTGTCAAATCGATTATGTTAGTGAAAATGAATCGACTGAGTAATTGATTGTTTGATCTCACATTTTGAACAAAACAATCATAATAGATTACTCAATCGACTCTGATATGAACTGAGTATAAATTCCTGATATATGCATTAAAAACATCGATTAGCAAATCGATTAGTTCATCTATTTCAAGAATTTCAAGAAAAACAAGAAACGCGAAATCGATTGGGAAATCGATTTATCTGAAGCTTTTCTGAAACTATATAAACTGAATCAATCACAATTTTATAATATACAGAAATACATGGAAAGAAAAAAAAAGAATCTCATTGACTTTTCGAAAAATACACTATGAGAAAAACTATTATAACTCACAAACTTTATTGGCAAATACTTAGTGTGAGAATTCGTTGTGATTGAATCAAGTGTTTTTAGTTTGTTTTGAAAGAATCATCTTTGTAAAAGAAAGTGTGTGGAAATCCAGTATTGTGAAACTGGTGGTCATCTTTTAGAGTGTGTGATCATCTAAAAGAGATCTCAATCTGATCTTGCTAGAGCTTGACGATTAGTTCTTAAGGATAGATTAGTTGTTGTTGTGGATTGTTGTTGAGTTAGATGTATAGGCAGTGAAGTGCTGGAAAGTCTGTAAACATACTCAAATCATTTCTAGTAAAGGCTGGAATCGGTAAGTGATTCTAGGACTAGATGTAGACTATCGAATTGATAGTCGAACCAGTATAAAAATCTATGGTTCACACTTCTCTATCTCTATACTCTTTATCTTGATAATACATGTGCTCTTGAATCTTAGTTTTGAATAAATTTTGAATCTATTACTGTTAAATTGGAATTAATATTAAACAAGTTGGTTTTGATATTAAGTTCATCACTTAGGAAGGAATTAGATAATCTAGTTAATAATATTGGATACAACTTCCTAAGGATAGAGGTCATTACACCAACAATTGGCATCAAGAGCCTAATCTTTTAGACTAGTTCTCAAAAAGAAAATGGCCTCTACTGAAATCTTGGGCGAAGGTGCCTCTTTAGCTAGACCCCTTCCTTTAATGGGTCTGCTTATATGTACTGGAAAGAAAAAATGCTTATCTTTCTAGAGGCAAGTGGGCTTGAGCAGTAGAAAATGGTCCTTATGTGCCTAAACTTGCTGGTACTGATGGATCATTAATCAAGATGCCAAGATCTGATTGGTCTGATGATGATAAGAAAATAGTTGGCTATAATGCAAAAGCCAAAAATATAATAACTTCTTCTTTGAGTGCTGATGAGTTTTTCAGGGTATCAAATTGCAAAACTGCCAAAGAAATGTGGGATACACTCCAAGAAACTCATGAAGGCACGATAGATGTCAAGAGGGCCAAAACTAATACTCTGATGCATGAATATGAACTCTTCAATATGAAGAAGGATGAGTCAATCAATGACTTGCAGACAAGGTTCACACATGTCATTAACAATCTGAATGCTCTAGGAAAAGTAATTGATAATAAGCAACAAATAAACAAAGTAAGGAGATGCTTGACAAGAGAATGGCAACCTAAGGTCACTGCAATAGCTGTATTAAAGAATCTTGGAAGCATGACCATTGCCACCCTCTTTGGCAAGCTCAGAGAACATGAAATGGAGCTGCACCAATTAAATGAGTCAGAGCAAACTGATCGGAAAAGAAAGGGACTGTCTCTGAAAGCTCAAACTCATAAAGTTAAATCTGAACTAGAAACTTGTACTGATGATTCCGAGAGTGAAACTGATGAAGAACCTGAAATCGGAATGCTGGTCAAAAAATTTCAAGAAATTTCTGAAAAAGAAAGGAGTCCAACCAAAGAAACCATCCAATTCAAGGACAAAAAGCTTCAGCAAGAATGAGACAAATGATAGCAAAGTGATAACCTGCTATGAATGTGGAAAATCAGGCCACATAAAATCTGAATATTTTCAACTACAAAATAGAAACAAGTTTGTGAAAGCTAAAGGCAAGGATCAACCATCTTCAAAAACTAAAAGAGCCTACATAGCTTGGAATGACAATGATGAAGAATCTTCTGAAAATTCAGAAGATGAAGAAGCAAATTTGTGTCTAATGGCCAACACTGACTCAGATTCGGAGAGCGATGTAAGTATCACCTCTAATCCCTCTTATGAAGAATTGCATGATGCTTTCAATGAATTGCATGATGAACATATTAAGGTAGTCAAACAATTGATTTGCACTAAGAAAATGTTAGAAAAACAGTGCATGATGCATGAAGAAATCAAAAAAGATCATAAGTTGCTTGAAGATATGAATGCACTTTTAAAAATGAAAGCACATGATAAACTCGCTAGCTTTACTGAACTTGAAAGAAAGGTTGAATCACTAAAATTTGATTTAGCAAAATTTACAAATGGTAGAAACAACCTGAATGTTCTTCTTGGCAACCAAAAAAATGCAAATGAAAAATCTGGAATTGGCTATAGACCAAATAGGAATGCTCAAAAGAATCGTGAATTTGTTAGATCAAAGTCAACTCATGATGTTTTCATTAAACAAACTCAAAGTACATCATCTGCTTTTTCATGCCATTTTTGTTGCAAAAAGGGACATATATCATTTAATTGTAAACTGAAAAAGCTTGCTAACAAGGGATAGAAATAAGTTTGGAGAGTAAAGAAACCTGTGATTGAGACTAACCCTCAAGGACCCAATCTAAATTGGGTACCTAAAACCAAAGTCTGAATTCTGTTTTGCAGATCTGCTTGACATCCAAAACTCACTCATGGTATCTAGACAGTGGATGTTCCAAGCATATGACTGAAGACAAATCAAAATTTATATCTCTTAATTTAAAAGACAGTGGATATGTAAAGTATGGTGACAACAACAAAGGCAAAATACTTGGTGCTGGAGACATAAGAAGTGAATCAACAACGGTAATCAAGGATGTTCTCTATGTAAAAGGTTTGAAACACAATCTGCTTAGCATTAGTCAGCTTTGTGATAAAGGCTACCAGGTATATTTTACATCACATACTTGTACACTTGAGCACAAGGAAGATGATAGCTTAAAATTGGTAGGTGAAAGGGTAAATAATATATACATGATTGATCTTAACTCTTTGCCTGCAAATAATGTTTGTTGTTTGTTATCTAAATCTGATGAAGATTGGTTGTGGCATAAGAGAATAGCTCACATACATATAAACCATCTTAACAAACTTGTTAACAAACAACTAGTGCTAGGTCTTCCAAACAGAAAATTTACTAAGGACAAATTATGTAACTCTTGTGAGAAAAGTAAATTAGTCAAGTCTTCTTTCCCACCAATAGACTTAGTACAAACTAATAGAGTTCTACAATTGATCCACATGGATCTATTTGGTCCCTCTCAAGTAAAAAGTTTTAGAGGAAATCTTTATGGCTATGTTTTAGTTGATGACTTCTCTAGATATACATGGACTTATTTTCTGTCTCACAAAAGTGATGTCTTCTCAATTTTCAAAAAATTTGCAAATCAAGTTCAAAATGAGAAGAATCAGAAAATAGTTTCCATTAAGTGTGATCATGGTAGAGAATTTCAAAATGAATCTTTTGATAATTATTGTGATCAAAACGGAATTCACCACATTTACTCAGCCCCAAGAACTCCACAACAGAATGGAGTTGTAGAAAGGAAGAATAGAGCTCTAGAAGAATAGAGCTCTAGAAGAACTTGCTAGAATAATGATTAATGACTCTAAGCTTCCAAAACACTTTTGGGCTGATGCAATAAACACAGCTACTCATGTGATGAATAGAGTTCTAATTAGGCATATCCTTAGAAAAACACCCTATGAAATATACAAAGGTAGAAAACCAAATATTGTCTGTTTTAGAGTCTTTGGATGCAAGTGTTTTGTATTGAATAATGGAAAAGAGCATTTAGGGAAATTTGACTCTAAGGCAGATGAGGGAATTTTTCTAGGATATTCACAATCTAGTAAGGCCTATAGGATCTACAATAAAAGAACTAAAACTATAGAGGAATCATGTAAAATTTGATGAAATGTTTACCAAAAACTTGAACAGCACCCCTCTTATAGTTGGTGATTCTCTTGATGAATTTGTAGAATCAGATCCAAAAGAACCAAATGAAACATTACCTCCAACTGACATTGATTATATAGAACCTATGAGGGAAGATGACTTACCTAAGGAATGGAAATTCAACAAAAACCATCCTATTGACAACATCATAGGAGAAATTTCTAAAGGGGTTGCTACTAGAAAATCCCTTAGACAATTCTGTAATTTCATAGCTTTTGTTTCTCAAGTTGAACATAAGAATATAAAAGAAGCTCTCTTGGACAATGATTGGATAATTGCCATGCAAGAAGAGCTTAATCAATTTGAGAGAAACAAAGTATGGATCTTATTTCCTAAACCAGAAAACAAACATATTATTGGAACTAGATGGGTGTTTAGAAATAAGATGGATGAGAATGGAGTAATAACAAGAAATAAGGCTAGACTAGTTGCTACAGGTTACAACCAGAAGGAAGGTATTGATTATGATGAGACTTATGCCCCTGTAGCCAGATTAGAAGCAATTAGGATTTTGCTTGATTATGCTTGTATCATGGATTTTAAATTGTATCAAATGGATGTAAAGAGTGCTTTCCTGAATGGAGATATCCAAGAGGAGGTTTATGTTAGTCAAATTCCAGGATTTGAGGATCTTGCTTTTCCAAACCATGTTTATAAACTAACAAAAGCTCTCTATGGATTGAAACAAGCTCCAAGAGCTTGGTATGAAAAACTCAGCAATTTCCTCATACAGCAAAAAATTTTAAGAGGAAATGTTGATAAAACACTCTTTATAAAGAAAAAGGGAAAAGACATTCTGCTTGTCCAAATTTATGTTGATGACATAATTTTTGGATCCACAAACAGTAAGCTTTGCAAAGAATTTGAAAATATAATGAAAGGAAGATTTGAAATGTCCATGATGGGAGAATTAACCTTATTCTTAGGATTTCAAATCAATCAAAGCAAGAATGGCATTTTCCTAAGTCAAATCAAGTATTGTAATGATCTCTTAAAGAAGTTTGGCTTTGATAAATTTAAACCTATTGATACACCCATGAGTCAAGCTTGTCATTTAGATAAAAATGAAAAGGGAAATCTGTGGACATGACCATGTTTAGATGCATGCTATGATCTTTATTATATCTTACAGCTAGTAGACCTGACATTATGTTTAGTGTATGCATGTGTGCAAGATATCAAGCAAATCCTAAGGAATCCCATCTAAGTGCAGTCAAAAGAATATTCAGATATCTATTAGGAACCAAACA
>NC_021164.2:43171771-43183546 GCF_000331145.2 Cicer arietinum
ATCAATCAAAGCAAGAATGGTATTTTCCTAAGTCAAATCAAGTATTGTAATGATCTCTTAAAGAAGTTTGGCTTTGATAAATTTAAACCTATTGATACACCCATGAGTCAAGCTTGTCATTTAGATAAAAATGAAAAGGGAAATCTGTGGACATGACCATGTTTAGATGCATGCTATGATCTTTATTATATCTTACAGCTAGTAGACCTGACATTATGTTTAGTGTCTGCATGTGTGCAAGATATCAAGCTAATCCTAAGGAACCCCATCTAAGTGCAGTCAAAAGAATTTTCAGATATCTAATAGGAACCAAACATCTAGGCTTATGGTATCCTAAGGGATTAACTTGCACTCTTGTTGACTATTCTGATTCTGATTTTGCTGGTTGCAAATTAGACAGAAAAAGTACATCATGTACTTGCCATCTATTAGGGAATTCACTTGTATCTTGGCATAGCAAGAAGCAAAATAGTGTGGCACTTTCAACAGCTGAGGCTGAATATGTAGCTGCTGGAAGTTATTGGGCACAAATATTATGGATGAAACAACACCTTTCTGACTTTGGTGTTGATATTGGAACTGTGCCAATAATGTGGGACAACACTAGTGCCATAAATATCACAAAGAATCCTGTTATGCACTCAAGAACAAAGCATATAGAGATTAGACATCATTTTATTAGAGATCAATACCAAAATGGTAATATCATGCTTGAATATATTAATACATCTGATCAATTAGCTGATATCTTTACCAAAGCCCTACCCAAAGAAAGTTTCTTCTATATTAGAATGAAACTTGGTATAATGGATCAAAATGAAATATGATCTTTGTAGAAAATCGATTGAGACATCGATGTTCTCTCTAAATTTCTTAATTTACAATAGATAAGTTGATTTGCACATCGACTATCCTGTGTCAAAATTACAAAATCGAATAAAGAATCGATTTATGCTACAAAGTTTCTCAATTGTCAAAATATAAAACTCATCAATCGATTTCATAATCGATTTAGTAATCTGTGTTAGCAACAAATGCTGAACTAGAATAGATGTGACAAAATATACATAAAACCAATCATTGGTGAATCGATTGAGGATATGGAAAATAGTTTTAAAAAATCGATTATTTCTCCCAGACTTGAGAAATTTTCCAAACTCAAACACGAGCATCGATTTGGTAATCGATTGTGTCAAATTATAAAAACTATGAGCCAAATAAGTCGATTTGGAAGTCGATTGAAATCCCTGTATGGTCAATATCTTCAAAGAAATCGATTTGGAAATCGTTGCTGTTATGAGAAGTTATCCTGAACTGATATGGAAATCGATTTGGACATCGATTTATCCATTGAACGTTCACTTAAGAAAATCGATTTGGGAATCGATTTGCAATACGAATGTTGCAAAAATACTAGCCGTTGGAGGCAGTTGTAATGGAAACCTTTCATTTCCCTCCAATAACGGTAACAAAATCGATTTGACAATCGACGTTTTGTACGCAAATGTGAAATAAAATCGATTTAGAAATCGACTCTGAACAATTCTATATAAATTCCTAAATCGATTTCTCAACCCATTTTCACTATCAAATCACATTTTCACTATCCAACTCTCCCCAAACTCCATTTCTCTGTGCTTTGATCCTTCTCAATCTTCTCAAACCTCTCAAATTCCCAAAATCTCTCTAATGGCAAGAGTAAAACAGACAAGTGAGAAACCACAATCATCTTCTTCAAAATCCATTTCCCTAGATTCTTCCTCAACTTCTAGTGGAAGAACTCCTTCTCCTCAACCTACTTCCCCTCCTACAAAGAGAGTTTCAATACCCGCTCATAAGGTATTGGCAAAGGATAAAGGGAAGGCCATTGCAACTGATCAAGGACAAACCAAAAAGAGAAAGGTTCCTCAAACTGAAAAACTGATGGGTGATGCCCTGAAGGGGCCAACCCAGAAAAAGAAGAAAACCACGTCTTCCCCTCAGCCAAAGAAGCCTCAACCTCCCAAAGGCAAACCTGTTGAAGATATTGTTCTTCCACCTGCATTCCTAAAGAGGAAAATCCATGAGGCAAGAACTCTGGATTTTGCCTACTTTTATGCAAATGGATTCACATTCCAAAACCATCTTAGATTTCATGGATTGATAGATTTTCTATCCTGCTCTTTGGAAATCTATCCAAGGCTCATTAGAGCTTTCTACTCAAACTTCACACTCACAACCTTTGGATTTGAGTCTGAAGTTAAAGTGAAGAAAATCTCCATGACTTTCAGGGAGTTCTCCAGGCTGTCAGGACTGCCCTTCTATGAAGAAGTTGTGGATGGCAGGACCAATCTGGATTCTACTGATGATGCTTGGGAAACATCAGTAGATAAACACACAGCCATTCATGACTTGATGGTTGAAGGATTTGTGGAAAGCATATCTATCCCTATTGGTCAAATGAAGATCCAGCACAGATTGCTGATGTATGTACTAACCAGAATGTTGGTACCTAGATCAGGGAATCATGTTGTAGTTCAAAGGCTTGACATCACTCTTCTTTGGGGCCTTTACAAGGAACTCAAGATGAGTTGGGCATGGATTGTGCTGGCTAATATGTTAGAAGCAGCACAAGGAAAGCAAATGCTCCCTTACCCTCAGCTGATCGCAAAGATTCTGAGACACTTTAAAATATCAGTTGTCAATGAAGAATCAGTAAAAACAATTCTAATTTTTGGGGAGTCAACTGTCAACCAAATGCAATTGAAGAGGATCAATGGTATTTGGACAAGGGCTCAACAAAATGCTGAACAACCTGAGCAAGCTGAAAACCAATCTGAGGTTTTAGCTAAGTTGCTGGAATTTATGGAGTCTCAGGCCAAATACAATGCTAAGATGGAAGCCTCCCTTGTGCGACTCCAAACAACCCTCAACTCAATTGTTCAGGATGTAGATGCCATCCAAGACCATTTGGGTATCAAGATGTCATTTGAGGACATAGCTGACATTGGCACACAAGTGGCCAATCAAGAAGATGAACCTCATTCCCCCACTACTAACCTGCAACAGAGTAAGGAACATCCCTATCTTAGTGTTTAGGCTTTTGTTTTCTTAGTTGTTTTGTTATTTTTTTCAGTATATCTCTTATTCTCTCTTGTATCTTCTTTTTGAATTTAATGACAAAGGGGGAGAATTTGAATGAATTTAACTTGTGTTTATGCCTATCTTATCATGTATACTGAAAATTGACTCTGAAATCTGAAATTGAAATGATTATGAATTCTAAAATTCAGGAGGAGTTTTAAATAAGAGTTATTATAAATTTAGGGTCTAATGTTGAAATGTAAACTCAAAGTTAAATTGTATGTTTGTCATTTAATCAAAAAGGGGGAGATTGTAAGATATATGTCTCCTTGACTGTGATTTTGATGTAACTCCCAAACATACAATGTATATGCATTATCTGATTAATCTAACAGTTTGAGTTGAGATACATTTCAGGAAAGAATCAAACACTACACTTGGACAAATCTTGGATCTTAAACAATCAAGCAAAGATTGATCATATCATACAAGGCTTGAAGATTATGTGTAAATGTGTCTATTGTTCATAGTGTTTATTAGTTAGATTCATCATTATGATTTCACACATCTAATATGTGCCAATTAAAACTGAAATCATAAAATAAGTATGTTCTATGATTAAAAGAAATCGATTGGACAATCGATTGATATACTTTTCTTAAGTTACAAGCATTCTACTAATTAATCGGTTAATCGATTTTCTGATTCACAGAGCAAAGCTTTCACTGAGTTAATCGATTAGCAAATCGATTACTTAAACAGGTTTTATCAGACTTGTGCTCTATGATTCAAATAAATCGATTGGATAATCGATTGCATAAATGAATCAGTTCATCATTTATCAGAAACATACTGCATAATCGATTGGCACATCGATTATAACTAAATATCTGAGTTACAGGAAGAAATCAGTCGATTGGCAAATCGATTTGATTAAATGTCTAAGATACAGGAAGAAATCAGTCGATTGGTAAATCGATTTGATTGAGTGTCTGAGTTACAGGGAGAAATTAGCCCATTTCCAAATCGATTATGTTAGTGAAAATGAATCGACAGGGTAATCGATTGTTTGATCTCACATTTTGAACAAAACAATCATAATCGATTACTCAATCGACTCTGATATGAATTGAGTATAAATTCCTGATATATGCATTAAAAACATCGATTAGCAAATCGATTAGTTCATTTATTTCAAGAAAAACAAGAAACGCGAAATCGATTGGGAAATCGATTGAGCTGGTAATACACATTAATAAAATCGATTGGGAAATCGATTTATCTGAAGTTTTTCTGAAACTATATAAATTGAATCAATCACAATTTTATAATATACATAAATACATAGAAAGAAAAAAAAAAAGAATCTCATTGACTTTTCGAAAAATACACTTTGAGAAAAACTATTATAACTCACAAACTTTTTGGCAAATACTTAGTGTGAAAATTCATTGTGTTTGAATCAAGTGTTTTTAGTCTGTTTTGAAAGAATCATCTTTGTAAAAGAAAGTGTGTGGAAATCCAGTATTGTGAAACTGGTGGTCATCTTTTAGAGTGTGGCGATTAGTTCTTAAGGATAGATTGGTTGTTGTTGTGGATTGATGTTGAGTTAGATGTATAGGCAGTGAAGTGCTGGAAAGTCTGTAAACATACTCAAATCATTTCTAGTAAAGGCTGGAATCGGTAAGTGATTCTAGGACTGGATGTAGACTATCGAATTGATAGTCGAACCAGTATAAAAATCTATGGTGCACACTTCTCTATCTCTATACTCTTTATCTTGATAATACATGTGTTCTTGAATCTTAGTTTTGAATAAATTTTGAATCTATTACTGTTAAATTGGAATTAATATTAAACAAGTTGGTTTTGATATTAAGTTCATCACTTAGGAAGGAATTAGATAATGTAGTTAATAATATTGGATACAACTTCTTAAGGATAGAGGTCATTACACCAACAATGAGAAGCATAACACACATCAAAATATTATTTCTTGTTCAAGGAAGGCTCAAGAAAAAATATGGAGTTGCTCAGTTAACCGCTCAGGTTCGACATGAATGCCGAAGTATCATCAAGCACTCAAAGAATGCGATCAATAAACTGAGGTATCATCATAGCAACACAACATGGAAAACAATCTAAAACAATGGCACAACAAATAAACACAAACAACGACAAGATTGAGAGCTAGAAAGATGAGAATCACAGCAGAAAAAAAGTTATATTTTTTATACATGAAAGGCTCGTGTAAAAAGTAGTGTTGGTAAGTTAACCGCTCAGGTTCGACATGAATGCCAAAGTATCATCAAACACTCAATGAATGTCGTCAATAAACTGAAGTTTCATCGTCGCAACACACCATGAAATACATACCAATAAAAAACAGTGGAATAACAAACAAAACACATGTAGCTTCATCAATCTACCAAACTCAAAACAGGCAGAAAAAAGGCAATAGGGTTCAGGAAACAATGTAAAATCATCATAAGTCATTACAGCGAAGTAAAGAAAATAATAAAAGCACAAACTTAATACAGTAAAGAGTTGCTCAGGTAACCGCTCAGGTTCGACATGAATGCCGAAGTATCATCAAGCACTCAATGAATGCCATCAATAAACTGAGGTTTCATCATAGCAACACAACATGGAAATGCATAGCAATCTAAAACTGTTGAAAGACAAACAAGGATCTCCATCAATCTACCAAACTCACAAGTCACAATCACGAAGCTAGTTTGAAAAAATAGAACTAAATAGAATACAAACACTAAAAGGCAGCGGAGTTTCAAATGAGTTTCAATTAAACTTATCCGTCAAAAATTACGCTGACTCAATTTTCCACAAGTGAAAAGAAAAGCAATAAGTTTTCACAATGTGAAGTATGAACCAATTTATAGGTGCTATATCTTTGAGTAATACCAACATTCAATCACCCATTGCATAACACCTATCAAAACAGATTGGAAAACTGAAAACTAGTTCAGTTATAAATCAGAATAAAATAGTTTTTTTACAGTATTGCAGCCCAGTTCACATCCAAGTCATTCACTTTAAAAGAGAAATAGAAAAGAAAAAGAAACCAAAAATTAAAACAATGAAAACTAAGAGTTGCTCAGTTAACCGCTCAAGAAAATTTGAAATCAATCAATATTAACAGTTTTTAAAATCGTATAAACACACAACAGAAAAGGGAGATACATAAAGAAAAGTTATATATATAGCTGCAGTTTTTGGACACGGCTGCAAGGGATGACGATGCGGTGGCGAGAGACGGTGGAATGATTCAAAATCTATTTTAATTTAAACACTAAAAATAAAATATACCAAAACATCAACACTTAAGAAAAGAATCATTGTGTTACCATTCAATGTGAACCTTCAGCACCCCAAAAAATAGCAATGAACAATTCACACACAAAAACACCCAAAAGATAGCAATGAACAATTCACACACAAAAAGGGATATAAAAGAAACAATATAACTTTACCACTGAAATAAAGTAGAAATTTTAAAAGCTAACACGACATAATTAAAATAAAGGTAAAACAAACTACTTAGACATTCATAGATGTACTTGGCAACCATAATTCGAGAAAAATTGAAATCTATAAATTCTAACAGCATAAAATCGAGATACTCACAAAAGAAAGATACGGATTGAAAGTGGAAGGCATGATACCATCGGTTTGGACGCAGCGGGAGGGATGGGTCGACTGAAACGATGAGCTATGGGGTTAAAAAGGCAGCCGTGTAGCTTATCATCAGTGTTTTGCCTTGTTGTTGCAAGAACGATGCAGTGAAATAGCGAAGAAGACAGCAAGACGAGAGAGCTCGAGAGACGGCGGCGATGTGAGAGTGACGCAACTGAGTTACGAGAGAGCTCGAGTGACGGCGGTGGTGTTGAAAGCCTTTGAGAATTTGGATTTGAAATTTTAGGGTTCAAATGGAGAGACAAAGGTTGAAGGGGATAATTTCAAGGAGGGTGAGGTGTTAGTATGGTGTTATTAAGAGGTTTCTCTTTTATTTTTCTAAACAAATTTATATAAAAAAAAAACTTTTTTTATATATAATTAATAAAAATCAATTATATTTTCTTATTTTACTTACGGAAAATCGTAGTAAATAAAATACGAAAAATAATTTAAGAAAAATTGTGTTTTTTTAACTTTACCTATGGACTAACCGTAGAAAATAATTTTTAAAAAATTTATAACATATTTATTGACGACTTTTCCGTAGGTAAAATATAATTTACTCACGGATTCAAAGTCGTGGATAAATTTTCGTAGGTATATCAATGTTTTCTTGTAGTGTAGGCAGGACGCCCAAGTCTAGCAGGTTTTTCTTTGTGGGTGTATACATGACTTCGTCAAAAAAATCCACCCCAAAGTGTTTCAAAATCCGAGAAACTTCTTTAGCATATGGTAAGCCAATTGCTTCTTTGGACCCAAACATTATAGATTTAACAAAGTATGCCCAGTTTAGTGGACATCCTTCATACATAAAGTTCATGATCTGTAACTCAAACTCTGAAATTTGGGAGTAATTGTCAGCTTTTGGAACCAAAATGTAACTGATAAAATAGTGCAGAATGCGATAATCAACAGTAAGATTCCCAACTCCATACCGCTATTGCACATATTTTGGACCAGCATGAGTCCTCTTCTACTCCATAGTGCGTTTGTCATACCGACATAAGGCAACATAAGAATCATATTTAGACATATCAGCCCATTCACACAAGTTGTTGGGACAAAAAATTTGACCTTCAAAGGGAATGTTCAAGATTTCCCCAATGGTTTCGGTGTTTAACCGAATGGTTTTGCCCTTGACTCGACACACTAGCACATTTCCATCTTGGGTGAGATTACAATAGAAAACCCTAACTAAATCAGGATAAACAGGACCTTTGTAACCAATAAATTCTTCAACATGTTGGGCTTTGAGCAACTCAGGAAATTGAAAGGCAGAGAAGGAATTCAAAGTACCATATTTTGGAATGATGAGTATCTTGTCAGAATATAGTGTGCGAAACCGGTCGATTTCTTCCGGTGTGTGTAGAAGCCGAGATAAATCTGTGATGTTTGGATTCTTTGTGCACTTTCTTGAGGGACCTACTGCTGCATGCTTCGTTCTTGGTCCTCGTTTGTATGCATCCATGTTGAGAAAGGAAGTTTTGACAGTTTGGTGAAAAATGGGTTTGAGAGGAATGTTTTGACAGATTTGAGAAATCTGATTTTGAATGAAAGATTTGAGTAGAAATTGATTTTGTTTGCAAGGTGGGTTGATTGGGTAACTTGTGGGAAGGAAGATTGATGAGATTTTTGGAGGAGAGAAAGACGGCTACGCAGTGTATTCGAATACCAATTGTAAAGTTAACCCTAAAATGTGAAACAACTTTTATATTTGGGCAAAAACGCGAAGGTGTATTCGACTACATGCCTGTTTTATTTGGATACAGATTGTTCTGGGAACGTGTATTCGACTACACAGGGGTTATATTCGAATACAAGAATTTGTGGAAAATTATGTATTCGAATACAGTCATTGTGTATTCGACTACAACTTCGAATTTTTGCTTAAAAACTAATTTTTTCACAGAAATTTCATCATGTAAAGCACATATTCATATATTAAGAACCAATAAACATCAAAGAATTTAATTTTAACAACTTAAGAGGAAATTTTAGAGTTTGAAGAGAGATGACAAATTATACCTTGCACGTTTAAAGATCGTTTTCATGTAAAATGTCAAGCTCTCTGCGTATTTTGTAAAATGAGTCTTTAGGTAAAGGTTTTGTGAAGATGTCAGCTTATTGGTTATGTGTATCCACAAACATTACTTCAACATTTCCTTTAAGCACATGATCTCGTAGAAAGTGATGGCGTATATCGATGTGTTTCGTCCGAGAGTGCATGATTGGATTCTTTGAAATATTGATTGCACTGGTGTTGTCACATATTAGAGGAATGCATCCGAGGTCAAGTCCATAATCATATAATTAATGTTTGAGCCAGAGAATATGTGCACAGCAACTTCCTGCTGCTATGTATTCAGCTTCAGCAGTGCTAAGGGCAACACAAGCTTGCCTTTTACAGGACCATACCTAAGATATGGCAAGTGCCACTTGTGCTTTTGCGATCCGTTTTGCATCCTGCATAATCTGAATCAGAATATCCAACTAGACTACATATGCTACCATTTGGATACCATAGGCCTACATTGGTTGTTCCTTTCAAGTATTTCATGATTCTTTTTGCTGCTGCAAGATGTGATTCTTTAGGATCCGCCTGAAATATTTTGTCGGCTGGCCGTTAGATATAATAAAGATCCAATCATACCTCGATATTTTGATATGTCTATTGAAATACCTGATTCATATTTATCAACATAGGTTTCGGATCCCATTGGAGTCGCACTTTCCTTGCAGTTTTCCATTTCAAATCTTTTGATTAATTCTTTGCAATATTTTGCTTGATTTATGAAGATGCCATGCTCGAGTTGCTTGATGTGAAGGCCAAGAAAATAGTTTAATTTTCCCATTGTGGATATTTCAAATTCTCCTTGCATTATTAAAGAGAATTCTTCACATATGTCATTGTTTGTTGATCTGAATATTATATTATCAACGTAGATTTAGACCAATAATGTGTGACCATTATCTCTTTTAACAAATAGTGTCTTATCGACTTTCCCTTTTTCAAATCCTCGTTCACATAGGAAGGTGCTTAATCTATCATACCAAGCTCTTGGAGCTTGTTTTAGACCATAGAGAGCCTTTTTTAATTTGAAAACATGTGAGGGATTTTTGGAGTCTTCAAAGCCAGGTGGCTATTTGACATATACTTCTTCATTAATGTATCCATTGAGAAAGACACTTTTCACATTCATTTGAAATAGTTCAAAGTTCATAGAGTAAACATAAGCAAGTAGTAAACGTATTGCTTCTAACCTTGCTAAAAGGGCAAATGTTTCATCAAAGTCAATCCTTTCTTCTTGATTGTACCCTTGAGCGACCAATCTTGCTTTGTTGCAGACAACTATACCATTATCATCAAGTTTATTTTTAAACACCCATTTTGTACCAATGATGTGTTTACTTCCAGGATTAGGAACAAGTTCCCATACTTTGCATCTTTCGAATTGGTTGAGCTCTTTTTGCATGGCGAGTATCCATTGATCATCTTTAAGTACTTCACCAATTTTGGAGGGTTCGCTTTGAGAAACAAATGCCATGTTCAAGCAAGCATCTAGTAGTTTTAGCCTTGTTGTGACTCCTTTGTTGATATCATATATGATGTTATCAATTGGGTGATATCTATGGGTTCTCCATTCTTTAGGAAGATTATCATTTTGCTTTTCAATGTTGACTTCACTTTCTTGACTTGGTTGATCAATTTGATGTTCCTTGCTTGTATCATTGCTTTTAAAATCATCATCATCATAGGAAATAATATTGTCCTCTTTCATGGGGTTAGTTTCATCAAAAGTTACATGCATTGATTCTTCGACTAATAAAGTTCTTTTATTGAAGATTCTAAAGGCTTTACTAGTTAATGAGTAACCGATAAAGATACCTTCATCGGCGTTTTCATCGAATTTTCCAAGGTTGTCTTTACCGTTGTTTAGCACGAAACACTTACATCCAAAAATATAGAAGTGAGAGATATTGAGCTTTCTTCCTTTGTAGAGTTCATACGGAGTTTTCTTAAGAATCGGCCGAATGATTACTCGGTTGGAAACATAGCATGTTGTGTTTACAACATCAGCCCAAAAATATTTTCGTAGGCTTGAGTCGCTTAGCATAGTCCTTACGAGTTCTACCAAAGATCTGTTCTTTTTTCCAACAACCTCATTTTGTTGTGGTGTTCTAGGTACAGAAAAATTGTGGAAAATTCCATTTTCTTCATAAAATTCTTCAAAGGAGGTATTTTGAAATTCTCCTCCATGATCACTTCTAATTGATACAATTTTGGCTGATTGTTCATTTTGGACTAGCTTGACATACTTCTTAAATGCTTTAAAAGCTTCATTTTTACTTGCCAAAAATAAGGTCCAAGTGAACCTTGAGTAGTCATCAACAATCACTAGTCCATATGAGTTTCCACCAAGACTTTTGGTTCTTGATGGACCAAACAAGTCCATATGTATTAATTGAAGTGGTCTTCAAGTTGAAATAACATTTTTAGGTTTGAAAGAGTTCTTTGTTTGCTTACCTTTTTGACAAGCGTCACACAATTTATCCTTTATAAAATTCAATTTTGGTAAGCCTACAACAAGATCATGCTTGACCAATTTGTTTAAATGATCCATATGAATATGTGCAATTCGTTTATGCCACAACCATGCATCATTATTGTCGCTTACCAAAGACATTTCATTTTTAAGGATAAATCGTCAAGATTAAGTATAAAGATGTTTTTGAAATGCTTACCGATAAATTGAATTTCATTTGTAGCTTCATTTTGGATGATACATTCATCTTTGTTGAAGGTTATCTTGTATCCTTTATTGCAAAGCTGGCTAATGTTTATGAGATTGTGTTTTAGACCTTCAACATATAATACATCTTCAATCGAGGGGATGGGGTTGTGCCGACTTTTCCAATGCCAAAAATTTTTCCTTTGTTGTTGTCTCCATAGACCACATATCCCTTTGATTCAAGAGTCAAGGCTGAAAATTTTGTTATATCACCCGTCATATGTTT
>NC_021164.2:43184673-43200327 GCF_000331145.2 Cicer arietinum
TTGAAGGAGAGGGAATCACATTTATTGCATGTAAAATTCTGTTTTAGTTTTTCAGAATTCTTTTCCATAATGTCAACTTTTTCTTGAAGACTTGAGATTTGTCTCTTTTGTGTTGACACTAGTTTGAACAGATTTTTACATTCAATAAGTAGTTCCTTGATGGCGTTTTGAGCATCATTATATTCTATAATAAATTCACTATTAGTTTTATTATGATGAGGGGAGTCTATGTTACTAACCTCTTCTTCGTCATCTGATTGATGTGATGCCATCAATACAACATTAGCGCATTCTTCACTTTTTGTTTCTGAAGATGAACTCACTTTGTTGTCTTCCCAAGCTATGTATGCCTTCTTGAAGTCTTTCTTTTTTATGGCATTTTTCTTAATAAGGTTTGGACAATCTGCCTTGATATGTCCTTCCTTTCCGCATTCAAAGCAAGTGAAGTTTTGATTTGAAGTAGAATTATCTTTCTTCCTAAAACTTTTCCTTTTGAAAGTTCTGTCATTTTTAAGAAACTTACCAAATTTCTTAACAAGGAACGTAATATTTTCATCTTCATCTGAATTTTCGTCTTTTGTTTGTTCTCTTGATTCGGTCTTTAGAGCAATGTTTTTGGTCTTCTTTTCTTGACTTTCATTTTGTTCTAATCTTCCAAGTTCGATTTCGTGTTCTTGGAGTTTTCCAAATAATGCAGAAAGAGACATTTTGGATAGACTTTTCTTTTCGGAGATTGTTGTTACCTTTGGTTGCCAAGCCCTCGTTAACGATCTTAATACTTTTAGATTTAGTTCAACATTGGTGAAGGTCTTTCCAAGAGTCGACAAATGGTTGGTTAAGTGGGAGAACATTTTCTGTAAGTCTAAGATAGATTCTCCGGGAAACATTCGAAATAATTCGTATTCTTGAGATAGTGTATTTAGTTTAGTTCTTTTTATTTCAATGGTGCCTTCATGAGTTACTTCCAGCGTATCCCATATTTCTTTGGTTGTTTTAAAGTGGGATATACGGAAAAATTCATCCATTCCAAGTGTTGATTGTAGCATATTTTTAGCCTTGTTATCGAACAACACTTTTCTTTTATCATCATCAGTCCAAGAATTTTTTATCTTTATATCTTCTTTGTTGTTGATGACTGTTGTTGGAATGTGAGGATCATTTTCAACTCCATCCCATATGTCGTCTCCTTGTGCTTCAAGATATGCTTGCATACGTATATTTCAAAAGTCGTAGTGTTCTCCAATGAAGCATGGTGGTTTGTTACTACTGCCACTGTCTCTAAAAACAGGTTGTGCGGAAGCCATGAGTAATGATCGAGGAGTAAGTTACTTGAACCTGCTCTGATGTCAATTGTAAGTACAGAGGTACGCCTAAGAGGGGGGGGGGGGGTGAATTAGGTGTTAGGAGATTTTCTGGTTTTTAGAGACTTAGTGAATTATTTTTCTATTTAGTATTGATGTATGTAAAAAGGTAAATGGTAGAAAAATAAAGAACACAATTGAATTATCCTGGTTCCCCTTATGACCAAGGGTACATCTAGTCCTCTTGCACACCACAAGAGATTAATCCACTTATTGTCAGAAAATGTACAATTCCCACCCTGGGATTTCTGCTACAAACTTCTAACAATACTTTCTAAGATAGCACACCACTATCTTAGATTAAGCTACTTTAAGAAAGTACTACTTTCTTTTACAAGTGATATAATATGATTTGGAATAAGGATATAAGAGAGGTATAATGATTTCAATCCAATAATACTTCAAGTACTTTGAGAACCTTTCTGAATTATATGAAAATGAAATGCAAGTACTTTGTAAAAAATCAGAATTTTGTTCAAAGTTGTTCAAGGTTTGATTCAAGGATTGTGTGTTGTTTGATCTGAAGTTATGGTGTATTTATACTCCATAAACATCTCTTCAGATTCGAGGCCATTGAACCAAGTTGTATTGCTTCCAATTGTATTCGAATACAGGATGTATGTATTCGAATACACCTCTTTGTAACGTTTAGATTTATTCAAAATTTGCACCTTGTATTCGAATACATCCTTCATGTAGTCGAATACAAATTCGTGATTTTTGCCACTGACTTACTTTGTATTCGACTACAGTAGGTCGTAGTCGAATACAGATGTAAAGGTTTTAGCTACTGACTTGTGTTGTATTCGACTATGTTGTATTCGAATACACTATGTTGTATTCGAATATACCTTTGTACTAGTTTTAAGACTTTGTTAATGTAATTTTGACATTTGAAAATACTTTATATGCATATGTAAATATGAATGGTTCTCATGTATTTGAAGTATTGGTTGTATCATTTACCTTTACATTAAACATCTAATATGTTTGGATTTAATGCTTTATCAATGAAGATATTTGAACTTGTTTTTGAGCTTGTTGCTTTGATCATATTTGTTGATCTTTGTCTTCATATAAAAACATGTATTTTACAAATATGTCAGGCTCAGACTTATAAATAAGCCTATTAGGCATGACAAGCGGGCATATATATATTTTATTATTTATTAATGTTATTTTTTATTATTAGATTAATAATATTATTTTATATTTTAAATTCTATCAATTAGGCAACCACTCAGTAGTCATTCCATATTCGGTAGCCGTTCCATATTTGGTAATCGTTCTATATTCGATAGCCATTCAATTAGTCAATCAGTAGTCATTCCATATTTTTTTGAGAGGTAATAATGGGTGCATTTCTTTCAGGAAAAAAAAATCTATTTTTTGAAACCAAAAATTATGTTTTAGGGTTTAAAGGATGTTTGTTTCAGATTTTTTAAAAATTATTGTTAGAAAAAATATTTTTTGTTTAATATATATAGATATGTTCATTGATATTGGTATGTGGAGAGCATCATTTGGTAAGAGTAGAGCATTTAAATGTTTTAATATGAATAAGGCTTTAAATAGGCTTCCAGGCCAGACCAGACTTTTAAAAATGTCAGGCTAGGCCGGAAAAAATAGCCTATGATAGGCCGTAGGCTAGACTTAGGCCTAAAAAATTAATCGTAGGTCAGGCTCAGGCCTTTCAAAGCCTAGCCTAACATGACCTATTCCTACCCCTAATGAAGGCATTTCCTTTGAAGATCTAAAAATAAAACTAAAAGAATTAGTCAAATATGGTGATACTAGGAATGTGGTTCATGTTGAATATCATTGTCCGTCAATTGATCCAAATGGATTTATACACTACAACATTTTTATCTTGCAAATGATGATGACTTGAAAACGATGTTCTCAACATTTACTCATGACAAATCATAGGACCAATCGAGTTTGATACTACATTCCATAGATCTATCAGTGTTATCGAGGCATTTTTTATGCCTCCTACTTCGATGTTATGTCTTTAATTATCCACTTAGTTGTTATGTGTTTTCATCTTGTATTTTCTGTAATTGTCAGGTTATGTTGTTATGTCTCATTATATTTTTTTATTTTGAAATAAACAATAGATAGTAACAACAATTTGAAACTCTTAATACAAATAACTAGTGTCATCGGGCACTAAACGTAATGTTCTATAAAATTATCTATACAGTGCGCTAAATGTAATGCTCTATAAAATTATATATATAGTTTGTGGTTTGATTATGACCCATTTACTTCCTACTCATTGTATAAGGCCACTCACATGTTGAAAGGTAAATGGTCGTGAACCAGAAGCTTCAACAGCGGTGGTCGGGACATCAAACTCTGGAACATGGGGTACAACATCAGTCCGCACTAAAAGTGGATGAGATACCATATAGAACCACTCCAAGTATCCAACAGTCTGATGGATATGTAGTTGGATGTATCATATGATATAGTTCAGTGAAAGGGCTCATATATCTCATCCACTCCAAATCTGCTTCAAATAGTATCCCAAATTGTCTCAAACACCTCTCTGACAAATATATCACTATTGTACTACATAATCGGAGGTGAGAAGTGTATGACATGATATCGTCAAAGGAAATGGCGTCTTTTTGATTCTCACATGGTCTCAATGTGACATCTGCATGTGCAAGAGTATCTAGCATCTATTTGTACTCAAAATATGTGTGTTTTCCCTATTTATAGCTTCATTTATTCATCCTAGGAATGCACTCAAAGTGCCTATGTCTCCACTTTTATAAATATTTCTAAAATATTCGCAAATCCAACACGGTTACATAATGATTAAAATAAATTAATAAATCGTAAAAATTTATATGAATAATACTTGCATTATAGACATATATCCACTCAATTGCTTCGTATCGTAATGGTGTATTATTGGTGTATTATCTTGGTGTATTATTGCAAATTATATCAAGGTTTTCCAAAGCACTCTAAAGAAAATCCGTTGTTCATCTCATTTGTATCCGGTTGGTGGGGACAAATCGAACTAGTATAACAACATGCTTTTGGATTCTCTACATACAATCTTTATCAACAATTTCATTGTTAAAGTATTGTAGCAATTTTCACCAACAAACTCCAACAAAAAAAATATATTAAATTTAACACATTATTATTTATCGAGTAGATAATTTTTATAATAAGTTATAATTAATATATTATAGATATTCTCATTTTTATTTTTATCGAGAAGACATAAAAAAATATTAAATTTAGGTTATTGATTAATAAAAAAAAAACATTTGTCTCGTATATGAATTGAAATATGATTCAATGACTTTTTTAGTGACTCATTTCTAATAAAACAACATTAAAAATTATAGTGTAAAAAAATTATAATGTATTATAATCATTTTTATTTTTATGTTAAAAAAATATCAATTTTGACTAATATTTTAGTCCCAAACATTTGTCCAATGGATGATTTTGATAATAAGTGAATTTTGATAATAAGCATAATTAATATCTACTATCTATCCTAATCAAATAACTTCAATCCACAAAATATGCCCGACAATCCTCTGTTACTCTATAAACATCATTGCTAAACCATATTTCTTATCTCACATGCATCTCACGTGGGGTCTTTTTTTTTAGTACCCTCTTTTTGAAAAAAAAACACCAAAATATCCCCATTTGAAAAAAATATATCAAAATGTCCCTTTTTTTAAAAATCAAGTAGGAAGTCGCCATTTGGAACTTAGGCTTCCTTAAGGAAGTCGCCATTCCAAATGGCGACTTGTAAGTAAAGAAAAAAAAAATGGGACATTTTGGTATATTTTTTTCAGATGAGGGTATTTTGGTGTTTTTTTTTCAAAAAGAAGGTATTGTGAAAAAAAAACCTCTCACGTGAGTTCCCAATGAATCAAGCCTGCCAAAATCTTAATACCACACGTACCAAAAAACAATACATGCAACATCTCGGCAAGTGCACTATGACATTATACCACTACCATTAAATGTACTTACAACTAATGGAAATCTCAACTAATCAAAACTGTGAATCACGACCGCTTTGCATTTATTTTGATCGGCTATGCATATATAGCGTAGTTGGTCATCATTATTAGTTGCATGCCATAATTTAAAGCAAGCCCTACAAATACACTTTGGCTAGTACACATACTCAAAAGAGTAAAACATCAAGTAGGCTACTATTATGATGGAGTGGTGCACTCTTAGTATCTATTTGGTATAGTGAAAAGAACCATCAAATAAGTGTCATTTTGCTTGTAATATAGAAATATATAGACCTAGTTACTTTTTTGCATTTAATGAATAATAATAATAATAATAATAATAATAATAATAATAATAATAATAATAATAATAAAAAATAAATAAATAAAAAGTAAGGAGTGAACATAATCTCTTTACATGAAAGATGATCTTTTATTAATAGTTTTTTAAAAAATAATTTGTCTTTGCTTCAATATTCTATCCTTAATTTCCTCAACAAGAGCCTCCATATTTGATTATCTTTATGCAAATAAAAGTAAAACTCAATAAATTTCAAATAGCAATAACAAATATCCTGAAATAGAATGCCATACATTATAATAATCTTTAGGAATAAAATAAAATACAATACTATAGAACTTAAATTTTAAAAAGATCGAACAATGCAAAATGTTACACATCTTCTCTTTATCAAAACAATGTGAAGCACAACTCATTTGATAAACTTCAAATGAAATCCATCAAGAAAAACTATGAAAATAATGAAGAAAAAAAAGTTAATTTTCAAAGAAGAACACAAAATAGGTATAAAAAAGGAAGGAAAAAAAAAAGCATAAAACATAAAATTAAAAAAATTATAAATTGAAAAGATGGAAGAGGAAAATGATGGAAATGAGATGAAAAATAGAAAGAGTGAGAAAAAAAATGAAATAATGAAGTATAAGAAGAAAAAAGAGAAGAGAAAGGTTTAAAATGAGTAGGAAGAAAGAAAATTATTTGGACAAAAATAATGATAATTTGAATGTTAAAAGAAAATGGAGTGAGAGAGAATTTCGGAGAAAAAGAAATGAAAATTTTAAAGATGGAAGATTTGTACAAATGGAAGCTCTAAATGGAAGATTTGTAAAGACGAAAGTTTTGATTCAATGATCGAGAGAAAAGATGAATCTTTGCAAAAAAAAAAACAAATGTAAACTTATTTAAGAAATAGGCTAAATTACATCCGTGGTCCCTTAACTTAATTTCAGGTAACGTTTTAGTCATTTATTTTTTTTCCCCGACTTAGTCCTTTATTTTAATTTTAAATGACAATTTGATATTTTATGTTTTAAAATTTCAACAACGTTATCCGTTTTAAAACAAAAATTCAAAAAAAAAATTCAATCAAAACTCATAAAATTAATTATATTCTTCAATATAATACAAATTTCATCAAATCCGTAACACAAATCTTCAAATAAACTCATATTTTCATACTTTATTTGATATTATTAGGAATAAATTAAGGACTACATCGGGAAGAAAAAAAAAAGATAAGGGACTAAAACGTTACCTGAAATTAAGTTAAGGGACCACGAATGTAATTTAGCCTAAGAAATAATAAAAACAAGATAATTCTTCACATGCAAACTATTAAAATGAATAGAAAACAGTATGGTAACAAATCAAAAATATAATATATAGTAATTTAGTTTAATCAGATAAAAAACAAACATATGATTATTTTTAGGTTCATTTGATATATATATATATATATATATAATGAAATAAAAAATACATAAAGCTCTAACCTTGTTCTTCTTATATGAGATTCTCTAACTTTGAGTTTTCAACAAATCACATGTTAGTCAAATCACAAGGTAAGAAATAGAAACCCCAAACATAAATTAAAAATATCCTAACAAAAAAAAGTATGTTACGATCCATGGCTTCATAAGTTAAGAAACCCCAAACATAAATTAAAAAGTATGTTACGATCCATGGCTTCATAAAATGAAAACACGTGTTAGTCAAATCACACGTTAAGAAATAGAAATCCCAAACATAAATTAAGAAAAGATTCTAACAAAAAATCATAACATTTTAAGAATACTTGTTATTAGTGACTTTGAGTTTTCTTCCATGTTTATTATACTCAATCTCTCCATTTACGATTATGATATAAGATAAAGAGGAAAATAATAAAACAGAGGGTTAATCAATATGAGATCTGAGAATGGATGATGAGATCAAAATATTCTTATATTGGAAGACTAATGTTTGAGAGGAAGAAGAAAGGACGAAGATGGTATTCTCATTGGATTTGGCGGGTAAGGTTTGTTAGGTTGGATTGTATCAATGGTATTTATAGTGGAAACAAATATTTTGGGTCTGTATTTTGGTCTCCTCTCATTTGTAATGGATTTAGATCAGATGTGTGGAGTAAGATGGCCTATATTAGTATCACACTATAGTAGTATATTTTTGGTTCGGGCGGATTCCGTTATCGACGACTCGTAATATTTCAAATGCACCCGTTCGCCCATAATCGTATGAATTTGTTGACTTTTTATGTCAAACCCATTGGCCTGATTTCACTCTCCCATTTGCACACGGGCCACGCGAATCGGGCGATTTTAGATCGGGCGATTTTAGACCGGTTTGGATTTGTTGTCCACGCCTAAAAGGGAGAGAGCAAAAAAGAAAGAGTGAAAACAGGAAATAAAGGAAGTGTGTGAGAGAAATTTGAGAAAAGAGTAGATAAGTGTCTTAAAAACGTTTGTGGTAGGTCATATTTTGCGAAACTTTTACAGTTTTAGTAAATAACCCTTGATTTTTGAATTTTTGTTTTACACATGTGAAGGGTAAGTAGTAGAATAATGAGATTCTAAACTTTTGATCAATGAACAAATGTATTACACAAAAAATAAATTGATATTCAAACAAATTGTCTAAAATAATTTTGTTTAAGGTGAGGTGGCAGAAAATTAAGCAAGGTTGATATTGTAAATGCATTGGCAATGGATTTTCTTATATTTATATTTGATTGATTATGATTTTGGGTTATCAAGAAATAAACATATACGGCCTTAAACAAATGAGTATAACAATATTTGTTGATCCTTTTCTGGTTAATGTTTCTCAATACCTTGCTCATTGATGTCAGTGACATACGTGCTATCAAATTTTTTTTTTCTTCTATCTTATGTTGGAATAAAGAGAGTACATTAGTGTGTGAATTTTAAAAAATTTAAAATCCACATTAAAAAGTTTTTATACATTTAATAGTTCTCAACTTTATAAATACTGCCACACTGAATAGTTTATATATGTGGGATTACTTCTACCACTATATAAAGAGTATTAAACTCTTGTGAACATTATTTCTCTTTTTAATCTCTCTATCCCTTTGATTTTTTTTAGTGGTCATAATACTATTGTCCTTTCGGTTTTAGAGAGGTTTTTGTGTCATGGTCTCTTCGAATTTTTTTTTAGTGGTCTAATATCACTGTACTTTCGATTTTAGAGTAGTTTTCGTGTCGTAGTCTTTTCGATTTTTTTAGTAGTCCTAATACCATTGTCATTTCGGTTTTAGAGCGTTTTTTGGAAGGATTTCAAAAATTCTCTCAAGCATAAAACAAAAGAATTTTCTTCAGAGAGTTTGATAACCCACCTCTTGAGATAAGAAAGATTCTTGTTGCTAGTTTTCTTATGAATAAGGCAGGGTTTACCCAATCTATAAGGACATGTTTGTACGTTATTTCTAAAAATAATATTTTTGTTGAGAAATGGTAGCCATTGATGGTATGTTTAAGTTAAATGCTGAAATTAATAAAATGTCTCTTTTTACTTACATGTTATGTGATTTTAATATTCGGTATGATAGACTCAGTAATGTGAACAAAAGTATCATTTAAATACTAAGGTTTAATTCCAAAGTTATCCTTAAATGATTTTGAAAAAGATGATTTTTGTAGTCAAACTAAAATAACAAAGAGTTCAAATAAATTAGTAGTTAGAGAATGTGAGCATTTAGATTTAATACACTTTGATATACGTGAACTTGATGGGACTTTAATAAGAAATGGAAAACATTATTTTATCACTTTCATTGACGATTGTGTTGACTATACTTTTGTATATCTAATCAAAAATAAAAGTGAGGCACTTGACATGTTAAGGATCTTTGTAACTGAAATTGAGAATCAATTTGGTAGAAAGATTAAGAGGTTTCATAGTGATCGAGGAACATAATAAGATTCTAGTTTGTTTAATGATTTTTATAAACTGCAAGGAATTATAATAAAAAATTGCATCATATTTGCTTGAAATAAATGGAAAAGCTGAAAGAAAGAATAGAACTCTTATGGAACTAGTTGTTATCATGCTTAACTTTAGTGTTGCATCTCATTAGTGGGGGAAATTTTTATTGACTGTTTGTTTTGCTTTGAATAGAGTTCCTAAATCTAAAAACAAAACACCTCCTTATGAGATTTTGAAGAAAATATAATCGAAGTTATCTTATTTTTGAACTTAGGGTTGTCTGGCTTATGTCAGAATCCCCGATCCCAGGCGAGTTAAGCTTGGTAGTAGAGTCTATGAATATTTATTCATTGGGTATGCAGTAAACAACAAAGCATAAAGGTTTTATGACCTAAATGCTAAAGTGATCTTAGAGTCAAATGATTGTGACTTTTGTGAAAATAGATTCCCTTTCAAATCGAGAAATAGTGGGGGCATCAAAGCAAGTCAAGTTCTTGTCATCAAGAACACTAAAAGCAACAAACAATACGAAAAAGAACCTTGAAGAAGTAAGAGAGCCAAAGATACTAAAGATTATGGACCCGATTATACGGCCTGTACTTTAGAAGAGGATCCTTCAAATATTCAAGAAGCTTTGTCGTCTTTGCATGCATATCTATGGCAAGAAGCTATAAACAATAAGATGGATTCTCTAGAGTCTAACAAGACCTGACATTTAGTAGACTTACCTCTTGGTTGCAAAATGATAGGTTGTAAATGGATCTTGGAAAAGAAACTAAATCCAATGTAATTGTTGATAAAAACAAAGTTCGCCTTGTAGCCAAAGGATTTAGACAAAGAGAAAATGTAGATCTCTTCAATACTTTTTCATTGGGCACTAGAATTACATCCATTAAGATATTCATTTCACTTGATGCTATTCATAACTTGGTGATACACCAAACGGATGCTAAGACTGCTTCTTTAAATGGTGACTTGGGAGAAGAAATTTGTAAGGAACAGCCTGAAGGTTTGTGATTCATGTACAAGAAAACACGGTATGTAAGTTAGATAAGTTTTTTTTATATTCTTAAAGGAGCTCTTAAACAATGGTATGTGGATGACTTGCTCATATTTGGTCCAAACAATCTCTTAAATGTCCTTTGCACTCTCATATGCCTCTCATATGTCTCTATGTAGACGACTTGCTCATATTTGGTCGAATCATTGTTGTGTAACAACTTTGATATGAAAGACCTCGGAGAAGCGGGTGTAATCCTTGGAATCAAGATTACTAGGTCAGAAAAAGGAATTTCTTTGGATCAGTCTCACTATGTTGAAAATATCTTAAAGAAATACAAATATTTTGAATGTAAATCTGCTTGCACACCATATGATACAAGTGTGAAACTTTTCAAAAACACTGGTGAAGGTGTTAGACAAATTGAATATGCGAGCTTCATTAGCAGCCTCAAGTATGCTATTAATTTTATTAGACCCAACACTGCCTCCATTGTGGGACTATTATGTAGGTTTACAAGTAGACCTAGTATGGAGCATTGACATGATATTGAGATAGTCTAAGATACCTTAAAAGAACCATGAGTCTCATATTACATTATCAAATATTTCATGTCTTCCTTGAAAGATACAATGATATTGATTGAAACACTTTATCATATGACTCCAAAGCAACCAATGGTTGTATATTTAGCATAACTGGTAGAATTGTATCTTGGAAATCGAAGCAATAGACAATATTGGCTCAATCCAATATGGGTTTGAAATGATAGCACTAGAAATCGCTAGTGAAGAAGTGAGTTGGTTGATATACTCACTTATGTTAATATGGAAGTGGGACCACTTCCTATAGTATTTTCAGGCAGAATTCCTTGAATGTTCATTGTTCACTATACTCGGATAGATGTGTAGGGCCATTAATGCACAAGCTTTTGAGCATACACCTAATGAAAATGTTGTGTTGATATCAAAGATAGAGTTCAAGACTACGAGTCACTCTTGTTGAATTTGAATCTTACTTACTATGCTAAGGTTCAAGTCATAAGACATCTTTGTTTATGCATAATCTTATAGAAGCATTTTATGCTACTTTAAAAAAAAAAAATTAATTCAAGTAAGAGACTGTTGGAACATAGAGTATGTTAGTTTGTGAATTTAAAAATTGTTAAAGTCCCACATTGAAAAGCTTTCATACATTGAGTAATTTTCAACTCTATAAATATTAAAGTCTCACATTAGATAGTTTACATATGTGGAATTTTTTCCCCACTACATAAATATTATCAAACTTTTGTGAAAAAACATCTAAGTTAGATGTAATTCTTAACTTTCTCTCTTATCTCTCTTCTGCTCGATGCACTTTTGAGTCACTTCCCCCCTTTCTTTATATCCCTTTGATTTTTTTTAGTGGTTCTAATACCATTGTCCTTTTGGTTTTAGAGTGTGTCTCGTAGTCCCTTTGATTTTATTTTATTTTTTAGTTGTCCTAATAACACTATCTTTTTTGTTTTAGAGCAGTTTTTATGCCGTAGTCTCTTCGATTTTTTTAGTGGTCCTAATACCATTGTTCTTTCGGTTTTAGAGTGGTTTTTGTGTCGTAATCCTTTCTATTTATGTGTGGTTTTAACTACCATATTTTAGAATGGTCATATTGAGCGTGTAATTCTAAAATGATTTTTTATGGTGCAATAAAATACCAATACAGTTGTAGCTAAGTTGTTTTATCTTGGGGACATCGTAATTGATAGTCTGCCTTGTACAATTTTGGACAGTGTCATGAAATATTTTCAAGAGAACAACTTAATCCGCGATACAATCCACTAATATCTCTAGTGGCTGAAAATTATTTAAAACTAATAAAAAATATCATATATCCCCTTATAATTTTTCCCGTACGGGTAAAAACACTAATATAATTTAAGGGAAAAAAATTCAGATGTAAACAATATGAATAAAGTGAAAATAGTTTAGACCTAACATGATATCTATTATAGGATTACTTTTAAACTAATTAATTTTAGATCTGGCATCGCCTTTTTCAAAGTCTAATATAATTATTGACTTGTAAGTTAACTTAAAGACATATTTCACATTAACATCTTCATTTGAAAAATTTAACATATCTTCAAATAATTGACTGGTTAATAAATTAATAAAATTTTATTTTAATATCTAATATTACATTTTAGATAATATAATTTTATGACATCCAAATATTTTTGACTCAATATAATGACATCCAATTTAAATTCTATTAAATAATAATACCTTTAAATGCATTAAAAATGGATAGAAACTAGTTTGCTTACACTATAGAAAAAGTTAGCAAATATATAATTTTTTTTTGTTGAAAACTTAACACAATAGAAGTTTAATATAATAATGACATTATTTTTTATTTACTTAAATAAGCCCATCTTGTAGGACAAAAAGGTTTTACTCGTGACATTTAATATTACATTTTTAGTTAAATAAACTTCTTAAACGAAATTGGCAGTATTTATTTATAAAAATTATTTAATCTAGCCTCAATTTGAGGTAAACTAAGATATAGAAGTCTGTTGGTCTTACCAATTACCATCGACAAGCGAAAAAGGTAATATCATCGATTAGTGAGTTAAGAGACATCAAAAGAATTTTAAAGGAGGTCTAGAGTTCAAACCTCAAAAATTAACATAACCATTAATTTACTAACATTTGTCTATAACAAAAATAAACCAAACCAGACTTATTTGCCAACTAGTTAAAATCAGCAGCTACAAGCAAAGCCATTTTTCATACATAACAAACTCATAACTGCTTTTTAAATGGTCCACATTTTTGCAAAACCTTATTCGGTAATGGCATTTAACTCTACGTCTATTTCCACTACAAAACTAAATTTGAGAGTACAGGAAACAAGGACACAGTATTTGAAGTTTTAAATCTAGAAAAATTGACATTAAAAAACATTAGTTAGCACAATAATTTCATACTGAAAAATTAACTATAAACTTGATAACAATTCCAGCTGAAGGACACATATACCTTAAGAAAAGTAAGCACAAACTTCACAGTTCAAACATTACATAAACATACTGAATTAATATCAATGACCAAAAAGTAATGAAACTTCCACTTAATCAAGACTGAATGCAATGACCCAGTCCAGTTTCATTTAATGATTTGGGTACCCTTTTTCCTTGTTACACAAAGCCCCTCGATCAGACCCCTCCATTAGCACTGAATACTTAAGAAACCACAAAATTTTATAGAAGATAAATAATACATCATCCATTGAAAGTGTTCAGCATCGGCTTTAAGTGCAGCTTAGAGATCCATTCTGTATTTTTTTTTTACTTGATTAAAGTAATAATAATAAATAATTGACATAATTCAATAAAGCAAAATAAAATGAAGGGTGTTGTTAAACAGTGTCCTAAGGGTCACTGAAGTAAATGAATATGTTCAGTGATACCTGTTGAAGGCAGCAGAACTGATGGGAACTACACCTTCTGGAGATACAAGAGCATCAACTGGAACATCAGTTGAAGTAATTGGTATTACTCCTTCATCCAGTATTTGTTGCGAATATGACAGTGCAACTGCAAATCCAATCCGTGCAATTGTGATGCATTTTGTAGGTTCTATTCAACCAAAAATATATTGACTAGAAGGAAGAAATGCATACCAAGCAAGGGCTGCTTCCAATTCCGTGACGCTGCAAGGTCCTGGTAATTTTTTAGAAAGGTATCGTAGTAACTGCGGAAGGGGAGATATTAATTGTTAATAAATCCTTGGATGATGATAGAATAATACGACCTTGTATTAAAGGTAGTTAGTTAGAAGATAGTCTATTAATAGGAGAATATTGTATGTTTTTCCAAAAAAAGTAAAAAATAGGAGAATATTGTTAGACAAATCACTTTTGTCAATTGAAAGGTGTTAGGGAGATCCTAGGTTCCTCGAATAACCTGGTATTCAAGTGTATAGAGAAGTAATATTTTCACAAAGGGAATTATCAATTATCCCTTCTGCAGTATAATTCTTTCATTTCAGGGTATATAAGAAGTGAAGCATCAAAAGTCAATCATAATAGTTTGTGAAATAGTCACTATTTTAATCTTTTGGCAAACATGAATTTAGCTCACCAAGCCCATCTATATCTATATCTAGAGGGCATATCTAATGAGAATGAAGTCTTTATGTGAGAGCGAGAGAAACTCGTATAAGTCTTTAGAATATATTACATAGCTAAGATTAAAAGATCTTTTAAGTGAGTCATGTGCTTCACTTTTTGGTCTATTTTCTCTAAAATACTTTAAAAAAGCTTTTTCATCTTCATCTCGAAGCAAAGCCTGATTACCACCTTTGTGAAGAATGATTTTTGACCTCCCAATAGCAGCTTTCTCCATTCTTTTTTTCATTTTTATTTTGTTCAATTTTTTGACATTTGTCTAATGCTTGTTGCAAATATGTGATATATAAGTAATTCATATTGAATAGGTGCAGATCTTTAAAAGATCATATTTTATTAAATTAGCAATCAACTATTTGAAATGGATATCAATTTGAGTTGGCAATTTAACTTTTTATTGTAATTGAGAATTAACTTTTTGTAAAACAATGTTCTATCAATCTTATCTATTGTAAGCCTAAATGTGAACCAGCACACCATCAATCCTAGAATTGGAAGAAAAAAAAACTAGAAAGCAAATAACCATTCGAAAACTTTACACCCCAAGACCCTAAAGACAGAATAAGGAAAAGAGAAGAAGAAAGAGTTGAGAACTTCTCACCTTTGACGATGAAAGTTTTCATCTCTAACTCATTGTGTGTTTCACAACGGAAGATGAAACAATATATGTTGGTATTTGTTTTCAGAGAACGTGAATGTGTGAATGGCTGACAGAAGAGGCACATGACATTTTAAATTCATCTTCTAATCTCAGCCGTGTAATTTAATCCAAAGGCTAATATAAATTTCTATCAATCTCACATAAAAATATTATTCTCACTAGATATGCCCCCTCTATATATATAATATAATATAATATAATAT
>NC_021164.2:43200592-43209664 GCF_000331145.2 Cicer arietinum
TATATATATATATATATATATATACAATTACGACTTACTCAAATGGCATTAACAACTAGGTGTCATCACACATATGATCCGCGTCTTTAATTGAATCATGGCATCGCTATACAACATACTAATTAAGGAAATAGATCAAACAAAGCAACACAATAGCACAATGTTTATCAAATTAATAAGGCTTAGGGTGGAGCAAATAGTGTAAAGGCCCAATTTCCCAAAAGAAAAAAAGCCCACAATTGGTTTTGCTTGCACAGACACATTATATCTTATTATTTATCATTTATATTTATATTATTGGTTACACACTTTTCTGCTTTTTCTTGCCCAGCACGACTGCAATGCTGCGATGTAAGGAGTAGTAGTACAATCTTTTCTCAATTCTTTCCCATTCTCAACTACTTTTCATTCATTGATTGCTTATGTTAATGTTTATTTGGAATTTTAAATTTATAGCCCCTGTGCTCATCCCTTCTTCTCCCCTCATCCCACCACAATGGGGGGTTCTCCCATCCCTTTTTATCTCTACAAACAGTGACACTATAAACAGGACCAGTTCCTCATCTTCTCTCCATTCTACCACTACCATCCTCTCACACCACCACACAGCGACTAAACAAACAATCCCCTTTTATCCCTTTGCTGTGAAAAAATTGGATCTTTTACTTGATGGCCAAATAGTGGAAAAATGACTGGTACATATTTTCAGTTCCTAACCATTTATTTGTTTTGTTTCTTTTTGTAGATTTTGTTAATTTTTAACTTCCACACCAAGATAATCAGTTACATTTGGCATTGTATTCTAGGTATGCTAATACTAGATTCATAATTGTTGTGGTGTAGACTTATTTATTCACATGCTGATAATTTTATCAGTGCTTCAATAATTTTTCCAGAGATATAATTGTTCTGTGCTTGTTAATATTTTTTTTGATTAATTTTCCGATGTATCATTTAATTGTTAGAAGGAAGGCAGAGGACAAACTTGGTTGTAAAGAAGGAAGAGGTAATTTATTCAGAGAACAAAGGTTGGCTTGATGTGTTTTTCTTGAAAGGTTTTGTATTATGTAAAATACCAAGCTTTCTTTGGCCACTAATGATCATTTTCAAATATTTCAATGGAATATTTTCTGTTTTTTTTATAATGAATACTTTCTATTTTAATAGTTATAATAATCGCATTAGTTTTGGATGGTAAAAGTCTCCAAATCTAAAAACTTTCAATTTTTTAATTATTTATATATTTATTATTCATACCCTCCACTGATAATTATTAAAAACCATGCATTGCACAGGTCTCTGAATAGTTTCTATAAAACTGAAACTATACACACAACAAGAGACAGAATTCAATTGTCTGGACGCTAGAAATATAAAAAGCATACCCTCCACCACGGCCTAAACGTCTTCCAGATCTGTCAAATGCCAATCCTGGAGAGAGGAAAAATATAATTGATTAGCTATATGCAAGAATCGAGATCAATAATCAAATAATAAATGAGAAGCTTACCAGGTAAAAGCAAAATATCAATTGGATCATTTGCCTGCATAACTGCATCAAAGAGATCTTTCAGACGATTGTTGATATTGACCAATCAGAATAAGTATAAAAATACACTAGATGGAAGTCAACCCTACAAGAATCAGAAAAATAACATTAAGTAGGAAAGATGGGAAGAAGGATGTACATAACTTGGGTCTTGTCTTGTGGAAGCATCTTTGAAATTTGAATACGTTATACCATTGTGAGGCTTTACTATTTCTCTCTCTTTTCTATTTTATGTTTTGAAAAAAAATAATTCCATCTTTTAGCTTAGGAACACAGACTAGGATATGCAAATTATCTGTAAAATTATGTCATCTAAGATTTAGAATTGTAGACTACCGGTCATGTCTTGGAACAGCTGGGTGCCCATAGGAACAATAGACCATTGACAGTAAAACCTAGAAAAACTATGATTTAACAAAACTTTAGCTTCCCATGATGTTATATACTATGACTTGATCATGATAATAATAATAATAATGGAATTGTAAAGAAGATTCAAATTTGAATTTGAGGGCTAAGCGCACTATTTTTGCAAGTTGACTACGTCTTTGACAGCTAAATATTTGAGCAGAATGATTAGAGTTTGGCGGTAAATGAAAAGAATAAATCCAACTATGAAAGAGAGGCATGTACCATCTTCACGTGCATTTCCATCAGCATCAACTGGAGGTGGTTCTAAGATGTCCATTGAGTTTGCAATAAGATCATCAATACGTGATATGTTAAGCATACGCATGTGACTGTTTTTATCCTCCACTCGTGGTACATAAACTTTTTTCCCACCTGCGTTTCATCATCTTGACTTCTTAAATAAAACTCATATACTCTACTAGAATTAGAAGATTTTATTTTGGAGACAGAATAAAAAATGGTTGACACATGATTCCAAGAAAAATGAAATAACAATTAAAAAGTTTTTTTAAAAACAAATTGTATACAAAGCATTACTCTTATGAAGGTATGATTCGTGTAAGGGTTAAACATGGTGTTGAAGTTTTCTATATGTTAATTTGTATTGAAAGCTCATTGATAAATTATTCACCCCCTTACCAACAGAGACAAATCCAGGACTTTTAAGTTGTGGGTATCATAGTCATATGTATAAATTTGCAATTGCAATATTGAAAATATAACGTGTAACTTTTGAAAATTGACTAATAAATTTAAAACAAGATTGTCCTCTGCAAGTTTTAATATTAAGAAAACATTCAATAAAATATATATATTAGTAATTAAATCCTTAAACCATCAATCTCTCATACGATTTCACATCTCATTCTTGATGATATTTGATATGCAACAGTCCAGTGTACAGCCCATTACACAGAAGCCCAAAAGAGAGGTCTACAAACCCAAGTATCTAGACTATTGTGATTAGGATTGGAAGGGTAGGGGCAACGAGATAATTCCTTTTATGTTATTATTTTCTGTTATTTGTATTCCTTTTAATCCCTAGATTCCCCCTATATGTAAGAATTGGCAGTAGCCATATGAATCAATCAAAAAGAATTAACCAATTTCCTACTTGAGGTTTCTGGTTCTTTGAAAACCAGCTTTCTATTCTTTACACCCATTATTTTGGTGGTCTTGTTGAGAGATGACGAAAGGAATGACCCACTCCAACCCACCAAACGATCAAATCCTTCCAATGATGATTGCCATCAATACTCACCTTGAAGCTCTGTCCATAGAGTTAGCAACCTAATCCACCACCTCTGTTACCAACCTCTCAACAACCTCCAAAGTTGTTGTCCAAGAGACTCACGGCGGCGGAGATGCAACCACGACAAGACAAGGGACTTTGCTATAATTGTGATGAAAAGTTCGGCACCAGTCACAGGTGTAAGAGTTGTTTCATGCTTCCCTTGGCAAACGACAATGATGATGATGTGCCTAAATGGGTGTGTCGAAGAATCAAGGGAAATCAGATTTGATTCTCTTTTATTTTATATTATTCAATTTATTTTTATTTTATGATTATGTCATTATTACTATTGTAATTTATTTTCCTATATAAACAGCTTAGAGCTGTAGTAATAAAATATGAAAGTATTTTGCCTTTTACTTTCTTCGGGGTGAATGACACGTTTGTGGAAAATGAGGGTCCTGCTGGGAATGGGTGAATGCTGGGTCAACTCAGTCTCAATGCATTTGCTATTATAACCCAAAAACCTTTCGGGTCCATCCAAGACCTCATAGAAGTGGAACTTCACACAATTTCTCCCAGGTTGCCAAATCCTTGGGCCTTGTTATTTGAAAAAGATATTTAATAAAGGACTGCTGTCTTCAGCATCTCTCCCTGCCAACTTGCTCCACTTGCTCAAAGAGTTTCACCACTTGTCAAACACCCCAAAATACGCTACCACCACTGCGAGCCACAGATCCCATCATTCCCCTTGCCATGAGCGCTCCTTTGGTGAAAGTTAATCCCTACGGATACCCATTCTTCCAAAGGAAGAAATTGAGTATCAAGTCGCTAATATGCTACAAACCAGGGAAATCCAACATAGCCATAGTACTTTCTCCTCTCCGGTCCTACTGGTGAAGAAAAAGGACAGATCCTAGAGATTATGTGTGAGTTATCGAGCATTGAATGCCTTAACAGGGAAAGACAACTACTTGATTCCACCTATTGACGAACTACTTGATGAATTGGGCCATGCCATTTGGTTTTCCAAACTTAACCTTCTCAGCAGCTACCACCAGATTCGGATAAGTCCTAAGGATAAGCATAAGACCTCATTTAGAATGCAAGATGGTCACTACGGATTCACGGCTATGCCATTTGGGCTCTGCAAAGCTCTAGCAACGTTCCAGACCACCGTGAAAGATTCCCTTCAACCTCACCTCCGCAAGTTCGTCATCCTCTTCTTTGACGACATACTCATCTACAGCACGTCTTGGACAGACCATCTCACCCACTAGGAGGTAGTATTTCAGCTTTTATCTAATGGTCAATTTTTCTTAAAACCTGAGAAGTGTTGTTTTGCCTTGCAGCAGGTCGAATATCTTGGTTCCTTGTCAATAAAGACTCTCACAGCCAGTGCCATGTCATCTCAGTTCCTCAACCTTCCCTTTTGGGACAGTTGTGTAATGAATTGCAATTCGACCCTGAATTCTTGGTGTTGAAGCAAAAATTGGACTGCGAAGCAGGCAGCTTTCCTGACCGTAGGTTTGCTCAGGACTTGATTTCTTTAAGCACAAAATCTGGTTACCCTCTAAATGTCATTTCAAGGAAATTATTCTGGCTGGATTTCATACCACTCCAACTAGTGGCCACGTGGGTGTAAAAAAGACACTAGCACAAAATCTGGTTACCCTCTCAATGTCCTTTCAAGGAAATTATTCTGGCTGGATTTCATACCACTCCAACTAGTGGTCACATGGGTGTAAAAAAGACACTAGCTCGCATTCAAGAAAGTTTCCATTGGGACTCCATGGCCTCTGATATTACCACTTAAGTGAAACAAACCCCATTTGTCAACAAACTAATTATGTGCCACAAAAACCAGGGGTACTTTTGCAGCCTATTCCTCCTGCCACAAGGATTTGGGAAGATCTTTCAATGGATTTTGATCATGGTCTACCAATTTCGGAGGGACACTTGGTGAATTTCGTTGGAGTTGACCGTTTTTCCAAAGGTGCCTGCTTTGGATCACTTCCGATCTCATACACAGCCTATAAGGTGGCTCACCTATTTGTCACCTTGGTTGCCAAACTGCACAGCATGTCACGGAGCATTATATCTGACTATGATCCTGTATTTCTCAACAAATACTGGCAAGAGAGCTCGTTAAGGCTTGTGGTACTCAACTTAAGAATGTCTACGGATGGACAAACAGAGGTGGCCAATCGCACACTCCAGCAGTATCTGTGAGTCTTCGTCCATTCAAAATCAGCAGCATGACACACTTCACTTCATTGAGCTGAATAGTGTTATAACACCTCTGTTCGTGCATCGACGGGGTTTACAAGGGGTTTAATCAATTTGTAGTTATTTAGGGCAGGTTCCCTCCCAGATTATATTCCTAACTACTCTGCACTTAGAAGTTGTTGATAACTGGCTGCAATCAAGAGATCAAATTTTGACTAAATTGCATCGCAATTTGGCTAAGGCTCAGGTTGTGGAAAGAATTGGGAAGGTGGCATACTGTCAGGACCTTCCTACTTGTGCAAGAATCCACCCTGTTTTTCATTGTTCTGTGCTGAAACCGCACCATGGTCCTCCCCGTCTCACCTTTACACCCTTGCCCAAGCAAACATTTCACCACAAGCCCGTCTTGAAACCTGTGGCCATCCTTTAAGAAAAGGTTGATGACTCTACTGATCCACTCGCGCCCTTGGTTCTGATTCAATGGGAGGGTTTCCCACCGGAGGACTCATCTTGGATTCCACTATCCGACATTGCACACAAGTTGATCCTTGAGGACAAGGATAGTTCAGATGAGGACAGGAATGATATGCAGCATCCCAGTGTGAAGCCCATTACACAGAAGCCCAAAAGAAAGGTCCAAACACCCAGGTATCTAGAAGATTATGATTAGAAATGGAAAGGTGCAGAAGAAGCAATGGAATAATTCCTTTTCTGTTATTATTTTGTTATCTGCATTCCTTTTCTTCCCTAGATTCCCGGAGTTCGTTACACAGCTCGCCTATATATAAGAATTGGCAGTAGCCATATGAATCTATAAAGAAGAATTAACCAATTTCCTTCTGGAGGTTTCTAGTTCCTTGAAAACCAGTTTTCTATTCTTTACACCCATCAATATTCATATTAGAAAAAGTTCTTTAAATTGTTGCAGTTGTCGCTGATAATATTAAAAAAAAATTAAAAAAAAAATACATATATAAAATAATATCCAGTATGATAAATGTCTAAATAAGGTGATATCTTTAGCAACTTCTTTATTTTGATCAATCCATCCATATAATTTCACAAGAAGCTACCCAATTGGTTACAGCATATAGTTGTTCTATAATCATATTATTATATACTTGAATTTAAGTTCATGTTGTACAAACAAGGATTTGCGCCTACCTCTAATTTGGATACAAGAATTAGTCACAGTACCAGCAAACTGTGTCACTCATCTCAATCTTTTGTTATGATATGTATATAATAATATATAATATAATACTTGAGAATGGTTAAATTTTTAATGGGGGCAACTGCCGCCCCACACCTGTTTCGGTAGTGTACTTCTTTTCTTGCATATCAAACATACCCTAAATTTTTCAAGTCGGATTCTCGCTAGTCCATCTAGCCAAATCCCAGCCATTGGATTAGGATTGGCATAGGATTAAACGACCAAGATTAGGGTAAATGTCACAACAAAATATAACTAGTATTGTTTCCAGAAAAGGTCTCTGACTGTGATATATGGTATGGTATGTAACATTATGGTGTTTGATGTCTACGAGATTGTATTTTAAGACCTTGATAACTCATATAAAATGAGTAGATATCCTTTCCATTTTTCTTTTTCGAAAGAAATTGAAGGTTCCATTACTATGTTTTTTGGTGTATAAATGCTTAATTAATGTGTAAATTTCAGAAACTTGAGCTTTAAACACTTAAGTCGCCTTTTACTTTGTTTTTAAAATATGTGTTCATTTTATTTTGATGAAAGACTCTTAAAGTAAACTATTGTCATGGAAAGAAGATGGAATGCTAGTTTATGAAAAGGCATTTCCGAAAATAATGAAAACAATTTGTTCAATTCAAAAGTATCTTACCTCCTTATTAACAAGAAAATTGACACAAACTTTAAGAAATGAAAATTTGTGTTAATTTTACTTGTTAATAAGGAGGTAAAAGACTTTTGAAGTGAACAATTTTCTGCATTTCTAGAAACAACAAAAATGTCAACAAACTCTTTCCATTATTTCTGGAAATGCATCTTCATTGACTAGCATTTCATCCTATCTTCCTGATAATGATTCATTTCAAGAGTTTCTTATTAAAGTAAAATGAACACAAATTTTAAAAAATGAAAATGGGAAATGTTTTCACAAAGTAAATAGGACCTAAAGTTAAAGTTACTGTTGTTGTTGTTATGAATGATTCTTTCAACAATTCTCACTTACATATACTAGACACAGTTGTAGAATGAAGATTCTAATTTTCTAAAAATTCTAATTTACTAACAACAATATAAATTGTTTCAAGACATACCAGGTTGCAAAATTTGTGACAAGAGTTTGAAAGTATCGACTTCCCGTAACGCACTGCAACTTATGTATGCGCATAACCTAAGACTTGATTTGAACCACGGAGCTCCCAAAATGATGTCCTGAATCGCGTTGTCTGAACAAAAACAATAAACGAAATTTGTAGGAATAAATGAAAAATAGATCATAGTTGCAGATTGGGAACTTAAATTAAGAACATAATTTGCATTTGGTGGAAAATTAATTAGGTTATAAACAGCATGCAAAATCTTCATGATCACTTGGTTTTGGATTCAAAGTTTAAAAAAAAGGTTGCCGCCAAGAAAACGGCTGCGCCAAAAAGGTAAAAGTAGCTGTCCTAACCGTGTTTTCCCATTTGAAGTATGTGAAGAAAAATCACGGAAAGTGCTCGTGACAAAACACCTTTTCTACGAAAACTATCCGAATCCTGTTTTTTACCTTAAATGTATTAAAAACACATTTTTAGAATGTATAAAAACACTACCTTACCTTACCTCCTTCTCTAGTTTTGATCTTCTGTCATCTCTCAACCAATTATATAATAGTACAAAAAAATTTAACTAGATTTGGGGAATATCGTGATTAATTCACACAGCGACGGCCGCAATTCGTAATAGCCGAAATCTCAAAATCCTTGTCGCTATCCCAATTTTAAATATCGGTTGCATTTGCTTCCATATTACTATATATCTATAAATTGCAATTTCAAAGTGAAAACTGACAGAACATCCAAAACCTAAACGAGAGAGTTCGACCACCGGAAACTGCGTTACCGCTGGAGCTTCTTCCCATCTTTTATAATTTCAAAATTCCCAAAACGTCCCTCCCCTGGGTTTAAGTTACGATCAGGTTTCAACTAGTTAAGGCGGCCGCGACATCAAACTGCCGCACGCAACACTGCCTCTCTAGAGCGGTTGAGAGACTATTCCACTATGCGACTATGGTGTTTTATTCACTAAATTCAAACGGAATTCTTAATATTAGATTGTACCTTGTTGAGATCTGAGAGAAGGGTCCATGGCCTTGAGGCATTTTTTGACCTGAGTTCGAAGAGTTTTCTTCTGTTTGAAAACGGCGTCCACGTCATCACGGTTGTTACTGTTACAGTTAATCGTCGTCATCCTCAATAGACCGTATGGCCGCCACAACTGTGCACTCACCACCACACTTTTCGCGGCAGCTATTGTATATTTCTGTGTCATCATAACACTCTGCCAAAACATCTATTTTTCAATAAAAAATAATTATTATTATACATATATATATATATATATATATATATATATATATATATATATATATATATATATATATATATACATATAATATTA
>NC_021164.2:43209984-43232431 GCF_000331145.2 Cicer arietinum
TCTCAGGTAACGTTTTAGTCCTTTATCTTTTTTTTTTTCCGATTTAGTCCTTTATTCCTAACAATATCAAATAAAGTATGAAAATATGAGTTTATTTGAAGATTTGCGTTACGAATTTGATGAAATTTGTATTATATTGAAGAATATAATTAATTTTATGAGTTTTGATTGAATTTTTTTTTGAATTTTTGTATAAAAAAGGATATCATTGTTGAAATTTTAAAACATAAAATATCAAATTGTCGCTTAAAATTAAAATAAAGGACCAAGTCGGGAAAAAAAAAAGATAAAGGACTAAAACGTTACCTGAAATTAAGTTAAAGGACCACATATGTAATTTAGCCTAAATTATATTTACAAATTTTAAATTTAAGTTATAACTATTTTATATGTTGACAAGATAACGTTATATATTTATATCGTTAATAATAGTCTTGATTCTTGATTCTTGATCATGTTGTTTTCATATAAAATGATTCTAGAGTACTAATGTCAAAATTTGTAATACGGTACTAATTTTCAATCTAACAATTAGTTTTGAAAAGTATTTATTTTATGTAATATTATGAAATCTAGTTGTTATGTGTAATTTGATAACTCATCTATATAATATATAATAACATATCGGAAGAAATAAAATTACACCTAATTTTCAATCTAACAATTAATTTTGAAAAGTATTTATTTTATATAGTATTATGAAAGATAGTTCTTATGTGTAATTAGATAACTCATCTATATAATATATAATAACATATCGGAAGAAATAAAATTAACATTTTAACATATAAATTACACCATGTAATAACATTTTATTTATATATATTTTATAAATTTGACCATTAGATTAAAAAATTATATCTTATATATAAATTTTAACATAAATCTAAAATTGTTTGATATGTTACTGATGTACGTTAAAATTAATGTCTTAAATACTTTTGTTTTATGGATTAATCTTGATGCACCTCAATAATATATCAAAGAGTTTTAGATTTTGGTAAAAATTTATATAGACAATCTTATATAATATAATATTCCTGAAATAAAATTGATATCACGAGAGAGGTTGAGTTGTGACCCTTTTTAAATTTTAGTTATGCACTAATATTATCCTCTCAATTTGTCTTTGGAGTGAGGATGGTTATATGGAAATAATCATCCTCTTATCAAGAATGATCTAAAGAAGAATAAGATGAATTTGAAATATGTATGGTAAGTGTGCTAATGGTATGGATAAAATAAATATAAAGAGAGTAGAGCTTAAGAAGATTAACACACTAATATTATCCAGTCCTCACAACTTTGTGAGATTTTCACTAGGGCTTAGAAACTCATCCTCTAATCTACACCTTTTCAACTATGTATTTTCTTAGCCTCGCCAAACTTACAAAACTGTATTTTTACTAGCCTCGACAGGCTTACAAAATAACTCAAGTTTATATCAACTTGAGGATATACAAGTAGTAATGTGTTTGATTTGTTTGGGATCAAATTACAACTTTCTAAGATAAGATAGTGATGTGAAGTTGTATGTAACACACTCAATAAAAATGATCCTTAGATCTATTTCATCATTTCTTCAGTATTGTTTATCCTCTGACATAGAGGACATAAATTCATCATCTCGTAAGTATTGTTTATCCTCTGTGTCTGCCCTCATATCTGATTTAAGTACGAGGATGGAGTTTCTATTTTATTGAGTCTTGATGTGATTGTTGCTTTTTACTTTCCCTTTTCCAACCACTTTTGACTATTGTGCCCTTCATGTCAAGTACTTCACCTTTTTGAACCTTTGTACTTTTCTGTATGTGTCAAATTTGTTATGAGGATATCATCTGTGTTTATCCTTGTCTTGAGATTGTATTCATCCTCTAATGTACTTGATTTTAAGGATGTTCATGAATGATCATCCTCGGATCTATGTAAGTCTTCGAGAGATGATTGTATGTCTTTCTTTCCAATATATGACTGTTGGAATTTGGTGTAAACATGTTAACACCTTTTTTACTTGTTAGGTAACCTTCTAGAATTTCATTTGTAAAAGAGATTCTTATTATTCTCTTGATTTATTATTGATGAGAATGTTTATTCTTGTTTACAGTACCTTGAAAATCACGATTGATATGTTTGTCTTACTTCAAAGGCTTTTGTATAAATTTGGACAATGCTAACATATTATTTTTACAATGCTGACATAAGACTTTATTTTTATATACGAGAGGATGATATTTTCGAGAGGATATCCTCAAGTTATGTTAAGTGTGACGATGAAAATTCTTGTCTTTCACATAAGAGTACGTGATTGGTGTCATGTCATTTCTATGTTTACTTTTGGTAAACCTTAAATAATGTGAACAACTTGTCAACTTTGTCCTATTCTACTTTTATGCCAATTACTTTTTCAATTATTGTGAGATGAAAATTTTGATAAATATTTATTTTCGAATTTGAGATTGTGAAGAATATTCATCCTCTAGTTTATCCTTGAATATAAGATTGTGAAAAATATTCATCATCAGATATGGATTATTCATCCTCTCATTTTCTTATAGACACATCTTGACCTATAATTTTTCTTGACTTCTTCCAAGAAATTTTATGTGTGGTTAGATGCAACATATTGTGATGATCATCATCAGCTTGAGGATAATCATATTTATATTCATGAATTAGGCTCCTCAATTCTTTCATTGTTGAATTGATACAATGCACTTGTTTATGTGAGTGACTTCAAACTTGACCATTTATGTCATTTCAACAAAAACTCAAATGGAAACATCAGTAGATCACTATTTAGAAAACTTAACATTTATTTCATAAGGTTTGTTGTCATTAAAGCACATATCAAAAAAGTTTTTACTTCAACAATCTCCCAATTTTTGATGATGACAAACCTTTAGAACAAATCTTTAGTTTTGTAGATTGATAAAATAAAAAATGAAAGAATGTCCATAGATATGCAATTAAACTCCTCCTAAACATATGCAAGAAGTTTAATTTGTTAACATTCTTCATTAATCATTTACATGCTATACATTTGTTCTATATTCTCTCTCCCTTTTTACATATATCAAAAAGTAGTGTAGGGCATGAAGGATAATTATAAGCAACAAGAATAGGAATTGATCACATAAATATCATTTAGTTGAGAGGTACATTCTCATATCAAATTTATATTTAACATTAAACCACATATTATGTAAGAAGGTCATTAATTATTTCAGTCAACATTGCAATCAAGATATAGACAATGATAACTAAAATAATATATTCAAATCATAATAAATATAAAAATGCACCCATTTCAGCACATCTAAAGTTTTATTAACTGACTCTATACTCTCCAAAATTTTAGAGAAGGCGATTTGATCTTAAATTCAATGTGTGTTTCAAGGAAAATAATATTTTCAAATATATAAAACTCCCCTGAATTTTATGAGATGAATAACCTCTAATATTTTGAAATTCTTGATTTTAGAGTATGTTAACATTTTTCAATATATAAATCTCCCCGTGAGTTTTAACCACATTTTCCTTTAAAATATGACCATGCTTATTTTATACAAAAAATATATAATAATATACACTATGATACCCACATCTCTATTTTTGAGTTCATAACATGCAGGTGCAATGAGATAATCACCTAACAATATTCAAAACACATTTGCATGTTGGAGAATGAGTCAAATATAAGTTTAAGAACACAATATAAACACTTCAAGCTTCTTGGACCAGATTTGAAATTAATAGACAATTAACACCAACTATAGTCATAAAGGTCAATAATATATCCTCTAGTTGAATTTATTTCAAAAATATAAATCCTAAAATAGGATATTCATTTAAAACATGCTAAAGAAGGAAATTTGATATATAATGCATATTAGAATCTCAATTTTTCGAAAAGTCAAATAAAAATTATCATACTTAGGCATTAAGCAAAGCATATGTTAATCAATATATGCATGTCAAGTTGGACTCATTCAAAATTTATATTGAGATAAATGCACGTGCATAAGACTTATAGAAATAGGATATGTCAAAAAGAATTCACTATAATTCAGACTTATGCAAAGATAACATGATACAAAGTGTTGCAATACATTTATCTTTAAATTTATATAATTACATCAAAATTTATAGCATGTATTCCTAATTTTAAAACCATCCAATCAATCGCATAATATGATTGCGTCATAAGATTAATACTATGTAAGTATCATAAGAATTGAGATTGAATGTACCTTAGTGACTTTCCTCACTTTAGAATTAATGATCATAGAATCTTCAATTTTATTGTGAGGACACTTGTTGACAGATATGAATGAGCATTTCAATCTTTGTAGCATTCTCTAAATGTTGGATATGTTTATCCTCTTAAGTATTCACTAGAGATGATCACCCTCTTGAATAATAGCTTGTGGTGATGAGGATAGAGAGAGAGAGACATGTTCATATCAATTTACTTATGACTCATCATCATTGTAAGAACATTTGTCGTTTTATTTTTTAAAATTTTCAATTGATGATTATGGAGATTCCTTTAAAGGAGATGTGAGTTTAAGCAAACTCAACTTTCAAATATTGATTATCTTCATAATGATATTTTTCTTCATCCTCACGACCATTCTCTAAGTATGTTCTTTAAGTATGCTGCCCTTGAAAAAGTTCACAATCTTATTCATGATTTTGCTCACAAATGTTGCGTCAAAGCATTTGACTTTCCTTAGCAACCTTTTTCTTCCTCTCTTTTTATGATTCAAATGTTCAAATTAATTAGGTCAAATTGAACCATTAGATCTTCGAAATTATAATTTCTATGTTATTGTTTGTGTAATTAGGCCAGATTGAACCTTTTGATAATCAAAATTAGAATTCTTAAGTCTTAGTCAGCCTAATTAGTTTAGATTGAATGATTGATTCATTTAAATAAGAATGTCTAAGTAATTGTTAGTGTAATTAGGTTATATCTAATTGTTAGATAATTGAAATTATCATTTATACGTCGTAGTCAGCCTAGTTAATTAAGATTGAACTGTTGGATCATCAAAAATAAAATTTATAAGTTATTGTTTGTTTAATTATGTTAGATTGAACCATGGGAACATTGAAATCAGAAAACAATGGTTGGAACCACTTTTTAGATGATTCAACGAATTAATCTAACCTAATTAGACCAACAATGACTTAGAAACTCTAATTAAAATAATCAAATGGTTCAATCAAACCTAGTTATAGTAAATATGGTTTATTAATTATAATTTTGATCATCAAACGATTCAATCTAACCTAATTAATATAGTATGACTTATAAATTATTATTTTAATGATTCAACGGTTAAATCTAAACTAATTTGACTAAGTATGACATATAAATTATAATTTCAATGGTTTAATCTTAACTATTTAGACTAACAATGACTTAGAAAATATAAATTTAACAATCCAACAATTTTATCTTATCTAGTTAGAATAACGATGATTTAGATATTCTAATTTCAATACTCCATTGGTTCAATATAAATTAGTTAGATTAACTATAACTTAAAAATTATAATTCTGATGATTCAACAGTTCAACATTAACTAATTAGATATACTATATTTTTTTATTTTGTGTCTTAATGGTATTTTAAGATGAATTTGTCTATTGTGTTTATTGAAATTTGAATCTGTATTTTTATGTTTATGATTTTTGTGTCTAAGCTTTCTTTTGTGTAGTTATGAATGGTTAACAGTTTTTATAGAATGCAACGGTAAATCTAGGATCCAAATTTAGAAATGTATATTTTGAACTACAAATAATAATAAAGTAAATATTTAAATTATATTACTACTGCATTCTATAATATACTTACAACAAAAAATTAAACCGATATTGTATATATTAAATTTGCTAACAATATATATAATAAATAACTTAGTTAGTTTGTTGGTAATGTATTGGTAAAATAATTTTCTTAATACTTAATAATGGTTAAAAATATTTGAATTTTGAATATAAACATATCTGAAATACAAAATTCAAAATAAGGTAAATATTTAACATTGTGTCATAAAAATAAATCTCAAATTGGACACATTTGTTTAGGATTATAAAAAAATACAATTTATCAATGAATTTTTTGACACACCGGTTAACAAACGTGCTCAATTTGAGCCAACTGTTTTCAATAACTAATAAAAATTCAATTATATTTTTTGGTCTAAATATTTTTAATCAGATACTATATTTGAGTATGAAACTTGATTGACAACCATAATTGATTTGTAGTTATATTTTTATAATTATAATTATTAGTGATTAATATTGATGTTTCTTTGAGGCACTGTTATTTATATTAGAAGGATAAAAGTAGAAAATATTCAAATACTAATAGATAATAAACATATTTTGAATGATTGAAAAAATGTTTTGAGAAGGAATTGAATTCTATACAAATTTAAGTGGGAAGTCATTAATATATTATTGTGTTTCTTTTAAGAGTATTAATATATGATTGTTAATAAACTAAATAATTTTGTTTTCAATACCAAAACATGTTATGAAAAATATGAAAATTCTATATACCAAAATAATATTGAATATTAAAATAGAATATGACATATATTAAAATTGGTAATTATTTATACAACATAATTGACTAAAAAAAGTGTTTAAATTAGTTAAAATATTTTTAGTTTGTAATTTTAAAATATATATATATATATATATTGTATACAAGTAAAAAAGTTTATATATTAAATATTTAATATATCGAAATTTCTACTAATAACCTATTTATACTATATAAAAAAATTGATAACGAATTCTCTATGCGTAATGTGTTATGAGCAAGGATAAACATGTGAGTTGGGAAAATATGACAGTTGTAGGAAAAGAACAAAATAAAATGAATCAAGGACAGTTGGTGAATGATCCACACATCATAGAGCCAATGAGAGGCTAGAGAGAGAGTTTATAACCGTAAATATTCCTTTTGTCAGCATAAATAAGAGGAAGGTGTGCTAATGATGACGATGCAGAAATTGAGAACATTCTTTCCTTTTTCTTGGCATTCCTTGGAGTAATTTTCTTGTTATTTCTTCAATCAATAATTTTTTCCATTCCTAGAAGTGAAGGTTTGATGTAGCTTCACATAGCTCTTCTCAGAATTTTCCTTGTATTAGATTTGAAATTATTGAAATATAAATTTGAGGTTTCAATACATCTTACATGTGCAATTATTGTAATCGTTACATTGGTGCTTTCATTGACTACCATGGCAGAAAACACTCGTATGAAAGGGTTGGAGGCTGCCATTAACAACATAATGCTACGATGAAGAAGATGATGGAGGACGCTGACGCTCGTCATAACGACTATATGAAAGCTCGTCACACTGATATCGCGCAACTAGATCGAGTAGAAGTTCAAATCAGCACTCTCCAACTCGCCTCCGTTTTTAATGGTAGCATGAACTTTGACAGATCTGAGAAACAACTGTTGTAGTTGAGAAACGTCAAGCTTGATTTTCCTAAATTTAACGAATCTGAGGTTTTAAATTGGATTTTCAAAGTAGAACAATTCTTGGATTATTATTCTACACCGGACCACCATCGCCTTACCATCGTCGTCGTTCACATGGAAAACGACGTCGTTCCTTGGTTCCAGATGATGACTCGTAAAACCCTTTTCAATCTTGAGTTGCGTTTACACATGCTCTAGAACTTGAATGTGGACATTCCCCCTTATGAATCTCCCCGACCTGCTTTGTTTAAACTTACCCAAACCACCACCGTCCATGACTTTTACTCTGTCTTCACGTCCCTTGCTAATCGAACCCATATAATTAGCCCTGGCGCTATTTTGGACTATTTTATTAGTGGCCTAAATTCCGATATTCATAGGGATGTAATGGCCTAAAACCCTCCATCAATCTCTAAAGCCCTTTCCATTGCCAAACTATTTGAGGAAAAGTATAACCCCTCTGTAAGACCCATAATTTTAAAGTACACTTTATGTATTTTTGTGTATTTTGAATTTTGGCTCGGAGGCTTTTTAGCCAAAGTTAATAAAGTTTTGGAGTTTATATGATCAAAAGGATATATTGATGCCAATTAGAACTACTCGTCGATGAATAAATTAAATTAACTGCGGTGAATCTTTTACGAAGAATTTAATGTGAAACGGTAAATTTAATAAATATCTAGATATTTGGAGATATTTGTTAAAAGTAATTAATATATATATATATATATATATGTTTGTTTGGAGGGAAAAAGAAAGGAAATTAGAAGGAAAAGGAAAAGGAAAAGGAAAAGAAAAGGGTGTAAAAAGGAAAGAAGGAAAAAGGGTAAATTAACAAATATCTAGATATTTTGAGATATTTGTTAAGTTATAATTAATTTATATATATATATATATGTTTGTTTGGAGGGAAAAAGAAAGGAAATTAGAAGGAAAAGGAAAAGGAAAAGGAAAAGAAAAGGGTGTAAAAAGGAAAGAAGGAAAAAGGAAGAAAGGAAAAACAAAGGAAAGAAAGAGAAAGGAAAGAAAATCAGAATTTTCGTCTTCCTCCTTTGTTACTCGCGCGACCATTCTCCCTCCTTCTCCTCCATTTACGTTTTTCTTTGCTTCATTTCTTCAAGATTAGAAACCCAAGGGTTGTTGAGTGTGAAAGAGAAGATTACTCAACTTCATTCTTTCTCGTTGATTCGAAAACGAAGAAAAACGGCGTTAGAGTTTGTAAAACCGTCAAACACAAACCTCTCCGTTTCATCTAGATCTAAGCTCAATTTCACGAAGGGATAGAAGGGAAAGTTGCTCACCACCATACTACGGTGCTAGTGGACTAACTTGGAAGCGACGTCGCGAGCGGAGATTTTATCGGAATTACTCGCGGTACCGGAAACGCACGTTGAAGCTAACGTTAAGGTAAGGGCTCCTTCCAAACTTTTAGTTTGCATTTAGGGACTTATCATTGATTGTGTGGAAAGATTTTTGGTTAGGGTTAGAGTGTTGATTTGGGGGAAAATGAATCTAAGGCTTTATGGGTAAAATCTTAGAGTTAGGTTTTAGTTATATTTGATGAATGTTTCGTGGAAAATGAATTTAAAACTCATTATGTATGATTTGAGTAAATGAAACTTGTTGTGTTTGAGTGGTAGATTGTGTTGATTTGTGTTCGTCATATTTGATGTGTGTTGGTATGGGTTGAATCTGATAATATGTTTTGAGTTTGTTTTGTGTGGAATTTGAAAACCATTAGAGTTAAACGAGTATTAAAAATGGGGAATCTTTTAATATCTGCATTTGCTTAACGATTGTTGTGGATGGAGTCAGTATATGCTCATGCATTTTCATGCTTTTTGTAAATCGTGCAGACCCGTGATAGGTGGCACCTCGGTAAACGATACGGGCCCGTGATAGGCAGTACGTTTATGGTTTACGCTTTTTAGTAAATCGTGCAGACCCGTGATAGGTGGTGATGACAATTCATCATATGCATATTTTCCCACTGTTTTAGTCTTATTTATCCTCAATCATCAGTTAAACTAAGGATTTATTTGATACATTTTGTTGATTTTTGTTCTTTGAGTTAATAAAATGTTTTTTGTTTTTATTACGATTTACGTTTGGTAAGTTGTGCTGACCCGGGATAGGTGGCACCTCGGTAAACAGTACTGACCCGTGATAGGTGGTACGTTTACGACTTACGTTCCTGAGGGAATTGTGTTTGTCCGTGAGAGACTGCACAGGGGTTTGTCCGTGAGAGACTACGCCCTGGTTTAAGTTAGATGAGAATTAAGAACGGGGAATCTCTTAATGTCTCGTTTACTTATGTGTGTTTTGGTAAATCGTGCTGACCCGCGATAGGTGGCACCTTGGTAAACGGTACGGGTCCGTGATAGACAGTACGTTTACGATTTACGTTTGGTAAGTTGTGCTGACCCGGGATAGGTGGCACCTCGGTAAACAGTACTGACCCGTGATAGGTGGTACGTTTACGACTTACGTTCCTGAGGGAATTGTGTTTGTCCGTGAGAGACTGCACAGGTGTTTGTCCGTGAGAGACTACACCCTGTTAAATTGTGAATTGTTGGTTCATTTGGTATGTGTAGTAATTGTGTTATAAGTGTTATGTTTTGGAATTTGGTGATAACATGTTGGATTGCAATACCATTTTGAATCCCATGATGTTGTATTAATTGTGTTATAAATGTTAAGTGTTATGTTTTGGAATTTGGTGATAACATGTTGGATTGCTATACCATTTTGAAACCCATGATGTTGTATTAATTGTGTTATAAATGTTAAGTGTTATGTTTTGGAATTTGGTGATAACATGTTGGATTGCTATACCATTTTGAAACCCATGATGTTGTATTAATTGTGTTATAAATGTTAAGTGTTATGTTTTGGAATTTGGTGATAACATGTTGGATTGCTATACCATTTTGAAACCCATGATGTTGTATTAATTGTGTTATAAATGTTAAGTGTTATGTTTTGGAATTTGGTGATAACATGTTGGATTGCAATACCATTTTGAATCCCATGATGTTGTATTAATTGTGTTATAAATGTTAAGTGTTATGTTTTGGAATTTGGTGATAACATGTTGGATTGCTATACCATTTTGAAACCCATGATGTTGTATTAATTGTGTTATAAATGTTAAGTGTTATGTTTTGGAATTTGGTGATAACATGTTGGATTGCTATACCATTTTGAAACCCATGATGTTGTATTAATTGTGTTATAAATGTTAAGTGTTATGTTTTGGAATTTGGTGATAACATGTTGGATTGCTATACCATTTTGAAACCCATGATGTTGTATTAATTGTGTTATAAATGTTAAGTGTTATGTTTTGGAATTTGGTGATAACATGTTGGATTGCTATACCATTTTGAAACCCATGATGTTGTATTGATTGTGTTATAAATGTTAAGTGTTATGTTTTGGAATTTGGTGATAACATGTTGGATTGCTATACCATTTTGAAACCCATGATGTTGTATTAATTGTGTTATAAATGTTAAGTGTTATGTTTTGGAATTTGGTGATAACATGTTTGCTTGCAATACTATTTCGAAACTAATGATGTTGTAGCGATTGCGTTATCAGTGCTAAGTGTTAGGATTTGAGATTATGTATGAATGTGATTGAGTTAGTTATGAATTTTTGGAAAAATGATGAGGGAAATCGATTTCCCAATCGATTGGATGAGTTGCAGGAAGTTCACCATTTTGACCTAATCGATTTGCCAATCGATTGTATAAATATATCTTTCAAAATCTTTTAAGAAATCGATTTGGAAATCGATTGGCAGAGAGGCAGGAACTCAGCAAAACTGCCGAAATCGATTTGGAAATCGATTTGGCAACCCAGGGACTCATCAGAACTGACAAAATCGACTTAGAAATCGATTTGGTCATGCAGAAACTCAGCAGAACTGACCAAATCGATTTGGCAATCGATTGGCTCAGTAGAAGTCCTTATTTTGAGTTAGATAATCGATTGCTCAATTGATTTATCAATGCTTTGGTCAGTTATGTATTACTTGATGGTTTGAGAACTTCATTTTGATTTCATTTTTAATTGGCAAGCATTACATGAACTTTTAGCATATGAGAAATCCTTTTAAGGTGCATGCTTAGTTGAAAGGTTATTTTGTGCATTTAAAACTTAAATGTTATGTGTTATCTATTAATTCCAGTTGGTGACCCTTTACAACTATTGTGGAAATCTGTGCTTTGCCCTCAGATGAGAGCCAGGACGATCCTACTGGTTCGTACCCTACAGATGGGAATGCTTGACTGGAGCTACGTTAGGAGGATCTCACGGGGCGCATGGAGATCACTCAGGGTGTATAGCTTTTTGGTAGGATGATCAGATTAGGTTGATGTATAGGGACTAGACGTCCTTCTTTTTGGGTTGGAGTATTATAATTTGGAAAACTGTACTTATACTAATATTGTCAGTTTGACATCTTATTTGAATGGGTTCCATGTACCATTTGTTGTTGTATAAATGCTTTGGATTTATATTTGGAGATACTTTTCCGCTGCTTGTAAATTATAATGACTCAATTATTTATCCAAAGGCATTTCCTTATTTATATCTCTGTTTTAGTTTAATTTCTTTTGAAAAAAAAATATACCCTCGCTTTGAAAATCGGGGTGTTACACCCTCCATCAAGCCCAGTAGACCATACTCCTACACAAACCCCAACACTATAAACCGGAGCACGAACCCAATCCTACCCACACCTTCCAACTGATCCAATCCGCAAATACTCAACCCACGCCCACGTCCTGTTTGTAACATTACCCCTGTTGAGATTCAACTCTAACACGATAAAGGGTTAAGTTTCTATTGTGATGAGAAATTATCACCTTCACACAAATGCCCTAATAAGCATTTTCTATTGCTGCAAGTTGATGAAATTGATGATGCTTCGCTTGAAAACGACCCACCGGATCAGACTGAATTTACTTCAGTCACGGAAGACGAAACTGAACATCACTTATCTTTCAATGCTCTCAAAAGTGTTCATGGGACTAATACTCTTCGTTTTCAAGGTCATATTTAGGGAATTCAAATCAAAATTTTGTTGGATAGTGGAAGTTCTGATAACTTCCTTCAGCCTCGCATTGCACTCTGCTTGAAAATTCCAATCTAAGAAGCACCCTGATTTCAAGTTTTGGTGGGTAACAGAAGCACTCTCACTGCTACAGGTTTACTACCTGACCTTCCTGTTACAATTCAATTTCATATACTCCACCTTCCTGTTTACTTGCTTCCAATCACTGGTGCTAATTTGGTTTTGGGAGCATCTTGGCTCAAAACTTTGGGGCCTCATGTGTCGGACTATGATGCTATATCTATCAAGTTTTATTTAAACAACAAATTCATCACTCTCCAGGGTGAATCTTCAAAAGAACCAGGCCGTGCTTAATTTCACCATATTCGTAGGTTGCACAACACTCACTCTATTGACACATCTTACACTCTCCAGTTCCACTCTATTTCGGAACAGAACACTGATGATGTTCTTGCCGCATTACCTGATGATTTGGTTGCTTTACTACACTCTTATTGGCATGTGTTTGACGAACCAACATGGTTACCTCCCACACGGATTCAGGATCATTCTATTCCATTACTTGTTGGAAGCAACCTGGTTAAGGTAAAACCCTATCGATATCCTCATAGTTAGAAAATATGAAATGAATCGAATGGTTTTAGATATGCTTAATCAGGGTATTACACAACCTAGTACGAGTCCTTTTTCATCACTTGTTTTACTAGTTAAGAAAAAAAAGATGGTTTGTGGCGTTTTTGCACTGATTATCGAGCTTTGAATGCAATTACTATTAAGAATAGTTTTCCGATTCCAACTATTGATGAGTTACTTGATGAATTATTTGGAGCTTCTTATTTCTCCAAATTAGATTTATGGCCTGATTATCATCAAATACTTGTTACTCTCGAGGATAGGCATAAGACGACATTTCAAACTCATCAAGGGTTATATGAATGGCTTGTTATGCCATTTGGCCTCTCTAATGCTCCGACTTCATTCCAAAGTCTCATGAACTCTACTTTTAAGGAAAATATCTGCAAGTATGTGTTGGTTTTCTTCGACGACATTCTTGTGTATAGTTCAACTTGGTCCTCTCACTTAGAGCATTTAGAAGTGGTTCTCACACTATTGCAGCAACATGTCTTATTTGCCAAATTTTTGAAATGTTGTTTTGGTCGTACCACTGTGGATTACTTGGGACATACCATCTCAAGTCAAGGTGTAGAGATGGATAAATCCAAAATTCAGGTTGTCATGGAATGGAAAGTCCCTACTACTCTCAAGCAATTACGTGGGTTCTTGGGATTATCGAGTTATTGTCGGTGATTTATAAAGAACTATGTTGTTATTGCTTCTCCACTTACTTCTTTGTTAAAGAAGGATGCTTTCCAATGGACTCAAGAGGCAACTAAAGCTTTCAATAATCTCAAGCATGCAATTACACAAGCACCGATGCTCTCCCTCCCTGATTTTGCTATGCCTTTCACCTTGGAAATAGATGCCTCAAGAACTGGAATATGGGTTGTTATTAGCCAAACTCGCCATCCTATTGCATATTTCTCCAAAAAAATATGCCCTCAGATGCAAAAGCAATCAGCGTATATACGCAAATTGTATGCTATAATCGAGGCTTTGGCTAAATTTCGTCATTATTTGATTGGTCACAAGTTTGTTATTAAAACTAATCAACGCAATTTAAAGTCCCTCACCGATCAATCGATTCAAACTCCAGAACCTCCACAAATTTCTTGGGTATGATTTTACAATTGAGTATAAACCCGACAAAGAAAACATAGCAACTGACAACCTTTCTCGCTCATTCTGTTTCTCCATGTCTGTTCCTATGCCATATTTGGTCTATTTGATTCATCAAGCTACCAACGACGACCCTCTTTTGGCTGACATTCGCAATCAATGTTTGTTAGGTACTAGCTCTGCACCTCACTATCATGTTAAACATGATATGCTATTTTGGAAGAACAGACTAGTGATCCCACAAACTCCTGAACTGATCCAACTCATTCTCAATGAGTTCTACTCTTCGCCTTTGGGTGGTCATGCTAGTGTTACATGAACTAAAGCAAGAATTGTTACTCAATTTTTTTGGTCTATTATGACAAAAGATATTAAGGAGTTTGTGTCTCAATGTTTGATTTGCCAACAAGCCAAACATTCTAAAGCTCTCCCTATAGGACTGTTGCAGCCACTTCCAATTCCACATCATATTTGGGACAACTTGGATATGGATTTTATAACGGGACTTCCCTTGTCTAATTCATACATTGTGATATTGGTGGTTGTTGATAGGCTGTCAAAATACAGTCATTTTACTCCCCTTGACTACTGATTATAACAGTGCCAAAGTTGTTGAGGTTTTTCTCAACACTATTGTGAAACTTCATGGATTTCCTAAATCAATTGTGTCAGATAGGGACAAAATCTTCACTAGCCATTTTTGGCAGCATTTATTTAAATTAAGTGGCACCACTTTGGCAATGAGCACCGCCTACCATCCCCAAACCGATGGCCAATCTGAGGCTGTCAATAAATGCTTGAGACTCTACCTCCGTTGTTTCACGAGCCATAGTCCTCGATCTTGGTCCAAAATTTTGTCGTGGGATGAGTTTTGGTATAATACTTCCTTCCATACAAGTATTGGTATAACCCCATTTAAACTGGTGTATGGTCGGGATCCCCTTGCTCTCATTCGTTATGAACTGAGTTCCACAAATTCCCCTTCCTTGCAACACATATTAGTGAAACGAAATGATACATTTGATGCCCTCAAGGCTAACCTTACTAGAACACAACAAATTATGAAGAAGTTTGCTGACAACAAACGTCGCTTTACTGAATTCCAAATTGGGGACATGGTGCTTGTGAAATTACACCCGTATCGCTAGCACTCCATTGCTCTACACCGTACTCAAAAATTGAGTATGCGTTACTTTGGTCCATTTCCGGTCATTGAACAAGTTGGCCAGGTTACTTATAATCTGCTGCTTCCATCGACTGCCCAAATTCGTCCTATTTTTCACATATCGGCATTAAAGTATTGTAAGGAAGATCATTTGACACTGTTTCTGCTAGTACCATTAATTACTACATAACAAGGACCTCTTCTTATGCCCCAAGCTATTGTTGGTTCTCACACAATCTTTCATCAAGACCAACCAATTCAACAAGTGCAGGTGCAGTGGAAAGGCATGCTACCTACTAAAACTACTTGAGAGAATTGGAGTGACTTCCACACTCTTTATCCTAACCTTGAGGAAAAGGTTTTTTTTTTTTTTTTTAAAGAGGGGAGTAATGTTATGAGCAAGGATAAACATGTGAGATGATAAATTATGACAATTGTAGGAAAATGATAAAATAAAATGAATCAAGGACAACTGGTGAATGATCCACACATCATAGAGCCAAGGTGATAAGGACCTCAAGAGCATGAAGAAAATCCATATTTTAATAAATTAGGATGAACTTTATTTATTTTAATTTGGTTTGTATTAATTCTTAGTTTTTTTAATTTGGAATTGTAATAGTTTTATTATTGATTTAGTTTAAGTTATGTGTAATTGAAGATACTTTACTTCCTTACATTAAGTTTATTTTAGAAAAAAATAAAATGTAAGTCCAATATGGGCCTAGAGAATGGTGTCACTTATGACCCATTTAGGTTTAGAGATAAACTTAGTATAAATAAACATTTGTAACCTCATTGGAGGCAATTTTTGAACATTATTTTTGTGAGGTTTTGCTCTCTAGAGTTCTTGAAAAATTCACTTTGAACTTATCAAGGTTGTTAATCCTTGTGGCGTTCTTTTTGGCTTATCAATCCCTAGATTGTGGCGCCATTTTGTTCTTGGTTCGTTTGCTGAATAATAATTTTGAGTTTCCTTTACATTAAACCTTAATACTCAAATTCTATCAATTTTCGTGTTCAATAACCTACGATCATATCTCGAGATCTACATACTTGTTTTCGGTGATTCAATAGCCTAACTTGTGTTTTAGTATGACATCTTTCACCTCTTTTTGGAATCGTCTAATTCGAAGTTTCGTAGCTATGTTTATCGTGTTCTCCAGCAATACACAATTTTCACTCAAATCTGTAAGTTTCCATCCTAGAACGATCCTTAAAGTGAATCATGACAAATTGAATCATATCATTTGGTACCAGAGCTTGTCTCTAGGTTCAGAATTTAGTAAAATTCAATTTATCTAGTTTTTGGGTGAAACATAAATTGCTAGTTGTGTTGATTTTGTTTGAATTGCTACCCTTACTTAATTTGTGTGTTGTTGCTACGTAAAAAAAAGGTTATACAAAAACAAAAACAAAAACAAAATTGGGTTGTTAAAAATATTGCATACTACCTGCTTGACAAAACTCTTAAGTATGTCGTATCATCAATATATTTGAGATTTTGTATTGGATTCAGAGTATGTGAAATATTTGTACGAAAATGGATATGCAAAACAAGCAAGAAAAGTAGAGAAGCTTGCCTTGAGAGAGAAAGAGAAAATCAAAGAAAAAAAAAGAAGAGGAGAAATATTTGAGGGACAAAGGGCAAGAAATTGACTCCAACTATTTGTCTAACTGTGATAATTCTCTATTGCAAGTGCTTGAAGAAGTGTCTCCAAAAGACAAATGTCATCAATATATTAACATTGAAAGCAAAGAGAAATATGATGGTAAAATTGAAAGTATCTTCAAACAAGAGAGTGAGGTAAACGAAGCAATGTTAGTGCTTGAAGGTGATTATTAAAAGGTTCCACAAAAGGATGCTTACAAGGAAATTATTGAGTCACCATTTTTTTGTGATGAAGAGAATGTCCGTGAAACTTAACTTGCTTTGAAGCCTTTGAAAATATAAAGTAACATATTGTTTGCCAAAAATTTCAATCCAAAGAAGGTAAATTTGGTCAAAAATATCAACTTCAAAAGGTATAACGTTATCCTCATCTTTAGAATTTCTTACTTTTACTATAAATGTGATAAGATGTTAATTGTTATATATGAAAATGTGTTTCACCAACATATCACATTTGGTGACTTTTCCAATTTCCATTTGACCTCGGTAGATATGATGAGTTTGTGGTTTGTTTGGATTATTTCTTCATGTACGATATAATAGAGTTTAAATTCGTGGTCGGATTTCTTCAAGAAAGAGAGAATGATAAGGACCTCAAGAGCATGAAGATGAACCATATTTTAATAAATTAGGATGAACTTTATTTATTTTAATTTTTATTAATTCTTAGTTTGTTTTTTTATTTGGAATTGTAATAGTTTTATTGTTGATTTAGTTTATGTTATGTGTAAATGAAGATACTTTACTTCCTTACATTAACTTTATTTTAGAAAAAATAATCCAATATAGGTCTAGAGAATGGTGTGACTTATAACCCATTTAGGTTTAGAGATAAACTTAGTATAAATAAGCATTTGTAACCTAATTGGAGGCAAAGTTTGAACATTATTTTTGTGAGGTTTTGCTCTCTAGAGTTCTTGAAAGAATTCACTTTGAACTTATCAAGGTTTTTAATCCTTTTGGTGTTCTTTTTGACTTATCAATCCCTAGATTGTGACGCCATTTTGTTCTTGGTTCGTTTGCTGAACTATAATTTTGAATTTCCTTTACATCAAACCCTAATACTCAAATTCTATCAATTTTCGTGTTTAGTAACCTGAGATCATACCTCGAGTTCTACATACTTGTTTTCAGTTATTCAACAGCCTAACTTGCATTTCAAAAAATCATCTTTCACCTCCTTTTTGAATCGTCTGATTCAGAGTTTCGTAGCTCTGTTTATCGTGTTCTCCAGCAATACGCGATTTTGACTCGAATCTGTAAGTTTCCATCCTAGAACGATCCTTAAAGTGAATCATGACAAATAGAATCATATCATTTGGTAGCAGATCTTATCTCTAGTTTTGGAATTGAGTAAAATCATGTTTATCTAGTTTTTGGGTGAAACATAAATTGCAAGTTGTGTTGATTTTATTTGAATTGCTATCCTTACTTAGTTTGTGTGTTGTTGCTACGTGTAAAAAAAAAGATATACAAAAAAAACAATGGTGTTGTTAAAATTATTGCATACTACCTATTAGACAAAATTCTTAAGTATGTTGTATCATCAATATATTCGAGATTTTGTTTGGATTATTTCTTCATGTACGATATAATGGAGCTTAAATTTGTGGTCGAGTTTCTTTAAGAAAGAGAGAATGATAAGGACTTGAAGAGCATGAAGATGATCCATATTTTAATAAATTTGGATGAATTTTATTTATTTTAATTTGGTTTTTAGTAATTCTTAGTTTGTTTTGATTTGTAATTGTAATAGTTTTATTATTGATTTAGTCTATGTTATGTGTAAGTAAAGATACTTTACTTCTTTACATTAAGTTTATTTTAGAAAGAAAAAAAAAGATGTAAGTCTAATATGGGCTTAGAGAATGGTGTCACTTATGACCTATTTAGGTTTAGAGATAAACTTAGTATAAATAAGCATTTGTAACCTCATTATAGGCAGATTTTGAACATTATTTTTGTGAGGGTTTACTCTCTAGAGTTCTTGAAAAGTTCACTTTGAACTTATCAAGGTTGTTAATCCTTGTGGCGTTCTTTTTGGCTTATCAATCCCTAGATTGTGGCGCCATTTTGTTCTTGGTTCGTTTGCTGAATAATAATTTTGAGTTTCCTTTACATCCAACCCTAATACTGAAATGCTACCAATTTTCGTGTTCATTAACCTGCGATCATATCTCGAGTTCTAGATACTTGTTTTCGGTGATTCAACAGCCTAACTTGCGTTTCAGAACGTCATCTTTCACCTTGTTTTGGAATCGTCTGATTCGGAGTTTCGTAGCTTTGTTTATCGTGTTCTCCATCAATATGCGATTTTGACTCAAATCTATAAGTTTTCATCCTAGAACGATCCTTAAAGTGAATCATGACAAATAGAATCATATCACAAGGAGAGGCCAAATAGAGAGAGTTCCCAACCGTAAATGTTCCTTTTATCAACATAAATAGGAGAAAGATGTGCTAATGATGGGGGTGCTGAAATTGTGAACATTCTTTCTTTTCTCTTGGCATTCCTTAGAATGATGATCTTGTTATTTCTTTAATCAGTAGTTTTTTACATTCCAAGAAGTGAAGGTTTGATGTAGCTTCACATGGCTCTTTTCAGATTTTTCTTGTATTAGACTTAAACTTATTGAAATATAAATTTGAGGTTTCAATACACCTTATCTGTGCAATTATTATAATTGTTACACAATGGTACAAATGACATTTTCATAATCATTTTTCCTCACCTTCATTTGATAATAAATATATTAATTAATATTTTAAACCCAAATTATATACAAGGTGAACACCAAAAATAGTTTTTTTCACCAACAAGATTGTCCCTCTTTTCTTAAAAAAAAATGAATCGTCTCTCATGGCGTCTCTCAAGAAATGACGGTAGATTATTTACATATTGCAACCAAATTAGAAAAATATATAATTATCATTCATTTCTACCATTTTTTTTGTCATTCATTACTAACTTTTATAGTACAAAATCAGTACATCTTTATAAACAAATAATATAATGCTAGTAATTTACTAATTGAATTTGGTCATTATTTGTTTAAGAAATCTGATCATTTTTATACGAGAGACTTATATTTTTTTTTAAAAGACATAGAAGTTGGTAACAAATTGACAAAAACAATATTTATATCTAAATTATACAAAAATAAGACATACTTTACAACTTGTTTCTCCATGTTGCACATAGTTGGATATCGTGTTTTCTTTTGATAGTAAATTAGTTACCATTTCAATATACGTATTATAATATTAAAATTTTACTATAAATTATTTTCGAAGTTTATGCGAAACTATTCAAATATACTCTCATTTATTTGTGAAAATATCATATATATCAAATAACAACTCAATTTTATTTAGTATAAAATGTTCTCTAAATATAAAGATACTTAACCAATGACAAATATAATATTAGTTTATAGTTGATAAAATGATTATATTAAAAGTTTATACAATATGTTAAAGTAATTTGAGCGAACTATGATAAAATAATTTTTTGTAAAATTATTTCTATATACATAATTATAAGCACCTTATTTTAATAATATAATAGTTTGTAATATCCGATTTTTTAACTAGCTATTTTTGATATATCATATATTATCCAAAATTGTTTTTGGTTACAAAATATAAATCCTTTAATTTATATGATTAATTGTGATTTAAATCAAATATTTTACGTCATTTTTATCTCAATATCATATTATAAATGAAATTTTAATTTTTTACCATTCATAATATGATTACTAAGTTTGTAGTGTTTTTTTTTTTTGTATGAATAATTATTATTTAAATTATCAATTATTAAATTTTTATGTAAAATATCTCACATAATTCGTGTAAAATTTTTTCGTTAGTATTTGAAAGTTTAATTTTTGTTTAACATTACAATAAAAATCATAAATACAAATAGTATGTTTTTTCAATCATTAATGGTGATGTATAATAATAATAATTTAAAATTTTAAGGTTATTTGTATTGTATATTTTTATTTACTCAATTTGACAATAACTTTATTTTCAAATATATAAAATTTAAGCTTAATTGCAGCTTTGGTCCTCCTATTTTAGCTGAATCACAAAAGTAGTCCCCCCATTTTGTTTCTCTTCAGGTTTGGTCCCTAACAGAAGTTTGGTAAAAAACTTGATAAAATTTCAATTTTTTTAAGCCACACCACACTATTTAAATAAACGCAAAAAAAAAAAAAAAAAAACTTCATTAAGTTTTGTACCAATTCTTTTGGGGACCAAAATTAGGGAGAAACAAAATGGAGGGACTACTTTTGCGATTCAGCTAAAATAGGGGGAACAAAACTGCAATTAAGCCTAAAATTTATAAAAATAAAATTGAATATCTATTATATTGTTTTATTTGTGAAAATATTAATTTTTAAACTTGATAATTTACATTTAAATAATAGTTTTCTACCTTGTGCAACGTATAAGCTGAACTATTAAAATTCCCTACTTAATTTCATTTTCTGTTATTTTATCTTAAGTTTTGTCTCGTCGTTATTTATCTAATTTAGAGTTTATCAGAATTAGTCAAGCTTGTTGTCTTTCCTTTCCTTTATAAGAGTGCATTCTCCTCTTTAATCATTATTCTTTTATATTTTGTAAATTCCATTTTTAATCATAATAAGATGAGATTTTATTTAGAAATTACTTGTGTGAATTCCACATTAATATGATATTAGATTTAACCTTGTAATTTGTTTTCCCTTTGTTCTTCGTTTTGCTTCCTTTTGTGCATGCATCCAAGGATTACTCTGATTTCTCTACCAATGATTCCAACCCCTATTATCTTCATCACAATGAAAACCCCTCCTTGGTTCTTATCACACCATTGTTGGATAGCAAGAATTATAGTTCTTGGTCCCGAGCGATGAAAATTGTTCTCATATCAAAGAATAAACTTAAATTCGTTGATGGTTCTTTTCTCCAACCATCACGAAGTGACCCATTTCTACGACCAATGGATTCAATGCAATAATATAGCTCTTTTATGGCTTCAACGTTCAATTTCTGAAAGTATTCACAGATTCGTTCTTTGGATAGACAAAGTTGTTTTTGTATGGAATATTCTATATCAACATTTTTCCCAATGGGATATTTTCTGAATCTGTGATATTCAAGATGATTTCCCTAAACTTCAAAGAGGTAACCTTGATTTTTCCAATTACTTTACTCAATTGACATCAATGTGGGAGGAGACTGAAAATTTATGTCCCACTCGTGATTGCACTTGTGCGATTCCCTA
>NC_021164.2:43232453-43273787 GCF_000331145.2 Cicer arietinum
TCCCTACACATGTGGTTCTGCAACAAATCTTCGCAAATATAAGGATAAAAACAAAGTCATATAATTTCTAAAGGCTTTGAATGATGTCTGCTCTAATGTGTGTTCCCAAATCATGCTCATTGACCATTCCCTTCTCTTGACAAAACCTTTTCCCTTGTTCTTGGTCAAGAACGACAATTGAACCTTCCTCAAATCATGGAAAACTCCAATGAGAAACAATCCCTCACACTACAAGTTTCTAATAATGGCTATGGTCGTGGCCAGCTCTTTTCTAATCGAGGACGAGAAAGGGCTAGGTCTGGTGGTGGTCGCATCAACAATCGCTTTTGCACACATTGTCAATGCACAAATCACACCATTGATACATGTGATCTTAAGCATGGATTTTCACCTGATTTTCAATCTAAGAATTCTAAACCTTTGTTGCATCCCATGATTATGTTGATTCTTCTTATGAACAAGATTATTCTGCTCCTTTTCTTCATGATCTTCACAATCAAGTTCAGAAGTTATTTCAATTGTTACAACCAACTCAATCTTCGTCTTCAGATCCTACTACAACAAATGGTTCTACTAATTATGTTCTTTCAAACAGCCCTGCACTCAATTCTTCAAATTCTGCAAAGATAGGTAATTTTTCTAATTTTTGGGTGACTGACACAGGTGCCACATATCATGTAACCTTTTCCCTTTCTAGTTTCATTTCTTATCAAACAATTAAACCTGTTACCATGTGATTGCTTAATGGTTTTCACACTACTACTACTATTTCTGTTTATGTCCAGTTATCCTCTTATATCATTTTGCATCATGTTTATTACATTCCATATTTTACAATTAATTTGATTTATGTTAGTAAATTAATTAATTCTCTCAATTGTGTTCTTCTCTTTTGATGTTGACCATTGTTTGATTTTGCAGAATTCAACCAAGAAACTGAAAACATAGGGATTTGTATGTTTTCAAAGCTTATACCACAGTTTCACCAAATAAGTTTTCTTCTCATAGTTGTATTTCTTGTAATAATGCTTTTGTTGTTGATACTTCAACTGTTACTAACAACAAGAACTCTATTGATCATGCAACTTTATGGTATTATAGATTAGGCCACATATCTGATTTTGTTCATAAATATATTGCTCTTCAGTTTTCTTTTGTTCAATACAAACTTAATACTTGTTCCCAAGTGACATTTTCCATTTTACTAAGAAAAAAGCTATTCCTTATGTTAATAGTATTTTTGTTTCTACTTGCATTTTTCATCTTATACATGTTGATATATGGGGTCCTTATGTTATCCCTTCTATTTCTAGTCACAAATACTTTCATACCATTGTTGATGACTTTAGTCTTTTACTTGAATTATTTTGTTAAAGAATAAGGGTGAAACTAGACATTGTCTTGTCAATTTTATTTCTTATGTTAAAGAATAAATGTTTAAGAAGTGATAATGGTGTGAAATTCTTAATGTATAATTTTTATCTTTCAAAAGGTATTGTGCATCAAAGATTATTTGTTGAGTGTCCTCAGTAGAATGATGTTGTTGAGAGGAAACATCAACACATTCTCAATGTTGCTAGAGCTTTGTCTTTTCAATATAAAATTCGTTCAAATTATTGCACTTTATTGTTTTTCGTGTTGTCCACATTATCAACATAATCTATAGTCCTTTTTGGAAAAATAAATCTCATTTTCATTTACAGCATAGTCGACCACCTACTCTTTTGCACGTAAAATATTTTGGTTGTTTGGCTCATGCTTCAACTTTATATAATCATAGAACTAAATTTCAAACTCAGGCTAGGAAAACTGTTTTCTTAGGATATAGGGATGTCACTAAAGGTTTTCTTTTATATGACATCCACTCTCATGAATTCTTGTTTTCTAGAAATGTTATTTTTTATGATAATGTTTTTCCTTTTGCTAATATTCTGAGTGAAGGTATTTCTCCCATTTGAAATCATGATAATAGTATAATATAAGTAAGAAGAACACACAAACAATCATAATAGACCGTATCATAATCACATTACGATATATCAAAATATTTAAGTAAATAGTATCATATTATAACATCAAAGTCACTCAAGTAAAATAATCATCTCATTGTAATATGCATCAAATCATCTAATTATTATTACCTTTGAAACACATCAATCACAACAAAACAATCACAAGGAAATGCAATGCTATGCATGAGCTTAGACTCTACTTCACAATATGGTATCATTCTAACTCTAAAGTACTTGGTTATGAGGCTTGATACTATGCCACCATCTCGAAGGACGGACAATTCAAATTGGCCTTGTCCTCATAGATCCCCTCAACTCAACCCGAGACACATATACGCGGCAGTCGAGGTAAACGTGTGTTGCATGGTAGCTCCTGACATTTGGAGTGCTACCTCCAAGTCACCTGGGAATTCCCCACCCGAATACCTCCAAGGTCTAACAATCTTGCCTTAAGGCTTAACAGCAGGCCGCCACGATCAGGCTCATTCAGTTGTACTTCCCCAGAATTACTAGGCTTGTCAGGCCCTATCAATATGATGACAAAATAATCTCCACTTCACATATTCTCAATATTTATTTTCTCATCTCGTTGACCTATGATACTCCATTAAGACCGTCATCTCAAACACAAATTGGAATCACAATTATTTCACCAACTATGGGGTTACTTCAATATTCTCATCACATATTCACAATATCACTATTATTAATCATATCTCATCACATAAACTCATCACAATTTTATAGAATCACTATCATCAATCAAACATCATCATTATCATCACATAAACTTATTACAAATTTATATCATAAATCACATATCATCATCAAATAAACTTACATTATACACTGCATTCACATAAACTCGTTTAATCAAACATATGCATCTAATTCATTTGAAATCAAATATCACAATGATATCAAATATCACAATAATCTCAAATATCACAATAATGTTAAATATCACAATAATATCAAATATCACACATTTAAACTTATTAAATCAATCAACACCTTATAAATATTTCTATTCCACATTTTAATCTCACAATTTTCTTATTTGCATATTAATTAATTTATCACTCAAAGGGCTATTGTCGTACGTAGCGAGCCCTGAATGAATCGTTGGGAAATACGGTTTTCCCGTTCATCTCACATTATAATATACTCATGAATTCAAATGCTCTCTCCCCAATTACCTTATTTCAACGCTTTCTCAAACACAGAAATCAATGGTAATTTTCAACAGCAACAACAAATCGACAATGTCCTGCGAGCGAGTCCGAATAAACGACGAGTTCACAAAATCGTTGAGACTGATAAATTATTTGGAGCATAAAAATTAATGTTAAATAATTAATAATAATTTTAGGAACAAAATTGGAGTCAAAATGATGAGAAAAAACTGCAGAAAAAGTCTCACCTACTCGTCGGAGCGCCGGAAGGGTATGACGTCAACTTCACCGAAAAATACAAATGAATAGTGCTTCTTGAAGGTTTCGACGAGAGGAATCCAAAAATGATGTCAGATTTTTGAGACGACAAACGTGGTGATCGGAATCGGCCAAAAACAGCTTGCCCAAGGAAAGAAACGCAACTGTTTCTGGTTAAACGGAGTCACGATCGATAAAATTGATGTCAAAAATGGATTCAGTGGCCGATTTTGTGTGTGATAGAGGTTGGGATTGTTTCAAAATAGCAACGAATTGATGGGACGAATTTGAGAGGAAGATGGTGTTGATGTGTTCTTTGCCGCTGATGTGGTTGTTTATTTTTTGTTCTTTTTGTTTTTAATTGCAGATTGAGGGGTGTAGATGACAGATGTACAAGTGCAGAAGTAAAACAGTCTGTAAGGCCCAACACAGGGGAGTCCAGTCTAAGGCAGAAATATGGGTGTAATGAACAACTCGTAGATGTAGAAAAGAAAAGCCCAACCAGCCCAATTTAATGTGCAGATGTAGAAAATAGGGGTGTAAATAGTCGTCTGATCCAAAAATTCATTTTCTAGTATTTCTAAAAGTCCTTAATAAATAATTTATTGTACTAATCCACGCTAAAAACTTTTTCACCAAAACACTCATTTTAACATAATATTATTTTTCTTTAACATAAATAAATTTAATTTTAACCAAAACTCTCATTTAAAATAATAACTATAAGTATTACTATAACATTTTTCAAAATGATCACATAAAAATACATCATCATACCATAATAATTGTATGAAAATAAAGAAACTCAATAGCAATATTACTAATACTTCAAGATACTTATTTGTAAAATAAATAATTGAAATAGGATATATTTATTAAAAAAAAATTAAATATAATTATGTGCATACTTAACATTAGTCAAACATACAAGAAAATATCGCATTAACAACGAACACACATATACACGTAGAATTATCTAATATCTTATACTTTAAAATATGTACACTAAAATACTATTATTTATAGAAAAATATATAAAATAATAAAATAAAATATTTATTATTTATATCACTTATTTGGTCAAATATATACAAAATTAGCGTATCATAGAAAGCTCCCATATAACGAAAGTTAATAATTGAAATAGGATATATTTATTAAAAAAAAATTAAATATAATTATGTGCATACTTAACATTAGTCAAACATACAAGAAAATATCGCATTAACAACGAACACACATATACACGTAGAATTATCTAATATCTTATACTTTAAAATATGTACACTAAAATACTATTATTTATAGAAAAATATATAAAATAATAAAATAAAATATTTATTATTTATATCACTTATTTGGTCAAATATATACAAAATTAGCGTATCATAGAAAGCTCCCATATAACGAAAGTTAGTCACAAGATTTATCCACATATATTCTAAAATAGTTTTAAAACCAAATTAATTATCTAAAATCGTATTTCATTAAGAAAATATTTATTATAAAATTTGGGGTGTTACACTATTCCTTATGTTAATAGTATTTTTGTTTCTACTTGCATTTTTCATCTTATACATGTTGATATATGGGGTCCTTATGTTATACGTTCTATTTCTAGTCACAAATAATTTCTTACCATTGTTGATGACTTTAGTCGTTTTACTTGAATTATTTTGTTAAAGAATAACGGTGAAACTAGACATTGTCTTGTCAATTTTATTTCTTATATTAAAGAAGAAATGTTTAAGAAGTGATAATGGTATGAAATTCTTAATGTATAATTTTTATCTTTCAAAAGGTGTTGTGCATCAAAGATTATTTGTTGAGTGTCCTCAGTAGAATGATGTTGTTGAGAGGAAACATCAACACATCCTCAATGTTGCTAGAGCTTTGTCTTTTCAATATAAAATTCTTTCAAATTATTGGCACTTTATTGTTTTTCGTGTTGTCCACATTATCAACATAATATCTAGTCTTTTTTTGAAAAATAAATCTCCTTTTCATTTACAACATAGTCGACCACCTACTCTTTTGCACGTAAAATCTTTTGGTTGTTTGGCTTATGATTCAACTTTATATAATCATAGAACTAAATTTCAAACCCAGGCTAGGAAAACTGTTTTCTTAGGATATAGGGATGGCACTAAAGGTTTTCTTTTATATGACATCCACTCTCATGAATTCTTGATTTCTAGAAATGTTATTTTTTATGATAATGTTTTTCCTTTTGCTAACATTCTGAGTGAAGGTATTTCTCCCATTTTGCCTAATATGACCAATCATGATGCTGATTTAGACTTTGTTGATTATCCTATTCTTATTTATGTACCTCCCATTCAACATGACTATGCTCATAACATACCCCATTTACCCCTCCTTCTATTAAACACTCTACTCGAACCAGAAACTCTCCTACATACCTTCAAGATTATGAATACACCATTCTACATTCCCATACACCTCAACCTTATTCATATGTCCTATATTAGCTCAATTCTACTTTATCCTATGATAAAAGTGCCCTTACTTACAAATTTTTTTTCTTAATGTTTCCACCATCAAAGAACCTTTTAACTATACTCAAGCCTCTAAGCACGAGTGATGGAAGCAAGCCATGAAATCTGCATTAGAGGCATTGCAGGCCACCAACACTTGGACTATTATGGACCTCCCAAATGGTAAGACACCCATCAGTTGTAGATGGGTGTAGAAGGTAAAACATCTTCTTGATGGTACTATTGATAGATTTAAGGTCACACTAGTTGCAAAGGGTTATAATCAATTAGCGGGAATTGACAACTTTAATACTTTCTCACTAGTTGCAAAATTAACCACCATTTGAGTTCCTTTGGCTCTAGCTTTTGTTAAGGGTTGTTTTTTTGGAGCAACTAGATGTCAATAATGTTTTCTTGCATGGAGACTTAAATGAGGAACTTTCTATGTTCCTCTTACCTGGTCTGGCTATGTAACACTCATATTTTTTAACAGCGCGAGTTCATTTTTTATAAATAAAAAAAAACTTAATAAAATAATATGTCATAACTCAAAACGACAAAAGTCATAAATATTTACATCATACATACAAACAAGCTAAGATAGTTTCTGGGACAATAATACAAAGTATACAACTAGAAAATACATTGGGGATTTGAGACCTATCATGCATCGCTCATATCCCTAGGGTATTATCGACAGACACTTGTGCAGAAGTACTGCTCCAAGAATGACCCCATGATCGTGTTAGAAAAAATGGAACATGGACCCATCAAAAAGTCAATTGTCAAGGTATGTTATAGATACAATTATCCCAAAACCAAATAAGTACAACCACCAAAAGAGAGGCACGAAAACCCTATACAGCAAAAAAAAAAAAAAAACTAATTTGATCATCTACTAACAACTATAGTAACAAGGGTGAGCTCTACACACCATACAAGTTTCTTATGACGCAGTATCTCCCCTTGAAGTAAGTTCCTCCTCCTCATCAACCATAGAGGGAGCAGTCTCCTCATAGGTCGGTCCACCCACGAGATAGGTGGCTTCAGCGGCGTTGGAATTTCAAAATAGCTCACTACCTAATAGACAGTCGGTAAAGGAAGCTCTGATTCGACCTGGGGTGGCACCAGCCAAGGTACTGGAGATCCATCAATGAAACCCTGTTCCCAAACGATCCTGCAATATCCTCTCCCGCCGCCATTGGCTCCTTACCCTTATCGCCAGTCCTCGATCCAAGCATTCCATCCCCAACTCCTACGGTGGGAGTCACCACACTTATAGTGGTTTCGTCTCACTTACAACTAAAGCATCTTCTACATATGCCCACACTCCATTTGCCCTAAGTACCAATCCTAAGAATACATGACAGACGATCCTCCCGTGTGTGAGCCCCACATGAAATATTGCCCCATCTTTCCTACTTGTCATCAATACTCACCCCGTATATGTAGCCATACTTGAGATGGGGTCGCATGTCCAAGCAGTCAGTGAGTGTCGATCACGGAAGTGTAATGATGTTTCCTTCGTCAAGGTAACAGTCGGTAGAATGAATTTGGGTATCATCTGATGGCAAAACCCAATTTTCACAATAATGTAAAGCGTCACTGATCATAGCATTTGGGCACATGTTTCTAACTTTTTAGTTTGGTATTTTAAAAACTCTTTATAGCTTAGATTAATATTTTTAGCTTGTTTCTAAACTTTGGGTCAAATTTGAATTATAATTTTATTATTTGCATTTTAATTTTATTATTTGTATTTTGACTCTTTTTCGCTCTGTAGGTCATAACTTGAGCTCTGGATATTGGATTGACGCATATGAGCAGGCATTGGAAAGCTAAAAATTCGAACTACAACGTTTGTGTTGGACAAAAAGATTAATTTCGAACTTTACTGGGCCTAAATTGCAGATTTCATAATCTGGACTTTTGTAATAATTTTAATTAGCGGATCACTTGTTTTTAAACCTTAAACCCTAAAGCACAATATCAAGTACTATATATTAGCAGTTTTGTTACTTTTCTGAAAAATGGAAAAATTAGCATTCAAATTGCTACAAGAAATAAACAGTTTTTATTTTAATTTCATGGAAGGCTAATTTTATAAGATTAATCCACGAGTTCAGTGTTTCATCAACACCTTTAGATTCAGGTTACACTGTCAATTTCGATTCATGATTCTATTCTTGTTTATTTGATTATATTGATAATGTGATTGCTTAAATTGAATTTCAATAGGATTGATTAAATTTATTTGACAGAATTCGGTTTCGGTTTCTAATTTAATTGAATTATAATATTGCGACGCTTGATCGTTAATTGTAATATTTTGATGGTTGTGATGCTTAATCCAATCAAAGAAACCAAATTCACATAGGATTGACTAGGCTTGTTTGACCAATTCTATAGTCAAATAAGAATAGAATCACAAATTAGAAATTAAACTCATTGATAGAATTTGTGATAGGTCTGAAACTCGAATAAGTGGATTAATCGTTTTGCTCATCTGTTAAATCAAAAATCGAAAAAACCCCTTTTTAATTTTAATTTTCAATTCGGTTATTATTATTATATTAGAAGTCCTTGCGAAACGATTCGAGTTATTACCTCTATTTATATTTTATCAATTGTATTTGACCCGTGTACGGCAGCGGATCAAATTGGCGCCATTGTCGGGGACTCTCAGATAACAATATTAACCGATATTAAACCTATTTTCAGGCGACTGTCTCAGATTGCTCCAAAAAATTTCCTGAAAATCAGAAGAAAAAAAAAATCAAGGAATTGGAATCCCGTATAAGGGACTTATACAAGAACGACAATCAAAATCTCAAATTCCTGCATTTAGACCATTTTTTTCAATTTTTTGAATTTTTCATATTCTCCAGAATTCCAAAAAAAAAAAAAATGTGTTGCCTTAATTGATTTTTAGAAATTTTGGTGGTATTTTTATATTTTTTTGGATTTTATTTGATAAAGTTTTCGATTTTTCACTTAAATTTTAGCATTAGGGACATTGTTGGAATTTTTAGAATTGTGATTTTGCATTGCATTGTTATGATGATGCTTGACTAGGGCTAGTTATGTGAATCTTCATTCTCTTGAACCTGAAAATTTCATTTACGTCGTACACTTAATAGAGTTGCTAGCGTTAACGAGTCAGAGTCCGATATTGAAATTGACAACTTGCTGCAAAATATGACTGATGCGAATAATAGAACCTTAAGACAACTTGCTACACCTAATGCCAATTATAATGTTTTATGTATCACATATCCTGAAGTTACTGTACCATTTGAACTTAAATATGATTTCATACACTTGCTTCCAAAGTTTAATGGTCTTGCAGGTGAGGATCCCCACAAACACTTGAATGAATTCCATGTTGTGTGTTCCACCATGAAGCCTCCAGGAGTCACAGAAGACCACATTAAATTTGACAATAGGTAAAACCCAAGCAGTGGTATGTGGTATTTGCACTTCTCTAGAGCATCCTTTAGATTCATGTCCTACATTGCAAGAAGATCCAATTGCTAATGCTCCTCAAGCATATGCAGCAAATATATACAATCCTCAAGCCAACTATGATCTATCATCTAACAAGTACAATCCTGGTTGGAGAAACCATCCCAACCTGTGATGGGAGAATTCATTTGCATAACAGCAGCCTAGGCAGCAGCAGCAGCAAATATTCCTCAACAGCAAAACAATGCACCTCATTAAGCAGATGGCTGTCCAGAATTTCCAATTTCAACAAAGAACAGATTCCACCATTCAAAATTTGGAAATAAAGATTGGTCAGCTAGCCACTTCAATTAATCAATTGCAGACTCAAGGGTCAAACCAATTGCCTGCATAGTCAATAGTAAATCCAAATGCTCCCAATGTCACTGCAATAACATTGAGGCTTGGGAAAGCTGTCGAAATACCAAAGATACCTGCAACTACAGTGAAAATAACAAGGTTGCTGAGGACACTTTGATACCTAAAACTGTTGATGTTGAGCAAAATATACCACTTCCTTTTCCTCAAAGGGCAGTGAAGACTAAGAAAATGGACGAGACAGATAGGGACAACAAGATTCTGGATACATTTAGGAAGGTGGAAGTGAACATCCCCCTCCTTGAAGCAATTAAACAGATTCCAAGATATGCAAAATTTCTACAAGATTTGTGCACACACAAGATAAGGTTAAAAGGTAATGAAAGAGTAAACATAGGGCCAAATGTTTCAGCCCTCATTCAGCTCATGCCTCAGAAATGTAAAGATCCAAGAAATTTTTCCATTTCATGTACGCAATAGTCAATTTGAAAATGCTATGTTAGATTTATGAGCTTCCATTAATGTTATGCTTACATTTATTTTTAACTCTCTTGCTCTTGGACCTTTACAGAGTACAAGTGTTACCATTCAATTGGCGAACATGAACTTGTGGAGGATGTACTTGTTCGAGTTAATAAATTGATATTTCCTACAGATTTTTACATTCTGGACATGGATGGAGAGAATAAGTCCAACAGGGTGCCTATCATCTTAGGCAGACCATTCTTGAAAACTGCAAGAATAAAAATTGATGTGCATGTTGGAACTCTATCCATGGAATTTGATGATAGCATTGTAAAATTTAACATCTCTTAGGCTATGAAACACCCCATGGAAGAGCATTCTAGTTTTCAAATTGAATTGCTTGCTGATTTGGTTGATGACACTTACCCCGGTATGTTTGCTACTGATTTTCCTTCATTATCGGGTTTTGATGATACTTATACTTGTGAATTATGTACAGATACTCAATTGTGCTCTGTGTATGCTGAGATCGAAGCTGTCTTGCAGGTTGATCATTGTGGTGATATTGATATTTCTACTAACACAATTGATTTTGCAGACTTAGCTTCAGCCACCGGTGTTGTACCTTCCATTGAACAACCATCTACTATAGAGCTTAAACCATTTCCTAAAAATTTGAAATATGCATATTTTGAAGGAAGTGGCAAGTTACTTGTGATTATTTCAGCCAAACTTGAAGATGAATAGGAAGATAAGTTGTTGCAGATTTTCAGAAAACACAGGAAGGCAATCGGGTGGACCTTGGCTGATATTCCTGGTATTAGCCAATCCATGTGTGTGCATAGGATACTACTGGAGGATGGGGTAAAATCAATCAGGCAGCCCCAAAGGCGACTTAACCCATTAACTTTGGATGTTGTAAAAAAAGAAGTGACCAAGCTCTTGCAAGCAAGCATTATATACCCATCTCTGATAGTCAATGGGTGAGTCCGGTGCAAGTAGTCCCTAAGAAAAATGAACTCACAGTGGTTGAAAATGAAAATAATGAACTTATCCCCACATGAGTGCAGAACAGCTGGAGGGTATGCATTTATTATAGGAGACTGAACTAGACAACTAGGAAAGATAATTTTCCATTACCATTCATTGATCAGATGCTTGAACGGTTGGCTGGTAATCACATTATTTTTTTCTTGATGGCTTTTCTGGTTATTTTCAGATCCATATTGCACTAAAGGACCAAGAAAAGACCATGTTCACTTGTCCTTTCGGCACATTTGCCTACAAGAGGATGCCATTTGGCCTATGCAATGCTCCTAACACTTTCCAACGTTGCATGATTAGTATTTTCTTTGACTTGATAGAAAATTGTATTGAAGTTTTCATGGATGATTTTACTGTGTATGGTTCCTCATTTGATGCATGCTCGAACAATTTAGATAGAGTTTTGCATAGATGTATTGAAACTAACCTTGTGTTGAATTATGAAAAATGTCATTTTATGGTTGAATAAGGCATAGTTTTGGGACATGTGATCTCTAAAAATGGGATAGAAGTGGATCCTAACAAGATTGATGTGATTTCAAAATTTGCCTTACCCATCTTGCATCCGTGAGATTCGTTCTTTTCTTGGCCATGCAGGTTTTTACAAGCGCTTTATCAAGGATTTCAGCAAGATAGCTCTTCCGCTGTCAAATTTGCTGCAAAAAGATGTCAGTTTCACCTTCTATGACAAATGCAATAAGGCGTTTGATTTCTTAAAGGCAGCACTAACCTTTACTCCCATAATTCAGCCACCCAATTAGACCCTCCCTTTTGAAATTATGTATGATGCATCTAACTATGTAGTGGGAGCAGTCCTTGCACAAAGAGTTGGTAAGGCTGCTCGTGTTATTTATTATGCTTCTAGGACTTTAGATTATGCACAGGCTAATTATACTACCACTGAAAAGGAATTTTTAGCTATTGTTTTTGCACTTGATAAGTTTATATCGTATTTGTTAGGTTCAAAGGTAGTTGTTTTTTACTGAGCATGCAACTTTGAAGTTCTTGTTGAAGATACCGGAAGCAAAACTGAGATTAATCTGGTGGATGTTGTTACTCCAATAATTTGATTTAGAGATTAAAGATAAGAGTTTGGTGGCAAATCATTTGAGCAGAATAGAAATGGATGAGGACCTCATCCCCATTCAAGATGACTTCCCTGGTTTAGTTAATTATCTAGTTGTTGGAGTCTTTCTTGCAGATGCATCGCGAACAGAAATACACAAACTTAAAAGTGATTCCAAATATTATGTGTGGGATGACCTATATATGTGGAAATTCTGTAGTGATTAGGCGATGTGTTTCCTGTAACGCCCCAAATTTTTTGATCCAAAAATTACTTAAAAATATTAGTTTTCTTTTAGAAATAACTATAATTTTTTTTTAGAAGTAGTTCATCGTGTAATAATTTAAAGATGCGTCAGAAAATGACTTGATATTTTTTTTTTGTAAAAGAATGTAATGCAATTTAATAAAATATTATTTATTCGTTTATTTGCAAAATTAATATTTCAGATATTAGATCAATATTCACTTATGCTCCAAAATGAAATAAAGTCTCTTTAATTGAAATTCAAAATAAGCAAGGTTGACTGAAATTAATTATATTTAATTATTTACCAGCAAATAAAATCTCACTTCCGCATTTCTAATAAAAAAATTTAATAAAATATTATTTATTCGTTTATTTGCAAAATTAATATTTCAGATATTAGATCAATATTCACTTATGCTCCAAAATGAAATAAAGTCTCTTTAATTGAAATTCAAAATAAGCAAGGTTGACTGAAATTAATTATATTTAATTATTTACCAGCAAATAAAATCTCACTTCCGCATTTCTAATAAAAATCAATAATGAAAAGTAAATAACTTTACAATGTACGACAAAATTTTTAGTAATACAAAATATTATTTTTAAAGTAAAGGTCTCATTTTCCCACGCGCGTGCACCAATCAAACATCATTCATTCGACTTTTGATATCATTAGTACCTAAATATTGGTGTAAGGGGTCAGTTCATCCCACAACAAAATTAAACCAAATAATAAATTAACAACCATAAAATATGAATATAAAATCTTTTCGTAATAAAAGATTTTAAAAAAATTGATTCTTTAACAGTTCTTAAAGATGTATCAAAAGTCATAGAATGTATCTAAATAAATCAAGTAGCAATCGTATAGCAAATAATTAGATCAAAATAAAATAACATAAAAATGTATGCAAGTCATGCATGCTCCTAAACATATATGATCCGGATATAACCAGCCACACAGGCGTCCACACAGAAGTCACCCATACCAATGGGAAAAATTAAACCAGCCACACAGGCGTCCACAAAGATGCATATGATATGTCATGAAATGATAATGATGCTCAAAGATACATATCACCACCCAATTAGATAATCACATAAACCACAAGCCACTTAGGCAACCACAAAGATAACAATATTTAAAACACAAATCACCAGCCACTTAGGCAACCACAAAGATAACAATATTTAAAATGCAAATCACCAACCACTTTGGCAACCACAAAGATAAAAATATTTAAAATACAAACCACCAACCAAACCACTTAGACAACCACATAGATAAAATATTCAAAACACAAACCACAAGCCACTTAGTCAACCACAAAAATAATATTATTAAAACACAAATCAAGGTTTGCCGCTAAACACATCACAAAAATCAACTTAATCATGTTATCATAATTAAAATTAAAACTTTACACCAATTCCCCCAAGACTCATATAGATTTCTTAAAAATCAAAACTTTGAAATGAAATAGCACAAAAATCGAAACTTTAAATTAAAGACATCCTAAAAAAATATTACTCATGAGATCATAATAAAAATCATAGCTTTATAATTAAGTACACATAAACAACACACAAATAATAACTTTACATCAAATATATGACATCAAACATATTACTCATGTTATAATAATAAAAATCGTGTATGAGTTAATTTGAATTAACTAATAGAGTTCACCAAATATTGAAGGGTGTCACACACTAATTTTAAATTAAATAAATAAATTTGAGATTGTCACATCATCCTTTTAATTTTTTTATCTAGTAGTTACGAAACCAAAAATTTCATAGAATTATTTTTGTAGACAATTATAATAAAATTATAATTTTAGTTTAAAAGAGATGAATGCATGAGATACAAAAGGGACAATAGTCTTTTTGTGTCCTCTCTTAATTGCACAAAAAAATTTATAATTAAATTTATAATCTTTCTTTAAAAAATAAATTAAATGTGTTTAAAATGAATTAATGCACATTATGTCAAGAAAACACCATGAATTGTCATAAAATCTTGTTATAAAGGAGAGTAAAAGAATGAGTCAAGTCACTAATTTTTGTTTTTATAGGATGGACCAAAAATATTTTCAAAACACTTATACATAAAGGTTGGTTTCACTAACTCTATAATATCTCCTAAAATAAATACTTATTTGGTTGCAAATAAAACTAACAAACAATATAACTTATATAAATTCTAATTTAATTAAATAATTCAACTGATATTTTATCAACTAAAATAAATCAAGTAAGACAAGAATACCACTCAGACATACAAATATAAAACAAACATATCTAACACATCAATTTCATGATTATCGAAACTAATCAAATAAAAAAAAAATGTCCATTTATGAAATAATGATATCATAAATAGTCCCCATGTAATTGTCACGTCAAAACAATTAAATAAAAATGAAGATTATAATTATTTAGGTAGAATAGAGTGTGATAAATTTAATTTAATTTATTTACACATAGAATAATTATTAATTTAATAATAACAATTACTAAAAAGATACATATATAATATATATGAAAATTTTTGGGTGTTACATTTCCCACCATGAGGCTCAATCCATTCTTCATTTTTTTCATGCCTCTCAAACTGGAGGACATTTTGGTCCTCAACGGACAGCAAGAAAAGTCTTAGACTCGGGTTTCTTTTGGCCCACTTTGTTTAAAGATGCTTTTGAGACTTACAAAACTTGTGAACATTGCCAAATAGTAGGAACATCAATCACTCGTAGGAGTGAGATGCCTCAACAACCTATGTTTTTCTGTGAAGTATTTGATGTGTGGGGCATTGACTTTATGGGCCCTTTTCCTGTATCTTTCGGTTATGTCTATATTTTACTAGTTGTTGATTATGTTTTTAAGTGGGTGGAAGCAATACCCACTAGGACTAATGATTCTAAAGTTGTTGCAGGTTTTATCAGATCAAATATTTTTTGCAGGTTTGGAATACCCCGAGTCATCATAAGTGATCAAGGCACTCAATTTTGCAACTGCACCATGGACGCTTTGCTTCGGAAGTATGGGATTGTGCACAGAGTTTCTACACCTTATCATCCCCATATTAATGGGCAAACTAAAGTCTCAAATAGGAAAATCAAACAGATCTTTGAAAAGATGGTGCAGCCAAACAGGAAAGACTGGAGCCAATGACTTGAAGAAGCTCTTTGAGCTCATAGAACAGCCTACAAAACACCAATAGAGATGTCCCTTATCGACTTGTGTTTGGTAAGGCATGCCACCTCCTAGTGGAAATAGAGCACCATGCTTATTGGACGGTCAAGAGTTGTAACCTTGAGATGGAGAAAACATGTTTGGAGAGAAAGCTTCAATTGCAACAACTTGAAGAACTTAGACTTGAAGCTTACGATAACTCTCGCATCTATAAGGAGAAAACTAAGTACTTTCATGATAAGATGATTTCTAGGAAGAAATTTTCAATTGGCCAAAATTTTTTATTGTTCAACTCCCGTTTGAAAATTATGGCCGAGAAAATGTTCAAAGTAAATGGACAACGCCTCAAGCTATTCCATGAGAGCTCTGTGCTTGAAGATGCTACCATAGAAGAACTCTCATTGGAAAAACCCACCTACACTGAAGTTTAAACATGGAGCTCCCTTTCCTTACTCTTATTTTATACTTGTTACTTTCATTGAAGACAATGTGTAATTTAAGTGTGAGGGTATTATTTAGGATTTTATTTGTTATATTTCAAATAAAATAAAAATAAAAAATAAATAAATAAAATAGACATTGCACTGCATGCTTTTTCATCATATTTTTTGGTTGTAAATGTTGAGAGTTTTTTCGGACTGGCATGATTGGTTAGTATTTTTGCATTCTTGGTAAAATAAATTGGATTAAAATGCTAAATTGTGTATCATTTGTGATAACTCATTAACCTTGGTGAGATTTTTGGGCCTTATTATGAATGGAATACATTTTTCAATCTTTTTTTTCTTGTGTGTTATCTCACTCATGATTGCTAGTTACGTCAGAACTTGACTTGACTCTTGTCTGCATGCATATATTGAAATGATCTAGGCATTTGTTTTTGATTAAGCTACTAGTCAAATAAGTCTACCCTACAATTACCCATTTGTTTAAGCCTCTTTGAGCCTAATTACCTAATTCTTTGTTATATAGCTCATTACATGCCTAAAAGTGAAAAACAATTAATTGACTCAATCTTGGTGGATAAAGGAGTCTTTTCTTACATAAGTGTAGGGGTGCTCAACTTGTTTGTTTAAATTTAAGGGTTATGAAAAAAAAATGAAAAAAAATATATGAGAAAAAATAGTTGTGTTGTGAGCAAAGAGAGTGTGAAAATAAAAGTCAATGATGTTTTGATGAGTTACTTCTTAATGTTGTTTTTCTCTCTTAACTATTACTCATTTATCCTCTTTGATTTTCAACCCTAGTCTCCTTAGGATTATCTCACTCTTACCTTGGCCACGTTACAACCTAAATAAAGATCTTTTGATCATTATCTGCATGTGTTTAAAATATAGATTATAGAGGCTTGTCAAGCCTATGGTAGTGTTAGCTTTCATGATGTGCTTTGAGTGTAAACAGTAGCCCAAACACTTTGAGTGTAAACACTTTGAGAGAATTTTATATCCTGTGAGGACTCTATCACTTATGATGCATTGTTTAGTTAACTTGTCCTCTTATTTTCCTTGATTGTGATAACAAAACTATTCTTGATTGCCTTAAGCAAGAATTTTTTTTTTCTCTCACCACTTTGCATTCATAAGAATATTTGGAATCGCATGCATTGTTTTGCTCGGAGTGCAAAAGTTTAAGTGTGGGGGGATTTGATCATAGCATTTGGGCACATGTTTCTAGCTTTTTAGTTTGGTATTTCAAAAACTCTTTATAGCTTAGATTAATATTTTTAACTTGTTTATAAACTTTGGGTCGAATTTGAATTATAATTTTATTATTTGCATTTTATTTTATTATTTTTATTTTGACTCTTTCTCGCTCTGTAGGTTATAATTTGAGCTCTGGATATCGGATTGGCGCATATGAGCATGCGTTGGAAAGCTAAAAATCTGAGCTACAACTTTTGTGTTGAAAGAAAAGACCAATTCCGAACTTTACTGGGCCTAAATTGCAGATTCTGTAATCTTGATTTTTGTAATAATTTTAATTAGCGGGTCACTTGTTTTTAAACCCTAAACCCTAAAGCCCAATAGTCACCAACTGAAATTAACAATTAACATTTAAAATTATGCCATGATGTCAAACAAGAAACACTTAGCAGTTATGACATGATAACAAACAAGAAACACTTAGCAATTATGGCATGATAATAGACAATAACAAGGCATGTATATACATGTATCATAACAAACATGACTCGCGTTCCAAGCACCCTAATGCAATGATTATATGTCAGTGCACATGATTCTAGAATTTCCAAACCCTCTTCAAGTGACGTAAATCATAAATGTACCGCTTCTCACATATCAATATTAATTCATGAGGTGTCACCTAACATATATCAGCATGATTTACCAGAGTGCAATCTATCACAAACCATATGGTGGACCAATCAACTCATGGAACCACCCTGTGGATTATGGCGGTCACCACTAACATTGTAGCTCATCACGGTCACCACTAACACCGTGACCCATCACGGTTACCACTAACTATGAAATGTATGAGCATACTCTAACTTTTTCACAATAATTATTATGTAAATACATCTATTAAAAGACCCCCCTTTTAATACACATTAAACACTAATTATTTTTTAGATGACATACTTAAGGCATATTCTTATCAATAAAATTCATAACATGTAGCAACTCATGTTATCAATCATGAATGCATAATTACATCAATATTAACCATCACATATTCACATATCAATCACACATATAAGGTCCCTATGTGCAAACTAAATATTTAGAAGGAACCCTTACCTCAATTATAGTTTTCTCAACAATTATTGCTACCACAATCAAACACAATGAAAATGTCGCTTATGCCAACACCTTCAATCAAATACTGTTTTATTTAGTCAAATTAGTCCTTGAGACTTTAACTATCTTACAAACCTTTTCTCACTCCTAATTTCCTTAGAGTATATTTTTCTAAAAGATTTTAAAACGAGTAAGAACTAATAGTATTATTATTCACAATATACACTTTCAACATATAAAAACATATTTTAAGAAATCAACATCCTTCAATTTTTTTTTCTAGTTTCAAAGTTCTAACTCTTTGAAACAGTTTCATTCCTATCAAAATATTTTGTTTTATCAACAAAAGTATTTTAATTTATGGGACCTCAGATCTTTTTTGTGCAACCTTCATTATCATCAATTTCATCTTCTTCTTGTTCAAGATTTGCAGCATAATCCCAACAAAAGATCCAACAATCTTTAGGTTCGACTATTTATTTTAATTTATTTTTGAACAATTGCTATTTCTTTAAAGAAGATAAACAATCACATATTCATGACTACGATGAAAGGTACATAATAAATTTATATTAATATATGATATGTTTAATATTGGTGTAATTTTAATATTAAGTTAAAGACAATATATTCGTCAAAATTGTATGTTCTGGTGCCGACTTACTAGCATATATAATTGATTACAATTTTATTCTAATTTATATATCCATGCATTTTGTTTGTTTTGATTATTAAAATCAGTTTATGTCTTGATTTTTATTAGTGACATTGTATGGATTTTACTCTTGCCTACTATTTTAGTTTTAAATCTTATATTTTGAAATTGTTGAAAAAAATATAATAATTGGAAAGTCACAATGATTTAATTGTTAACCAATGACAATAATGATGAATAAACACGTTTCACTTGGTGGTTGTTTCCGTTGTTTTTTAAACTCTAGATTTGTAAGTTCAAAAGTGAGGATTATTAATTTTGAATTTCTTTTAAATGATATATTATTTAAAGTTTGAAAAAAAAGACATGTTTAATTTCTTCCAGACACATAGAGATCATGGGGTAAGAATGCACTACATGAAACATTTAGTGATACAAAGCAAAATTTTCTTTATATAAGTGTTTACAATGATTTATGTTAAAGTATTTTTGAAAAATTACTCAATCATTATAAATGTATCTATGAGTAATTAAAAGAGTAACATTTTTAACTCCAAACATATTAATTTCACGATCTAACTCTCTGCTCAAACTCTTTACAAGACATTAGCACTTTGACCGTCGAACTTGCCAACACTCCCTATCACAGCTTCATCAAACTACATTTTACATATTCTCATCCTGATCATAATCCATCCCAATTCAGGAGACTCATTGGTTGATTGTTCTATCTCACTACAACTAGATCGGATATCTCTTTTGTTGTGCAACAATTAGGCTTACATGTTTCAAATCCTCTTCAGTCTCATTACCAGGCCACCTTTAAAATTCAACAATATTTAAAATCTTCTCCTTCAAAATGTCCTTTCTTTTCTGGTGATTCTAATTTACATATCTCTGGATTTGTAGTTCAGATTGGACATTATATCCTTCCACTCAAAGATTAGTTATAGGATTCTGCGTTTTTCTGAGAAGCTCTCTTGTCTCATGGAAGTCTCAGACACAATCAACAGTTTCACGATCTAGCTCAGAGGCGGAATACAGGGCATGGAACAGCCTCACATATGAACTGCAGTGGATGAATTATTTGCTAAAGGATATGGACAATCAACAATTTTCCCTTGTTTATATATTTTGTGATAACAAATATGCAATTTTTTTGGCTCACAACCTTACATTTCATGAGTGGACTAAACATATTGAGATTGGTTGTCATCTTATTAGAGATAAGATCAATCAAGGCTTAATCAAATTGTCATGAACACACTAAACATATTAAGATTGATTGTCATCTTATTAGAGAGAAAACCAATCAAGGCTTAATCACATTGTTTCTTGTTCCTTCTTCTGCACGTATAGCTAATGTCTTCACCAACTCTTTAACCATGCCTCCTTTGTTGCAAAACAGTATAGATAAAAGGATAGTTTGAAATATTGAAAGAAATACTTAAAACTAACTAAATTATTTAATAAGAATATAGAAAATACAATGTTTTATATTGACAACTAATAACAACTTACTACCACAACTATTAATGAAATAACAAACTTCAATTTATGGGACAATATTAAATAATTACGATAGAGTGACATTGGAACATTATTTGACATTGTCACTGCACTAGCTAACTTTAAACTTTTATTTAATCAGCATAAAGTTAAATATTTTGGGCAAGAAAAAAGTACAAACTAATTAGCAAAAAGGAACCATTGATAGTTGTCATGTAAACAAACAAATTCTACAAGTTTGTCCAAATGATCCTCGTGAAAGTTAGGCAAGCTTGGACATGATTTGTGTATCAAGTCATTGACCTCCGGGGTATAATCGGTATTTTGCAGAAACTTGTGTGAGATAGTTGAAACTTGTTCGTGCTTCCATCACTTGAGTTAGGTAAAAGCACTCTCAATATCCACCGCAATCAAGAATTTTAATTATTTGTTCATGTTGGGCGCAACCACAAATTTCATTCATCTAACCTATACTCCACTTCCTTTTTCTGTCACAACACAAATATTGTGAGCATGGGGAATGGCAATTAACACAATAACTATGACTAGTAACATCTTTTTTAACGAATAAAAAGTTATTTTGATCTTAAACGTGAGAGGTTGTTATTATATTATCTAAATATATCAAAATTATAAAATATCTTTAAGTGTATTTTAATTTGGTAGTTCAGTCCAAAGATTAAACTAATGAAATATACATTCAAGTACTATATTGGCTAATGAAAACACATTAATAGATGTTTTTGTAATTTGATACATGTAAAACGGAATAAATAGTTATTTTGGTTTTTGAATATGTGAACCGCAATAAATAATGCATTTGAAAATTAAACTTACTGACTATTATCATATAATTTTTTAATTTTAACATATTCAATGATTATTATAACATCGTCCGACAGATTCAAGAACAAAATTAACTGATTACAATTATAAAAAAAACTATATTTTTTAGTAACAACACCTCAGATTTTCAAACACCAAAGAGAATGTTTACTCTTTTTTTTAACAGACTCTTAGAATACAAACAACAAATTAAATAGTGTATATATATACACTAAAATCACATGCATAAGGTCCTATTTTGAAATTTCATACACACAAAAAAAAAATAGTGTGAATTAATTAGAAATCTAGTTACCTGTCTCTCTGTCTATATTATTGACATTGTCAGAGAGAAAGTGTAAAGTTCCCTTTTCTGAAAAAGATGGTCTATTTTCCATCTTCTTCATACGGCCAATAAGATATGTTTTATCTGCTTTCAAATCTTTATTAGTTGTCTCATTATTATTATTATTATCTTCAGCTTGTCTGAATGATGGAGTATTATTGCCATCACCTTCTGCCATTAAGAAACCATATTTGTTTCTATAAAACTCCAATTCAGCTTCTAAAGCTCTTATCTCTTCCTCTCTTTTAAGAAGCATGTCATTAGTTGCCTGCAATGCTTCTTCATCATACTCAGCTTGTTCTTCCATCATTCTTTGATACTGTAAAGCTTCCATTTGCACCGCTGCTTTCTCTGCTTGCAACCTTGTTATCATTGCCATTGCATTGTTAGCAGCAATAGCTGAAGCACTTCTCTCTTCATCCAACTCCATGTACAATGCCATTAGTGATTTTCGATCCAATCTAACTTGTCTCTTCAAATTGTTTACAATTATATCATCAAAATCATTTTGAGTTGCATTAATTACCTCATTGGACTCAGAGGCAAATTCTGTTTTTTCCAGTGGTGATTTCTTGTTGAACCTATACGACCATCTTGGACTGTTGTTTGTTGAATCTGACAATGGAATTCCAAAGAATTTATTGCCTTTTGTAACTGTTGGAGTTAGTTTGCTAGACTCATCGTTTATATCTTCCCCTCCTGCCAATAGAGGCACAGAGATAGATTTGATGTCTTCTGTCACTATATACAACAAAAACATTGTCATTTATACAATAATTGTTCACATAATCAAAATATTAAGATTCTATTCTAATTTTTTTTTATAGGCATGTAAATTAATATGTACTATTAATTTCTACATGGTGTTTAAAATTAGGACCACCTAATTATAAGTACTTTTGTAGCGCCTTATAGACAAATTTTACTTTTAAATTGTGATTGCTATAACGATAAAATGTAAGCAATTACATCTTCTAAAGTTTTTATATTAAGTCAACAATTGTGGTTGTGGACCGTAATATAGAATTATGATATTGTTAGGAACTAAATATTTATCAAACTTGACAAGTTTTTTAGCATACATAGAATCATATACTCACATTTGACGTTAAAATCCTCCTCTGGTAGTTCAGAGTCATTCCGTGACAAAAACTTAAGTTCTGTATAGGCAATGTGAGGCAATTCTAGAGAATGAGGGTCCTCATTTTTAGATGTTGAAAATGGAAAAGCTCGCGGCGAAGGAGTAGGGGCTCGCGCAAATGATCTCGAGTGTTTCCCTTTTGCAAAGGCGGAAGAAGAAGAAAACTTGACTTTCAATGGTTTACCACAACAAGAACATTTCTGAGTATTGTTTGTGTCAAAAACTTCCATGAACCCACCATCATCATCCTTCAAACTCAACTGAATAGGTTGTCCATCCTCAACAAAGCATTCCAAATCTTTATGCAAAATCCCAACAAGTGACTTATATGTATCACAATCTGATTCCTTCTCTGTTGCAAATGAAAGTAAACACCCTTCACACATTTTCCTTATGTCAGATAACTTCTTGTGATTGTGGCAAAATGCAAGAGATGACATGTCTTTCTTATGAGCCTCACAAACAGACTCATTGTAATAAAAATCAGGATTTCTATGAACCATTACATGATCAAACCTTGTGCATAACCAACAAGGGATTTTCAATTCAAAGAACCTTGCAAATTCATTGGCAATGAATGCTAAAAAACCATCAAGGAATAGTATGATTATTAACACCCATTCAAGTAACATATATATAACAAAGTGTGGGAACTTTCCCATTTCTTCCTCAACAAAATGAGAAAATGATCTACTAGCCATTTTTATTGTTTCTCTATATATTGTGCTGCAAAAGATTACCTAAATAAATTAATGTGTGTAAATTGAGAAGATTAAAAAGACGAGGGTAAGTCAGAATGTGGCAAGATAGAGGAAGATCGTGACCTTGCTTATGGACGAGATCAGGATCTTTCTCTCTCTTCTTGTATCACTCCAAGGGAAAGGAAGATAGATTAACGTGAAATGTTTATTAATAATAATAATTATTATTATTATGGGAGTTTGAAGACAATGTTTTCATTGAGAGAGAGTTATGGATGGTGGAATTCAATTAGCCAAAATTAGAAGAAACAATTGTTGGGGGAGGTTGTTAGGCAGACAATTACCTAAAATAACGCTCTATCATGTCCTCTTCTTCTTTTTATTTATTTTTTTTAAATTCAAAAGTAGATAAGTTACCATTTTATAATATGTAGAATTAAATTGATATCCATATAGCATTATTAGACCAAAAATTATCATAGCAGCCATACTAACATTCATTCTTTTAATATGAGATGCACTTTATACATAATAATGGAAGATTTGTGACCTTTGTAAAGGCAATAAAAGATTGGATATAATGAAGGAAAGAAAAAGAAGAAATTGTATATCATGCAAAAAGTATTGCAATAATTACAAACAAAAAAAAAATCCCCTTATTGAATTGCAATAAGTTCAATTCAAATAAATACAACTGTTGCAAGAGTTGTATCTTGCACAGGAAATATATTGATCATTACAAATTAGATATCGATATTCAAAAAAAAAAAAGAAAGAAAGAAAAATTATTAGCAATTAAAATATAACCGCAAATGATAATTACAAAGATATTAGTATTTTAAAAAGAATTTACATTGGAATGTATGTAGTATAATGAAGCATGTCTATAATATTATTATTTATATGCAATTCTAAATCAGTGTGTGAATTACTTTGTGTTGTTATTGAAATTCGAAAAACCTTTGAAAATAATTTTTGTCACCGAAAATATTATTGGGTTGAGTCGCGGACTAGGTCGCTCTCTTTACGTTTCGAGGCACTGCCCAAAATTGTGCAAAGCAGACTATCAACCACGAAGTCCCCAAGATAAAACAGTTCAGATTCTCTGTATCGGAGTTCTACTGCACTTAAGGATGGGAATAGGCTAGGCCGTCCGACAGGGGCCTATGGCCTGGCCTACTTATGGCCTGGCCTGTTTAATAAAATAGTCAGGCTCAGGCTGTTTTTAAAGCCTATATATGTAAATAGGACAGGCTCAGGCTTGTAAAAAAGCCTATTAGACCTGACAGGCCAGCCTATATATATTTTATATGTATTTCATTCTCTATTTTTTCTTCTTCTAATTTCCATTGCACTCACTCCAACAAACATGTATGAAAACAACATATTTTTTTATAAAAACCGATATTATCTATTTGTTACTTTATATTTTATAAAAATCAATACTATTTATTTGTTATCTTTATATATATTATTAGTATATAAATTTAGAAATCCTAATTGTTTATTATTATTGAATATGAGTTTGTTTGAGAGGTAATATTCTGAGTTGTTTGAGAGATAATAATAGGTGCGTTTGTTTCAATAAAAAATTTATTCTTTTAAATCAAAAATTATTTTTTAGGGTTTAAAAGGTATTTGTTTCATATTTTTAAAAAATTATTTTGTTAGAAAAATCATTTTTTTATTTAATATATATATACATATACACATTAGTATTGGTATATGGAGAATCATATAAATTGATATGTGTAGAGCATCATGTAGCTATAGATAATTGTTTAGAGGTAATAATCTGAGTTTGTTTGAGACCATTTGTTTGAGAGATAATAATAGGTGCGTTTGTTTTAATAAATAATTTATTCTTTTAAACCAAAAATCATTTTTAGGGTTTAAAGGGTGTTTGTTTCATATTTTTTTAAAATTATTTTGTTAAAAAAATTATTTTTAATGTGAGTAAGGCTTTTAAATAGGCTTACAGGTCAGGCCATGATAGGCCGTAGGCCAGGCTTAGGCCGAAAAAAAAGCCTATCATAGGCCGTATGCCAGGCCTGGCCTATTCCCACCCCTAACTGCACTTTAGAAAACCGTTCTAGAATTACACCCTCAATATGGCAGTCTTACGACTGACACTCGCAGTATGAGAAAAGCCTCAATTTGCTTGCGTTCTCCCTCCTTCACAAAATTGGGGTGCCCCTTGGGGCCCATCCCAAGTTCATTACCTCCACCTTATATACCCTACTAGTGTGTGGTATCCCTCCAATGTGGGACTTCTCAATTTTTTCAATTCACATCAACACTAGCTCATAAATGTCATCATTATCTCTAATGCATTTTTCATTAAGGCATCATCATTTCCAACACTTTGTAATCTGTTCAGCCACCTTTACATCATCCAATCAAAGACTACTAGGAATGCTTTTCTTACTCCTTTTCTTCAAGAGATTATCTCTTGCATCCAACTTCCAACATGGAAAATGTCTATTGTTCACGTATATTGCAAAGGTATTTATTAAAAAAATATTTTCGTATTAAAATAATTTTAAATAAAAAATTACTATCAATTTAAATTATATAGATTAAATATATAATTTTTTGTTGACTCAATTATTTTTTATAAAAATGATTGAAGAAAATATTTTATTATGTTATAGTATAGTATCTTTTCATGTTTTAATTTAAATTAGATATTTAGTCAATTTTTTCCGCTATAAAATTATAACTCAAATTTCAGACATTATAGAAAAGAAATCCTCAAAACCAACTCACCATTATTTGCATGCAAGAGACAAATTTGTTACTCACTTTTAGTAAAAAATCTCTCTTAATAGATACAGTGACTCTATTATACGGTATTTTAGGATTCATTATGTTTTATATACCGTACATCAAACAATTAACTCACTTAATAGAAGATTCGAACAATATAGAACATATAAAACTTTTTTTGAATATTTGTTTTGTATTGAGAAGACTCGTGACATTTTCTATGAAAAGTTGAAATTATATTGGAAAATTTTTTAAACTTATTTGAAACATGATAATTCTTATGATCTTAATAGTAAAATTCTATTTTAACAATCAAATCAACTTTTATGATATTGAGTTCTCTAATAATGTTGCATCTGCTTAAATGAGTTTTTTAAAATTGAAATTGTTAAAATGTTATTTACAATCTATAATATCGAAAAATAAATTTATTAAAAATGATTTTTTAAAAAATCTTGATAATATAATAACTTCAATAAAATAGACCACCAAACTCATCGCTATTCGCTATGCACAAAACACCTAAAATCTTATAGACAACCCTTGTTCACTTTACCTTGATCTACTACATCCTTGTTACTTTCCAATGGTATTAGAGGTGTTTTCTTACCTCATTTAATTTGATAATATTTCTCTTTCCATTAAAAAAAATGTTGTAGCAAAATAAGAACTGCAACAACAAAACAGTATCGTCTACACCAAATCATTTTATGTTTCTATATATATTTTTAACATACCATTTAATTTTGCGATTAATTATTTAGACTTAATTGCAGTTTTAGTCCTCCTATTTTAGCTGAATCACAAAAGTAGTTCTTCCATTTTATTTCTTCCTAATTTTGGACCCCCACACCTAAACTTGTCACCCCTCAATCAACGTGAATATACAATTTCGCCTTTCTATAAAACCTTCAATTTCTTTTACCATTCATTTGTTCATTTCCTCTTTTGAAACTTTAAAGAATTCATCATAACTTTTGAATATTTTCAAATTTTTTAAATAAAAAAAATAAGTTCACTTAAATTTTTCATACCTTCGAAATAAATTTTTTAAAATCTTTGGTAGTTTCGAAACTTTTGAAACTTTCCAAATTTTTGAAATGTAATCTTGATTTCAATAATTTGAAACTTTCAAAAATATTCGAAACTTTCAAAAGTTTCAAATTTTTGAAATAAGGATTACATTTCGAAAATTTAGAAAGTTTCTAAATCTGGTAAGTTTTGAAAGTTTCAGATTGCTCGAAACTTTTGAAAATCTAAAAAATTTGTATTTCGAACATTTCAAATTGTTCAAATTAAACTTTTGAAAAATTTATTTCGAAGGTATAAAAAATTCACAACTTTTTTTTCTTATTTCAAAAATTTAGAAATATTCGAAAGGGTGAATTCTTTAAAGTTTTGAAAAAGGAGATGAAAAAATGAATGGTAAAATAAATTCAAAGTTTTATAGAAGTACAAAATTACATTTTCATGTTGATTGAGGGTGTGACAGATTTAGGTGCAGAGATGCATGGTAGAATACTCTTAAAAATTACATAATCTTTTTGGCCCAACCAATTAGTCCAATTTAAAAATTGGTTCAAAACGGTCGGCCCTCTAGGCCTTGGGATGACCCATTTTTTGAAGAAAAAACCTCAATTAATTTTTTTTCTTATGAAAAACAAAGTTTTATTATCTTGTTCTCCTAATTATCGAAAACAAATATTCACCTTAGTTTATCAGTTCAACCTAATTCAATATCAAAACTAACAAAAAATAATTATAAAGATTAAAGTAACTTAATTAGAAGGGAAAATACCTAAAACTTAGATCATCCCCTGTCGGGGAGTCTCAATTTCTTAAGACCTGGTACCAAATAGGTACTCCATTGGGAATAAATTAAAACGAATACTATGATGGAGAGATGTTTTACTAAGTACACACACTCTCTAGGTCCCATGCAATTTTAATATTAAGGAATTAAAATACTATAATAGAGTTATTGATAAATGATATAGTAATTTGTATGACTCATTTGATAATTTTGAGGTGTTAGATTGAAAAGATTGAGTGTGTATAAGTATTATCATTAAAAAAAATTATAAAATATAATGTATACATGTGAGATTCACTAAGTTCTTAAAAATAGAGATCTCCATATACGATAGTCTTAAGGCCTTGTTAAACCTGTTTCAATCACTGTTGTCTTGTCCTCGATTGTATGTTATATACCTTGATAGTTTGGGAGGTCTGGTTTTTTATTTTACAAATTTGAAGTATTGAATATAAATTTTTTTTTTTAAAGAAAGATGGTTGGGTTGACCTATTGGCCCTCGCTGCCTAGAGTGTCTGACAAGATTTAAATATTAGTTGTCCGATGGTTAAGTACTTATTTAAGCTAAATGTCGAAGGTATTAAGGAGTTGAAGGACCAAGAGTTCAAACTCTAAAGAATGTGTAAAAATGACAACATAACCAATTACTTACATTTATCTATAAAAAATATTAGCAGCCCATTACATAATTAGTCGGTTGTATTGGCCCATATATATTGTGTCAAACCAAGTAGGACAAATGTATTTGACAAGTCTAGTAATGACCCTTGGCTTTAGTTAATTTTTTATTGATTTATTTTTATAATTTTATCCTTTCAAACATCAAATAAATGTTCTTTGATATATTTGGTCTACTAACACCTTTATTTTACTAAAGTCCACTCAACCCTTAAAGCTTATTTATTGATATTTTTGTTCCAATAAATGTATTATCATCAAAACTAATTACAGCCTAAAATCCCAAATTTCTTATAGTTCTTAAAAAAAATGGTTCTAATAACTAGGGTGGGGTTAATTGTTAGAACCAAAGATATTCTTATAGTTCTTTGTGTATGGTTGGTTAGCAGATATTCACAAGAAAAGATGCACGATATATAAATCCATGACCCTCAACTCAACCTATTTGCATGGCCCACAGTACAAGAATATTAGCGTAGATTGTCAAGTGCAATTACTATTAAATTGGTCCATCCTCTATGGTATCCCCTCTTCTTTAGTTGGAACAAAGTTATTCTCGTTCTTTTTGGACAACAGTTTTGTTTTATTGTATTTGTATTTTAAGTTTTAACCTATCTGGAAAAGGTTTTATTCTTTGCTACGTAATACACATGCCTAAAGTTCAGGATCATAAAGAGAATGATACCACGATCAAATCCAAATTCAGCTGTATTCACCAACTCATACTTTGCTTTGATGTGAAGCAACAACAAAAGTTCGCCATTTTAATTCTATTGCATCCACAAGAAAGAATGGTAACATTCATTTGATGTTTAAATGAGCCAAAAAAATGAAAAATTTCAACAATAGAAAATACTTAACCATTAAAGAGAGACAAATGTATATTTCATTAAAAATATTTTAGTGTCCAAAAATATTCTTTATCTTGAAATATTCTTTCGCCCTAAACTTTTCTCTTAAAAAAAATTTTCAGCAGATGATTGGGCACCAGCGAATCCATATATAATAGTGACAAGTACAAATAAAGTGGTTTACCTTATGAATCATTATTTTATTTTTATAGTGGAAATTTATAAATAAAATAAATCAAGATTTTAATTTTTTATTTTGCCTTCCAATTTTCATAGAAAATGGTTCTACTACATATGTCCAACTATTGTTCAACCAAAGCTTCTACTATGTCCTGCATAGATAACTTGTAAACTTAGTTGGTGAACTAAATAGCAACAGATGAGATTTAAGAAATAAGTTTCAGATTCAAATATGGGAAAACTAACACAACATCTAATTTAATAACATTTGCTTATAAAATAAATCTAAAATAAATAAATTAAAAACAAAACAAAACAAAAAACAGAGCTTGTACTATTTCAAAATATAAAACAAAAAGGTATTTTTTAATCAACTGAAACCACAGCTGGGCTAATTTCCCTTACTCCCAACATATAAAGATCCGAGAACATAAGCAGTAACTTCCACATTCGACTAATCAGTGATAGATGTTAAGAATTTAAACTACTTATGTTTTAGCTTTGTACTCAAACAAATTTGGAATCATTGAACAATAATATTAATATTAATAATAATAATAATATAGTAATACATAACTAATTCTACATTTGAAACTCATAGGACGGTTGCATTAAATCCAAAATGATGAGGGAAACAAGCATATCCCAAAGGATGTAAATATTAACAGCATTCATCATCACCCACATGTAACAAAACACAAATTGCATCCAATAGTTCTAGGTTCATAATAAAAGATGAAAAACTAAGTAACAATGCATGGTGACACACAACTAACCAATCTACTGAAATAAAAGGACAGAACAAACAAGTAGGAAACTAATAAGGTGCAGTACCAATTAAAGCAAACAACAAAAATAGACACTCCAACCAACAAAAACTAATGACCCCAAATAAAGATTCCCTAATGAAAATAGAATTCTCATCAAAACTTATCTGCCCTGTCCCTTTTTTCTCTTTGAATGCAAATCAAATTTCGGTGATGATTGATTGGTCCTCACTTGGCCATCATAACTTTGACAAACTCCTCATAATTGATCTGTCCATCACCATCAACATCAGCCTCGCGAATCATCTCATCAACTTCTTCGTCTGTCAGCTTCTCACCGAGATTCGTCATAACATGGCGGAGCTCAGCTGCAGAAATAAAACCGTTCTGATCCTTGTCAAACACACGGAAGGCTTCCTTAAGTTCCTCCTCTGAATCAGTGTCTTTCATCTTGCGAGCCATCAGGTTGAGGAATTCTGGGAAATCAATGGTACCATTTCCATCAGCATCGACTTCATTTATCATGTCCTGCAGCTCTGCCTCAGTTGGGTTTTGCCCAAGAGACCGCATTACAGTTCCAAGTTCCTTGGTAGTAATACAACCTATAGCATGTTACAAAACAGTTAAACACATAAAGTGATTCAGCCTCACAAAGAACTAATTACAAGACACAGTTTGACAAACATGAACAAAAATACAGAATATAAGAATATATCAAAGTTTTGTTGAAACCAAAGTCTCAAAAGAAAAATGAAAAATAGTCGCAAGAGTATATAAAGGCATTGAAAGTGTTCTCTAAGCATTATTATCTCTCTGTGATTTCATTTAAGTTAAAACCGAGGCATGTATTCAGAAATAGAATACTTCAAAGCAATGCATATTTATTTAGTAGACAAGTCATCCGAACAAGAGATCACCATTATTGTATGAATACATGGATGTTGGGGTTACCCTGTCCACCATGGTATACCACAGTAGAAACAGCCACAATATAATTCATACCATAAAGGGAAAGATATTTAGAAATGATAAAATTCAAATGTGCATCTTTGGGTACATAAGAACATCTAGCAATAAGAAACCAAATAACCCATTCCCTCAAGAGATCTACATATCGAAGTTCATCGCAGCAAAGACCCACATGAAACATAACATTGCCCTATTTCTGTTGTCAAACCTACAACCCCAATCTTATATGAAAATTTGCAGAACTCTGACTCTTCAAATCACGGAAAATTGCTTGTAAAACCAATCCTCAACTTGAAATGCGAAAAAAAATTGATATTACCAATACTAAGGAGAACAAAACTTAGAACAAGTAGCCATAGATCTAGGTTTTTCAACTAAAGAATAAGATAAATAAGGCTTGTCATGAGCGGATACAAGAATTGCCCCAATATATCAATTTCTTACAACAATCTAATTTACATTCTATTCTCCAATATCACAAACACTAAAATCTCAACATGAAAGACAACAAAACGCCACCCAAATGCAGCCCCACGAACTCAAAGGACTCATCCCATATAAATTATAACCTATGAAGCACCAATACTAACACAAACACCAGACACAATGCTAACACGTCGATATCTAACAATTTGGGAGAAAAATGAATTAATTGAATGTAATTCATGTCTCAGTGTTGGTGCTGCTATGAAGATTATAAGTAAATCTAGTACAAAAGAATATATCCAAAAAAATTCCCATCAAAGCAAAAAAAAAAACAACAAATCAAACCCCATTTCAAAATTCAAAAACGGAATTTAAAATCTCACGATCCACATCCACGCATACTCAGAATCAGGACACGCCAAATATACCCGCAAGAAAAGGATTAAAAAAGGCAAATGAAACAAACAAATTCCATTAACAACAACAACAACAACAATCAATACATCAAAAAGTCAACATAAAAAGTCAATCATAGAAGGAACCCTAGATCACCACCCATAAATTTTTTCAAACAAATAATTTTCTACCAAATTAAAAAACAAAAAGGTAATTTAAACAAACACGAAACATGCAAAAACAAAAAAAGAATTTGAATAACCAGATCTAAGAAACAACACAAAGAACACAAAAAAGTAATAATAATCGCAAAAGGAGAAAAAGGGATCTGAGAAAAGAGACCATCGCCGTCCTTATCGAAGAGGCTGAAGGCTTCCTTGAACTCAGCGATCTGATCGTCGGTGAGCTGGTCGGCCATTGGAGGTGAGAGAAGGACGTTTGGGTAAGCGAGAAAATGAGAGAAAGAGAAGTAAAATGAAGAAAACGAATGTGGAAAATATGAGAGGAGGAACGAGGGATATTTATATACCTAGTTCGTGAGGCTATTGTCTGAATATCTTTCTTCTATTTTTTTCTTCTACAACTAAAATAATATTGTGCTTCATAAATTATTTTCCTTTCATGCTATTATTTTCTATATATATATTCTGTTATTTAATGCTACATTACAATGTATCAATTTTCATTTTTTATTAAAAAAATCAATATTACACTTAAATTTATGTCGACTCTTGCTCTTCGTATCTAAAACTTGGATTAGAGTTTGTTTAATACCGGCGAATTTTTTTAATTGTTCTGTATTTTTAATGCAAAAAGATTTACAATATTAATATATTACAATTATATATGAATATAATTTTAAACTTAATTTTATTAAAAATCAAATAACTTTAATAATTTGATAGTTATAATTAATTAATGGTATAAAAAAAATTTATATTAATAATGTATATAATTTAAACTCTACTAACAAAATATCTTCTTTCGCATGTGTTGTACGTGTTTGTAATTTTTTTTTAAATAATTATTTATTATCAATGTAATATTTAGAATTTTAAGAAAAATATTCATAGTATTATTTGATATATTTTTTAATATATGAGAATATAATCTTGTCATATATATTATTATAATATTGTTATAATTTTTATAACATGATCAATAATAAATATATGTCGTGTGTATGATTTATAAAGTAAATTATGATTGGTGTATTATAATTTTTTTTAAAATTTTATTTATAAAATATTTAAGATAAACATTACTAATCAAAGATTTAATTCATATATATTGTAAATAAATTACAACTATTATACATTAAAAATATTTAATTTTTATCATAATTAATTTTAAAATCATATTTATGAATGATTGTGATTTACTATAATTATTGATAAATATTCATGTAGAATGTTGGAACCAAGATGATTTATGAATGATTATAATTTGTAAATTATAATTATTGCACTATTATTTTTCTTCAAATTTTTTTGTTGTTGAAGATATTTAGGAAATACATAAAATACATATTTCTCTTTAACTAATTTATTTGTGGAAAACTATCTTTTAACTAATTGACCAGTAACAAATATTTGTCTCGTGTAGATGTGAATGGTAAATATAATCAATGTATTGTAATTTTCTTCAAATTTTGATCTAGAAAATATTTAAGTGACACACTACTAATGAAATACATATTTATCTTGTAACTAATTGATTTGTGGTAAACAATATTTGTCCCATGTATGATAAATATTCATGTAGAATGTTGGAACCAAGATGGTTCGGATACAACCCTTACTTTTTGTGTTTTGATGACAACAAAACAATACATAATAAGAGAATAGTTTATCCTCTAACATTTTCTTAAGTTATAGAGAATAGAGAATACATTTAGTAAAATAGTCATAGAAAGAGCTAAGCTCATTTGATAATAAGTCGTTTGGTTATTATCATTTGATGACATCAAGCTCTAAAGTACATTGAAAGAAAAAGAAGTTAGTTGGTTCAAAGAAGCCGAGTGCATGTCTACACCTCAACATTTGTATTTGGTGATGATGTTAGTTGAAACAAGTGAAGGATCAAACGATAGAAATATTAGAAGCATTTCTACGTTGTACAAGTCCAAACTCTAAAGAAAAATATCTTTGATAAAGAATTTGAATCAATTGATCGTACAACGACAACTTGTAATGTAGCCCTAGTCCTGCAACTCCAATACTGCAAAGTATATGTCATTAATGGCTACAATTTCAATAGTTATCTCTAAACGTTTGTTTTCTCAAGCTCTATAAAAGGAACTTCAAATTAAATAATGATGTTGACGAACATCCACACGTTAAAAAGATTATTGTTGGTTAGACAAAAATTTAAACCACAGTAATATCTTGACAAAAGTCCACATAAGATCGTTCTAATGAATTTTCATGAAGAAATAAACAAATAAAATGATTGGATAAATCCAATATCACAATGAGAGAAAAGAAAAATACAAGTTCAAATTGAATGGAAAATATTCAGAAAAAATATTTGAACAAGATTAACAAAAATATAAATTCTCTATGTGAAGAGTTACTAGATCTTGTTGTAAATCAACTAAGTGGATAAATTATATCATCTTAACAAGAGTTAAAAACTTGAATTGATATAGGATTTAAGAAAAATTTTCCAACTTCATAATATTGTTCCTTTTCCACAAGGGGAGAAGTGGCTTGTCATGACACATCAAAAGTGTAAAAACATTTTCTATGATATCAATGTTTTTCTATTCTACCTAACTTCTCAAACCAACCTTTCTTTTCTCCCTACCACTCTAAACAATCATTCATCTCCTTCACCACCTAACCTATTAGCCAAGCTAACCTCATACCTACCGCTCATCACTAAACTTACTACAATATTATCACCATTGCCTCTTCTCTTACTCTTTCTTTCCTTTTCTCTTTATATTTTTCATTTTCCATTTGTTTTCTTCAAACCTTATATCAAACTCCTTCTTATCATTTTCCCCTTTTTATCTACCTCTACATCTCACACAAGCCCCCGTTCACACATTAAGCTCCCATAGACCACATAAACCCTCCATATTTCCTTCTATAGAAGATGCAAATCATTGTAAAGACTTATGATCTTAGTAGAATTTGTCCTTGCCGACATCAATATGAATGATTCTCAAAATCTATTCTACTAAAGGAAATGAGTATGAACACCTACAGTATGAATCTTTCAATTAGTCTTAACATCACAAAAAAATTATATATTTTCTTAGTATATAAAAAACAACTTGATATGACCTTCTTGGATGTTGAATATTGGACGAAAATAGATTCTATGTTCATCAACATCAATCACCCTAGAAAAGTCTACAAGAAGGTTGTCGATTCATACAACTTATTTTTCAAATGCTCAAGAGAGAAATTTAAAGAAAGATATTACTCCTATAGTAACTTGAGAGACAAATTAGTATTATGTATTAGGAATTTGGTGATTCAAATCTAATACGTAAAACTAAATTTGCTAACTTGTTTAGAAAATCCAATGACAACTTTTAGATTTTATACCCATTTTTGTTTTCAAACCCTTTTATAATCATTGTAATAAGACGATCCAAGTCTCATTCAATGAAACCCAAATGAATACTCATATTAAATATTAAAACATAAATAATATAAGAGAAACAATATAAAAAAAATGGAAGCATGGTCAAATATCCACATCTTAACATAATGGCACAAGGTCGAATGTCTTGTGGGCTTCAAAAGGGTACCACATGTAATAAATGATCATCAAAAGATACAACTAACAAATGATATTACAACAATACAAGAGCGACCTCATGGAGTACTTTGACACCACCAGGTCGACCCCCACGTTTGGTAAAAGTAAGTACAGAAAGAGACATGATGGATTTCCTGTGAGCTTCCCAAATGGCACCTAAAAGTGTAGGTCACATTGCCCACATAATCCATTGTTCCTCTAGAAGCACATTGTTGCCATATATCCCCTATGTCATATCGAATCTCTAAATCACTATAGATTGGACAACTTAGAATCTATAATAGGTGCACCAGTAGTAAGTCTGACATCTTCTTCTCGCAACTTTATAGTACAAGTGTGTCCAGAGCGACAACAACAAATTAGATCTAAGACACTCATGACACCAAAAAAATGGGAAAGAAATAGTAAAGTATAAGTTAATAGTGCACACAACACATATAGCAAATATATTAACCACCCTCGAATGTCATTCTCTCATACCAAGCCTAACTAGTCATGAATGCATGTCAATGCAGCCTAATACCTTTACACTAATTTTTCAAAAACACTCTATGGTAACATTTAAACGAAGATCATTTGACTTCATGTGGAGTCGATATGTAATAAGTTGATCACAACTCAAGTGCACTACATATAAATATACTCATCGGGATCTAGGCAATCAATAAACCTTGTGCCCTCATAAACACGAAATTGGACTTTCACAACAATAATGCAATGCTACTTTATGAGCCACTCACAATTTATTCATTTCATAAGTCATGACATTCTCTGTTGCTAGTACGATCTTGTCGTTTACTTTAATAAATTTTTCATCATTACAAAACTTCTATTGGGTCATAAATACATTGACTGTTGGTACAACCTTTTTTTTATTTTTAATATTTTCAATTAAAACAAACAAAACCTTAGCAAAGGGCCATGCTCTTAACCATAATAATTTCAAAATATTTTCATCTATCGCCTCACTTATGCACAAAAAACCATTAGTTGAGTTGAATCGTCTATCCTAAGGTGATAACATTTTATACCAACCACGTATTCAAATGTTAATCAACCAAACTTAACAAAAGTCACATATCACAAACAATCATATAACACATAGGGCAATTAGTTCCTAACAAATAGTCAACACAAAACAATCTTAAGTTCCATAATTAGTCATTCTAAGAGATAAATGGCTAGCCACAATTTAACTCTCATTCAATGTTACTCCTAAGATTCACCAAATGAGCATTAGTGTCGTTAACTACTCATCCCAAGTGAAGTCGTGGGAACTTGACCACTACTAAAACTATAACTTTACTTTAATTATCACATTGAACACATAATATTGTCCTGCCTTAATATGAGCAAACATATGGGCAACAATGCTACTAATAGATTTTTAGCAGTATATAGTCATGCTTTTGTGAGCATTTGAGAGTACCTACACTCAAACAACCAACAGAATCGATATGTCCCAACATCACTTTTTCTCATTGAACAAAAACACACTGACAACATAATGATATTGAGATGTATTACAATATGTTTAAGATTTCTTAACACTTCCCCAACATACAATAATATCTATGATAAGTTAATGATACCATCGTCTATGTCGAAACTACCTATATTTGGACACAAACACAAAAATCACAACGAATTGGAGTTAGGATGCTCATAACTAAGACATGAAAACATAAATAAAATGGAAGGAAAATTATATTTGGATTTGCTCACCAAAACGATCTCTAGACGTCAAAATTAAAGCCTTCACTTGTGCCAAAATATTGATATAATTTAAAATGTTTAAAAATATAAATAGAATTATGAAGTGCGTGAATTGAAATGATATTGAAACTTAAAAGTGCAGATAATTGTAAGTATGAAGAATTATAGAATATGAATATCAATCAAAAGATGAAAAAAATGATAAGCCTTAAAGTGAATGATCGCTACAAAGAAATGTGGTTTCTTGATAAGATCAAAATTATGGTCCAATTTAGAACCAAATAGACAAAACTCTCAAAAATACACAAAGTGCAATTTTTGAACAAACTCGTCTAATTTCTAATAATGACCGTGAATTATACATATGGGGATGGAATAAATCATTTTGTTGATTGCTTACAAAGAGAAAAATTGCATTAAACTAGTGTTACTCTAGTTTGAAAGTGCAACTCCCTCTTGAATTCTTTCCCCCCCTTGAATTCCCTTCTCTCTTCCATATGAATGGAGATTACGAAACTAAGAAAACTCAATCAGCTCTCAAAGTATCCAAGATTGATTGCTTCTACACAAAAAAGGACTCTTGTACGCCCTTTTGAAGCCGCATTTTTGTCCTCCTTGTATGCTTTCGCCAAAGTTTAAAAATCAACAAAAACACACCAAACACAACCAAAACTTAAATTGGATAGTGCACCAATTACTTGTAGTCCATGCTCCTTATTTTTAGAAAAGCGACACAAGAAAATAAACACAAGGGTTGGTACATAATTAAATAAATATTATGCACCCCACTTTTAGTTACAATTTTATTAACATAAAACAAAAATGGACAACATTTGATGCTCCCAACTCTCCTCCTTTATTCTTGAAACTAAATTTTAATATTGAAGATTTGATCTAAATTGCTCATCCTAGAATTATATCACTATGCACCCCACTTTTAGTTACAATTTTATTAACATAAAACAAAAATGGACAACATTTGATGCTCCCAACTCTCCTCCTTTATTCTTGAAACTAAATTTTAATATTGAAGATTTGATCTAAATTGCTCATCCCAGAATTATATCACTATGTTAGGATGATTGCCACTGTATTGGAATTATACTCAATACGGGTGACTCATGTGTTTTATATGTGTTCATGTTTATTCTACCATTTTACACCTTAACATGTTATTGACCCTTCGTGTTTGTGTGTTTGACGTTTATAGCGCAGACGTCTCACATACTACAAGTATCTCCACCCTCCTCAAAACACAACATCGAAAGCTAGTTTCTAGAAGTGTATTTAATATCACATGAGTAAAATATAAAGATGAATGACCAATTCTTTTTATTCATAAACATTAAAGAAGATGGGTTAAAAATTCCCAAGAAATATAGAATTGTGGATATGACCAACACAAAAGACAACTTTGCTCATAAAACAAAAGCAAGTACATAAAAATAAATTAAAATATGTGGTACTTTCAGGTATAGAAATAAACATGCATGCATTTGGACTCCCCAACATAGACGTGGAAATGTGAGAAAGGAGATAGTGAGTCATTGGATGGAGGAATTGACTTGTTGGAGAATTTAAGAGAGTGGGTGAGTAACTGTAACACCTCGATTTTTAACAGCGTGAGTGTATTTTTTTTTTCTTTCAAAAATCAACTAATGAAAAACCAAAGCGTAACACAAACGATAATTGTCATAATTAATTACATCATAATTATAACAAACTGAAATAGTTGTGAGGCGATAAACTAAAATATCCAAATATAAAATACGCAGGGGCTATGAGACCTATCAGACATCGCTCATACCCCTGGGGTATTCTCGCCAGACACATGTACAAGTACTGCTCCAAGAAATACTAATCCCCATGGTCACGTCAAAAAAAATGGAACATGGACCCACCAAGACAGAAATCATCTGACCGTATAAGTATAGTTACAGTCATCCCAAAATGAAATAAGAACAACCACCAAAAGAAAGATATCAAGTCCTTATACAACCACCTAATCTGATCATGCTACAAAAACTACACAACCCGGGTGATCTCCACGCGCCCCGCAAGATCCTCCTGACACTTCCTCGGTCAGGTATGACTAACTACTTTCCCATCTGCAGGGTACTAACCGGTAGGATGATCTTGTTTCTCATCTGAGGGTAAAGCCTAGATTTCCACAATAGTTGTAAAGGTCACCAACCGAAATTAACAAATATCACATAGCAAAATTCTTATATTTTCAAATGCTCAAAAGAACCTTTCGTCTTAGCATACTCCTCGAAAGGGTTTTCATATGTCCAAAAATGCATAAACAATGTTGAAAAATGAAGTTTTAACAAACTGCACTGTCATAGCCGAATACAACAGAGAAAATGCAGATTTTCAGTTCTAAAATAGCTCTGAATCAATCAACACTTCGAATATTCATTAAATCAATTATGAACACATAATTACATCAAAACTTAATCAACCCAACTTCACACCTCAAAGCAATTACGACAAATCACAACAACATCCGAATATGTATATACAATCATCACAGTATAACAAACATAACTCGCATGCCAAACACTCTAATGCAATGCGTATATGCCAAAATGCATGATTCCAGAATTCCAAACCAAAATCCTCCTCGAAGGGCGTAAATCATAATTGTACAGCCTCTCACAAACCAGTACTAATTACCAATGTGCAATCTCTCACGGATCAACATGATTTACTAGCGTGCAGTCTCTCACAGACCAGCACGACATACAAGAGTGCAGTCGCTCACAGACCAGCACAATTTACTAGCATGCAGTCTCTCACAAACCAGCACGATTTTCTAAAGTGCAATCGCTCACAAATCAGTACATTCTAGAGTGCAATCTCTCACAGATCAGCACGACGCGATAATCCCCGCAAGGATAAGATGAACCAACAATTCACATGGCATCATCCTGTGGCCCATCATGGTCACCACTATCACCATGGCCCCATCGCGGTCACCATGTACTATGAAATGCATGAGCATACTCTTACTCTTTTCACCATAATCATTAAATAAATGCAGCTATTAAAAGATTCCCCATTTTTAATACTCATTTAACACTAATGATTTTTCAAACACAACACAGAGCATGCTCAACCATATTTATTCACACCAATTAAAATTTCTACAACCACATATAAATCACAACTCCAAATTTCATTCACACCTAAATTGAATTAAATTCATTTTCCACCAAGTCACACATAAATTTCTTCTCAAAAATTCATAATATTAATTATGA